>NW_006436294.1:6835287-6844560 GCF_000325575.1 Pteropus alecto
GTTCCCCCAAGACCTCCCGCAATACCACCCCCTCCAGGTCTGACAAGTGGTCAGTTGCCTGGAGCATCCCTCCCCCGCTGCCCCTCACACCCCTCCACTCCCTCGCCCCTAGCCTGCTGGCCCTCTCCCTGCCCTCCCCACGCACCCCTGCCTAGGGGGTCCCTTGATATCCCAGCCCCGGGCGGTGCCTGCGCTGGGTCCCCTGGGCTGTAAGCCCCAGCACAGAAGATGCCTTTGTTAGGGCAGGTCAGGGGCCTGGGAACAAGCCAGACACTCGGAAAGCGAACTCGAAAGGAGCCCCAGGCTAATCGGACGAGCGCTGCGCAAACAATGTTATCCGTCTGTTAGGGTTGCTGAGAAGGTTATAAAAGATGACAGCACGGGAGTGGGGAAACTGGGCAGAGACCCCGAGTGCACACGGGCTAGCCACGAATCCCACTTCCGGAAATTCGGTCTATGGGAAAAATGAGAAATGAACGCATAAAAGATTCAGGACTCAAGGATTCTTCACGGGCTTAAAATAGCCGCACGGGTTCAAAAATAGAGGAAAAACGGGCGGTGGGTAAAAATTATGTTTTTGAAGACTGATCATGTGGGAAATCGCTCAGGATCCCACCTGCGATGAAAAAGTCACCTGATTCTAATTTAAAATGAAGAGCTCTCTCTGGGTGTTGGGATTTGGGGGATTTTTTTTTGAAGGTGCCTCTTCAAAAACGTCCAGTTCATCTGCCATGAGCGTGAATGGCCCTCGTCAGAAGAAAAGAGCTGATTTAAACCAAAGGTGATGTGAGACTGGAAAGAAACGTAAGGAAAAGACAAGTCGCTGAGTAACTACCTTAGGCTGGGGACGGGGAGCTGCTGTTCCGTGGTTGGAGGGTCTGGTGGCCTTGGGGTCCTGGGGAGCAGACAGGAAGGGGTCAGGCCTCGGGCTGGGAGGGGCAAGAGCAGACCCCAGCCCCTCTGGCCTGCGGGCAAACTGGACAGGTGTCCTTGAGACAGACGTCTGGGGTCAGGGAGACAGACAGTGCTGGCCCCGAGGTCATTCAGCACTTCTGCAGGACAGCCTGGGCCCCGCTAGCCGGGGCAGGCCCACCAGACACAGGACAGCAAGAAATTTATTCTCTGAAAAAAGCCTGCCACGAATGGCCACAGCTGGACGGGATCTCGAGGACATTTATGAGTTCACAGGGTTGGGAGCCAAGCTAGGCCGAGGTGGCCCAGGACAGCCTGGCTCCCGGCCGGCCCGAGTGTGTCAGGCTTTTCTCAATGTTGTCTGGAGGTCAGCAGAGGCCTGTGAGCTCCGGGGAGACTGAGGAGAAAGGGGACAAACGGAGGCCGGCCAGGGCGGGCCCGGGGTGGGCACCGTCCCCCGACTCTGGTCCAGGAGGAGCAGCGGGCCGTCTGCGGGAGGTGACCCGCAGCGCTGGAGCACGTGGACGGACCGTGGTGTGCTGCCGACTTTCCCAGGGGGGCTCGGCGGCGGGCAGGGGTGGCTACCTCCTGAGAGGGCCCTCTGCGAGTGAATACTGTCCCCAGGGCTCCCCGAAAATTTGGCTCCTGAAAACAAGTTTGGAAGCCACAGTTGCCTGGCCTCCCCGTCCCCAACGGCCACCCAGCCTCAGAATTCCACCCTCCAACTGACGCTTTGGCAGTCGGAACTGCCAGGCGCGTGCCCGTCGGTTTGGGTCTCTGAGCCCCAGAGGGACGGCAGTCTGGGGCTGCGAACGGCCCCTGTGTCTGCTTTGCCGCCAGACACGGCTGTGACCGTGACAGGCCTTGCTGTCCCCCAGGGGGCTCCCTCGGCCCCCCGCCAGGCCTCAGTTCGGGGACTCTTCTCCTGAGGCGCTCCTGGCTGCCACCAGGAAGACCCTTAGGGGCGCGTGTCCCCAAGGCCACCATTGGCGTGTCGTCCGCCTGAATTCATTCCATGGGTTTGGGCTCTCTGGGTCACTCCAGAACCGCAGCTCCCTGTCTCTGGCCCCCGGCTGCTCTGCTCTCAACTCCTGCCGCCCAGGCCACGGCCCCCAGAGTTCCCGGAGGTGGAGGGGTGTGGACGCCAGGGCAGCGCGGCCACCCTGAGGACAAGGGGTTCTCGGTGCAATTCTCCCTTCACAAGTCACAGACGGCCAGCGGGCAGCTGGGGGCGTGGCTAAGCTAACTGCCACCCTCAGCTGAGGGGCCTCTGGGGAGCCCGTGCCCTCCCCGGAGGGTGGGTCTGAGGACTTAGCAGTAAGTCCGGCAGGTGCTCTGAGACCCAAAGCCGCCTCTGGCCTGGGCACAGCAGCCGCAGGGGGCCTCGGACCCACCCTCTCCCTCAGGGCAGGCTGAAGGGTAAACCCCTCAGGAGCCGCTGCCCTCTCAAAGTCTGGGGAGCTTTTCTAAGAGTTTGCTCCTCTGAGAGGTACCTGCCCGCCATCTGGGCACCGGAAGAGCTGCCCCTCGGGAACGCATCGCTGACCAGCGGTGTGGGGCTCAGAGCTGCAGCCGGCTGAGAGGCAAGAGGGTGCCTTGTCCTGAGGACACAGCTGGACTCGGGCGAGGTGCTGGGCAGAGGGGGCGGCTCGGTGTTCAGAGGCCGCTGACAAGGAAGGGGCCGAGAAGAATGTGAAATGGGTCCCCAAAGCCACAGCAGCCACCAGCGAGGGGCATGTGAAGGGTTTGTGCCCGAGGGTGAGGGCCACAGAGGTCCTCACGGCGGCTCCCCCATCAGCGCCCTCATGCTGGCAGAGCCCCTGGAGAGGTGGCCCTGGGCTCCAAGACAGCTGGGAGGCGGCCCTGCGGGCAGCTTCCTGAGCCCGTGGTCAGTGGCCTATCTCTACAGTTGGAAAGTGGGGTGCAGAGACGAGGGGCTCCCGCCTCGGCCTGCGGGGTTCTCCCTGCTCTCACCCAGGGCGGGTGTGCTGGCCTCTGCTGCTTCCTGGCAGAACCAGCGTGCCCGCTGAGCTCTGGAGAGAATGTGTAGGGGAGCGGGGAAGGCGGGGCCGGGGGCCCAGATGACCTCGATGCAGCCCAGGCCCTGAGGTGCTGGAGCGACGCGTAAGGGGTTCTCCCAGCCCCACAAACCCCCTGGACTTGGGAAGAGGGACCAGAATTGGCCCTAGCAGGTGTCATGGGAGAACTTGCTGAAGACCCCCAACACCCCCAAGATCCCCGTGGGGTGGAGGGCCCCCAGGCCACACTGAGGCGACGTGACTCTGGAGGACACGTGGCCTTTTCCGTGGCGGGGACCGTGGCAGGAGGGGCGGGGAGAAGGCCACGTCCTGTTCCCGTGACAGCTCTGCCCTGGGCCCTCCGCCCAGCCTGGCCCCGTGTTGCCGGGCCCACGAATGCCGGGGGGTGGGGTGGCGTGTGTCCTGATGCCACAGAAATGAGCACGGGCCCGACAGAGCAGTTTTGAGGGGCAGCAAATGTGCCTGGGAAGCAGCGCGAAGGACGGACGGGCCAGTCCCCTAAGGACCCGGGAGGGGGCTGAGGTGTCGGGGAGGGGGCAGGGCTGGGAGGGGACCCCACTGATCGTGACCGTGTGGTCGGCGCGCGATGTCCCCATCTCACGGCCGGCAGATGCCGAGTCCTGTCTCATGACAGGGATTTCTTTCGGGTTCTATAAAAACAAACTTACACAGGAGTTTTGTAATCTTTGGTTTTTCTTGCAGACGATGCTCGTCTTTATGAGAACGGGGCACGGGCTTGTTTTCATGGGTCTGCTGATCGCACTGTGCTCTGGCCTCCTCCCCTATGGGCGGCGGGCGGTCGATCAGGATCTCGGCTCCTCCTCACGCAGCGCAGCGCGGGCCTCTCTTGTTGTGCCGAGCTAGGTCGCCAGGGAGAGGCAGTGAGGGGAGCCGGGGGCATCTGAGGCTGAGTGGTATTGGGGAGCACGAGGGCTGCAGGGCCAGCGGAACCAGACAGGGCCCGCTGCGGGACAAAGGCCCGGGGCCCAGACACGGAAGTGACAGGGTGCGTCACAGTTGGGTACAGGCGCTCAAAGGGCCGATTCTTCGAGAGGAGAGAGCTCGGGCCTGTGGTGTGGCCCACGCGCTCCAGTTTGGGGACCAGAGGACCTGCGTCGGCCTGCAGGGCTTGGGGTTCCGGTTTTGCCTTGTGGCAGAAGGACGCCCCCCGAGGCTCCTGACACTACAGCGGCAAACAGGGCTCTGGTTTCCGGGTGGTCACAGGGACGACCAAGGGCGCCCAATGGGAAGGCCCGAGGTGGCCCAGGCTGAGGCCTCGGGCGATCTCGCTTTCTTCTGCCTGACTCGGCCGGTCGCTCTGTGGTCGCTTGTAACCCATGTGCCGTGCGGCCCAGGTCCTGAGCAGTCTTGTCACCAGGAGACAGCCAGGGGGCCCCCGCAGACCGCAGGACCCCCGCGGGCACCGGGCAGGCGGGCGGGGGCCTTGGCGGCAGTTCCCGCAGGGCTGTCTGTGCCCTCCCGCCCTCCCGCCCGCCTTCTCCCTGAGTCCCTCCCAAACGCCCGGGATGGAAGCCGAGTCGGGGGGTCAGGCCGGGGAGGGAGAGGCCAGGAGGGGGCAAGCCCACAGCCTCGGGGGACCACGGGGGAGGCTGAGGGGAGGGAGCAGCCCCCACGGGCCAGGCCGCAGGAGAGGGTCAGGGCGGCGTCTGCCAGGGCAGCCGCGCGATCGGGTTCAAACCTCGTCCGGAGACGGGTTTTGTCCTCGCTCTGCTCCCGTCCCCTCCCTCCCTCCCTCGCCCGACACACACGATGAGCGTGTGGGTCGAGCACCCAGCGCACCGTGGGCGAGCAAACAGCTGCCTCGGGGGGCTCACAGCGTCTCTGCCACCACGGCCCAGGACACCCGCCGAGGCCTGCGACAGCCAGACTTCCGGCCGCAGGGCAGAAGGCGGAGCTGGCCACAGGCTCACGGAGCCCCCGTTCCTGCGGCCGCCTGGAATGGACCATAGCTCTGCCCCGATCTCATCCCTTTTCCACCTGCAGGGTCCCAGGGAGTCCTCACCACGGGGGGGTGGGACCCCAGCCAAGGCTGGGAGGGGAGGGCGGTGGCGTGTGGGGAGGAGCACACGGCCCCCCTGGGCCCCTGCGCGGACCCCACCTGCCCGCTGGCTCCCAGTGGTCACCCCGGCTGGTCCCACGGCGAGCGACACGGGGTCATCGCAGCTGCGCACCACCGACAGGACCGTGAGTGCTGCACCTGCACTCACCGCGGGGCCCGGGGCCACCCGTGGGTGCTGTGTCTGTCGGACGATGGACGTGTGGATGGCGGCTCACAGGGGCCAGGCACGAGGGATGAGCAAACGAGTGAATGAATGAGCGAAGGATCGAAGGACGGACTGGGAACTCGGCTGGAGCCACTGCCCCCGGGAGGCCTCCGCGGTGCCGCGTGGCCGGGCGCCCCCAGGGGTCTCTCTGGCCACGTGACCGCAGCGTCCGCTCTGGGCGGGCTCCTGCCTCACACGCCAGCGTCCCCCACGCAGGACAGCCGAAGAAGCGCGGCCTCGCAGAGTCCTTCCTCAAGTATTGCGATTCAGCAAGTGTCTGTTGAATGAATGAGTGAGGAGCTGGCTTGTGCGCAGCCTGCTGTGGGCCAGGCCCGGCGCCCGGGACGAGGCTCAGGGTCTGCAGCAAGATTGGCTCGGGGGGCCGGACGTGGGCGGGCAGGCCCCGCGCAGGCCCCGCCGGGAGCCCTTGGCAGCAAACGGGAGAGCCCCTGGGCTCCCGCGGCCTGTGCTGAACAAGCCTTGCCCTGCCAGCCCCAGGGCGCACCCCCGGGACGTGGTCTCAGAGTCGGGGAGCTGGGGCGGGTGCAGAGACCCCCACCAAGGCCCCTGAGGCTGGTGCAGGAGCAACGTGACCTGCTGGTCACACGTCAGCCCTTCCCGCAGTGATGAGAGCTGAGTTCACAGACCCAGCTCACAGGAAGAATGGCGGGCGAGGGGCCTGGGCCATCCCATGCTGCTGCAGGCACCTGTGGCCACAGCCGTGGGGCCAGCAGCTGTGTCTGCTGGCAAAGCTGGTCCCCTCCCAGGCGGCGGGCGGGCGGGCGGGGGGCCAGAAGTGACGCCCCGGTTTCCGTGAGCGCGGTCTGCTCTGACAGCGCGGGGCGTGTGCAAGCAGACGTGGCTGGTTTGCCCGGCCTCCGTGTGCAGGTGCTCGACGCTCCAGACACATCCTGCCCAGGGGTCACTGCTGTCTCTAGGGATGACCCTCTCTCCCTCCTGCCTCTTTAAGAGGAAGTCCCAGCCTCTGGCCTGTGTCCCAGGAGGCTGAGCAGGGCACAGCCCCGCCTACCAGGATTTCGGGATCGGCCTCGCGCGCAGGAAGCCACTGCTGCCAGGAGACGGGGGCAGCCTGGGTTACCGGCTGCCGCCCCCGCGGTGTCCTCAATCGCTCTCCAGCGGTAGCTGTTTGGGGCCTCAGGGCTCTGGCCCGGCACCTCTGGGGGGGACTCTGGCCATCCCAGACACTGGGCAGAGCCTTCCCCAGAGCACAGAGCCCTCTGGGGCCACCAAGGCTCCCTGGTTGACAGGGGGGCAGCCAGCGCTCCAGGGACCCCCGGGGCTGTCAGGATCAGCAAACAGGCCCCTGCCCCTCTGGGCCTCCCCGGAGGGCCCTGGCCCTGCCCTGGCCCCACCCTCGGAAGGAAGCTCAGCGCAGAGGTGCCAGCGCCCTCCCTCCCTGGGCACAGCACGTCGCACAGGGCAATAGAAGTAGCACGAGCCGCAAATGTGACTAAAATTTTCTAGTGGCCACAATAAAAAATAAAGACATGAAATTAATTTTAATCACATATTTTATTTAGCCTCATATGCCCAAAATATTACGCCGTGCAGGAAGTATCCCGGCCCCAGGCAGGGGGCTAAGATGGCCCCTGGTCCGGCGTGCAGAGCTGGGGAAGAAAGCGGGGGGCACCGCACGGGTCGTGTGGCGTCGTGTGGTGTCGTGTGGCGTCGTGTGGCATCGCGTGGCGTCGTGTGGCGTCGTGTGGTGTCGGGCCGCCTCTCCGCCCTGACTGAGGGGGAGGCACAGCCGCGGCCTGGGGGCCTGGCCGCGGAGGGCCGGGCTCTGCTGTGGATGAGACCTCTCTACATCCTGGCTCTCCAGAGCCTGCGCCCTGGCCGGTGGGGAGGGGTGGAGGGCAGGGAAGAGGGGATCATAGCGGCTTCAGGACAGCACCCCAGGCCACCCTCCCACCCACACAGCTCATCGGGACTCCAGACACGGAGCTCCCGGAGGGCGGGGGGCGGGGGGCGGGGTGCCATCAGCCCTGCGGGCACAGAGCACAGGGCTGCCACCACCCCCCGAGGCAGAGCAGCTGCGCCCCCTCCACTCCCTTATGGGAACCCCTCTCCCCTGCCCCCACCCCGTTCCCTGGTGACTTGACAAAGGCCCAGGTGCTGCCACTGCTGAGATGGGGAGACAGGTGAGAAGAGAGACGCTGAGGGGCCAGCAAGGACCTGTTGCCGGGGAGTCTGTCCCGAGCCTGCTCATGGCCTGCGGCTACGGCCACCCTGTCCTATGCTGGAGAAACCGAGCTGCTGGAGCTACTTAAGGAAGAAGGCTGAATTCCCCCAAATTCTCCCAGGGGCGCCCGGCCCACCCGGAGGCCAGAGGGAGAGCAAGGGCAGTGGCAGCAGCGAGGGCGGCGGGGACCGGTCCGAGGCTGCCGCGGCAGCCTTCCTGGACAGCAGTGACCAGGCCGATGCCCACCGAGGCCAGGACGGTGACCGCCCGGGAGGGGACCGTGAGGAAAGGGAAGGCGGCAGCCACAGGGTTCTGCCCGTGGCGGCGAAGCTGGGACGTCTTCAGACGCTTTCCAACCGCCGCCTCCCCCGCCGGGGCCCCCCGCCCACCCTGACACACACGCGTGCACACAGACGCACACGCACACACACGCGCGCGGTAGAGCACGCAGAGACACACAAGCACACAGACGCACACGCAGGTGCCCCTGAAACCTGTCCATCAAGGATGCTGTGGGTACCGCAGCCTGGTTCCCATAGCAACGCCTGGATGATGGGGGAGGGGAGAAGAGGGGAAAAGCAAGGAGGCACTAAATAAAGAACAACAATCGAACACGGGCATCCGGGAGAAACAACCGCGCAGGGAAGGCCCAGCCCTGGGCTGAGGGGGCCTGTGTCCAACACGCCCTGTTCTTGGGGTGCAGAGACTTGCAGGAATTGGAGCGGGGCTGTGACGTGGGCAATTTGCCCAGGCTGACTTGTTTGCCAGGGCTCACTACGACGAGCACAAGCATCACGGGAGGCTTCCTGGAGGAGGCAGCCCATATGCTGTCTGCAGATGATGGGGGAGTCGACGGCGGGGAAGGTCTGACCAAGCAAAGCCCCTGGGAAGTGTTTGGGACCCCGTGTGCGGGGTGCCATTTGGGGGAGGACGGGGCGGGGGGCACAGCAGGCGATAGGCCTCAAGTCCCCGGCAAGGAGGAGCTGAAGGAGGCTCGGGGGCAGGGTAAGCAGACAACCCCATGAGGCTCCGTGACCCGGGGCCAAGAACTGCAGTCCTGGGCGGGTCCCCGCCCCAGATCCTCAGGCGAGTCCTCTGCCCCCTGACTAGGAAGCCTGGTCCCTCGTCCCTCCTTCCACAGGTACCTGTCCCCAGCCAAGGAGGGACCGAGGAGCCCAGCCGGCAGTGCGGGCGCCCACACCCCGTCTGCCCTTGACAGGGGGCCCGCATAGCAACAGGCTACCAGCACGTGCCGAGTGGGGCGAGCCACAGCTGGGGTGCCCCCCAGGCTTCCACACCAGGCTCCTTTAACTGGGCACAGGGCTCGCAGAGATGCAGGTAGCTGAGTGAACCGCGAGCTCCTGCTTCATCTAGGGACCGGGGGAGGGCAGTGTCTCTGCTCCGCCAGGCAGTGTGAACTGGCTGACAGGAATTTGTCGCACAGCCCGCTCCAGCCAGACCCTCCGTGGGGCACAGGGGGGGCCAGCCTGGAGCCCCAGCCACCCTTCCATGCCCAGTCTGCTCCAGCTGGGAGGTGTCAGAACTTCCTGTGAGGCCCTCGTGGCCTCTGCTAAGTGGACAGACAGAGGCCCGGGAGTGAGCAGAGGGGATTCTCCGGGGTCCCCCTCGTCCCCATCTCCCCTGAGTGTGGGGAGACTGACATTCCCCGGCAGAACCGAGCACCAGGGCAAAACCAAGACAGGATAATTACGGGGATAACAGGCTAAAAATAGCCTTCTTCACACCCAGACTCCTGGCAGGGAAGACGCCAGACAAGCTGGCGGCAGCAGCGGGGAGCCCGGGCCCTCCGAGGAGGGGAGGTTCCCGCACGCGG
>NW_006436294.1:6844579-6850853 GCF_000325575.1 Pteropus alecto
GGGGTGCAGGGCTGGCGTGGGGTCTCCGTCCTCGGGGAGGGGCGGGGAGGGTCCATGGAGGCGGGACCAGAGCAGGGCCTTGGAGGGCGAGCGGCAGTTTGGCAGGCAGTGGCCGTTCCCTGTGGGAGTATCAGGGCCGCTTCTGGACCCCCGTGGGACTCCCACAGGCAGGCGGGGTGGTGCCGGAGAGGGCCTCAGAGGCCTGTCACCCGGCCATCCCTGCTGCAGTGGGGAGGGGCCCTGGAAAGCCGCTCGAAGGCGGAGATGCATCCAGTGGGTGGTGGTGGGGACACTTCAAGAGCTGGGCCCAGGAGCTGCCTGATCAGCAGTCTTATTCCCAAAGGTGTTTTGTTCCAGGCGGGGGGGCCTCCGGGAAACTGAACAACGCAAGCCGAACAGGAAGCAGACCCCCTGGGACGGCCCGTGTGGCGGAGCCTCGGCGAGGAAAGGCGTGTGGGTGACGGACGATGCGCAGAGCACGAGAAACAAGCGATTTGAAATTCCGGGAAAAAGGCAAACGCCGTGCGGGGAGGTAAAGGCGTCATCGAGGCCGCGGCCCCCACGGATTTTCAGCACCATGATAACAACACCAAACACGGAGTTAGTGGACATGGTGATCTGGCCTCCTGGGAGAGACAGGGAGGAAGGCCGCCCCCGCCTCCGCCGGACGGTCCCGGACACTGCTCGAGGCCGGGGAAGGACAGCGGCAGCTTCGGGCGGTGGTCCGCGGCAGCCACAGAAGCGGGGAGCCTCGGGGAGCGGGCCGAGCAGGGGGCCAGCGGGGGCCGGAGGCCGGGCCTGTCCCAGGAGGGTGCAGCTGCAGGTGGACACGGGGGCACAGAGAGGGGGCGGGACTGGCCAGCAGCATTGGGGGGCTTGGTGAGAACACCCCCCCCCGCCGATGTGGGTCCCGCTTCTGGCAAGGCCACCCCCACTCTGCCACTCTGCAGCCCTATCTCGCCCCCGCCCCCTCAGGCCATGTGGCTCTCCCGACAGGGTGTCCCTAGGGTGTCTGGGGCTTGGCGCAGGGCTGTTGGAGCAGATTCTGGAGTGTGATCCCTGCTCTGGGCCACAGTCGGGCTCCGCGGGGAGGGGCTGGGGTGGCTGGTGCCTATCCGGAGGGGGCGCGCCCTCCGGCCCCTCCCGGCTCCCGCGGCGGGCAGGAAGGGGCTCTCCCAGTGCCCAGCACCGTCCCATCTGCCCTTCCTAGGCCTCTAAAACGCGCCCTTCCCGCCCTGTGCTGGCCTTCTCCACCCCCTCGTCCCCCAGACCCCAGGGCCGGCGGGAGCCCCACCTACTCTGCCCCCCCTTCCCAGCTCAGCTCTTTGGCTCTGCAGAGGGAGGGGGGAGGAGACAGAGAGAGACAGTGAGAGAGACAGACACACAGAGGCAGAGACACTGGCCGGCCCAGCCCACCAGCCTCTTTCCTGGGGACAGAGACTCAGTGCTGCATCTCGAAGCATCGGAGCGGCCCCGGCCACGCGGTTCACAGTCATCCATCAGGGGGTGGCTCCTTATCAAGGGGAAGACGCAGCCCCAGCTTCCAGCCTTGGATGTCAGCAGCAGCACTCCCGAGAAGTGACTGCCACTCGGGCACCGCCGTGGCGCCCCGGCCTCTGTTCCTGCCCCTTCCGCTCCCCGTTCCTGTCTGGCACTGTCACTACTTAAAAGAGAGGCAGGGGGGGAGCCGAGAGCAGAGGCTGCCTTTCATCCCCAGCGCTGCGCTCAGGGCCACGGCCTCTGCACGGAGGGCGGCGGCGCTTCCCGGCGGCAGGTGGTTCTCTGGGCTCCAGCTCATTTCCTGTCTCTCCCGGTGTCCCCTCGAGTCCCAGCAGGCTCTGTCCTCCCCCAGGCCCTCAGCGGGGGGCAGCCCTACCCAGGCGGGGCTGGTGCCGCCCGCAGCCACCTCACCCCACCTCGCCTGGCCCAGCATGCGCCTAGCAGAGCCGCGCCTTCTGAGGGGCAGGACCCGCTGGGGAGGTGACAAGCACCTGCCGATGACAAAGGCGGTTGTGATGGGGCTTTGCGTGGCAGCCTGGCTAGGGGACCATGCTCAGGCTGCCGATCGAACCCTAGTCCGGGTGCTGCCGGGGTCTTTCGTCCCGCCGGCTCTGACGCGGAGCCCACTGAGCGGTCCGGGCTCCATCAGCCCAAGGTTCAGGCCCCTCCGAGCAGAGCTGATCCTTCCCCCAGGGCGGCAGAGTCCAGCCGGACAGCGGGGTGGCCTCGCCAGCCCCACGACGGAGCCAACGCCGTGTAACCAACGCTCCTCCGTCCACCTCCCACGCGCCCTGCTTCTCCTTAAATGCCGGCGGGCACGAGCCCGCTCCGGGCCGCCTCTCCCTCCCCCTCGGGGGCCTGGCACCTGCCTCAGGGGCAGGCGAGGCTGGCTGCCCGCGGCGCATCAGAGTTCCTGAGCCCCCTGCGGGTTGTATTCGTGGTGGTTCCCCCGTTTCGCAGATGAGGAAACTGAGGCTGAGAGACCAAGCTCAGGGTTCTATAGCCAGGACGCGCCAGGCGCCCACTCAGCAGGGTGCCCGGGGCTCCGGGGTCTGAGAGGTCCCCCGGGCCGGCACGCAGGCCTGAGAGTTCCCGGGACCCCCCACCACACACTCAGGCAGACTCAGGGGTGGGGGCAGGCCTCGGCCCCCTCCCAAGCCCTCCGCCGCTGCCTGCCTGGGGCCGGGGGGCTGCACGGGGCTGGCTGCCGGGAGGGGAGCCCCTAAGGCCTTCTCTCCCGAGGACCCGGGGCCCTGGCTGGCTGCCCTGTGGGGCAGCGGGGCTGGGCTCCCCCGGTCTCCAGGGTCCCACCGCCCTGCGCTGCCTCGTCCTGCAGCCCCGCTCCAGCCTCCCGAGCTGGCAAAGAAACAGCAGCACGCACGCTCCCAAATGTTTCCGTGTTTTATTAACAAAATCTTACAAAAGCGTCTGTCTTCAGGGAAGGTGGCGGGGCTGCCTGGCCTGGCCCGACACTCGCGGCTGGGTCTGTGGGGGGCCGGGGACGCGGGGCCTCCCTGCAGCCTGTGCCAGCCTGTGAGTTTGGGTTATGGCTTATGTGCAAAAATAAAATTTGGGGGGACTGGCAGGGGCACAGTGTGGAAGGGCTGGCAGCATCCCCTGTAGACATCGGTCCCCCAAATCTGGGAACCCTCAGTGGCCAGGCAAGAAAGGGGATCCCAAACAGGGCCTGCTCTAGCTGCAGGCACGAGTGTCGGACCCGCACCAGAGAGTTGGAGCCAGGGAGGTGGGGTCTGGGTCAGGCCCACTGGGCCTGGCAGAGAGCCAGCCTGAGCCCCAGGAGCGGAGGCTTCGATCTCCTGGGGCTGGGGGAGGCCACCGGGCAGGGGCGGCGGCCTCATACCCCGGCTCTCGGAAAGCTCAGGCAGGAGAGGATGGTTGCGCAGGGGGCGGGGGGGCCCAGGCTGGAGCACGGTGGGGCCCGAGGTCACGGACCCCGACTCCAGCCACATTGGCCCTCGGGGCGGGCAGGCTGGCGGCCAGCGGGGCGGGCATAGTGGCAGGCCCTGGCCCTCGCGCTGGCCCTTTTCACCAGCAGCTCTCCGCCTGGCCCCTCCTCTCCGCAGCCCCCTCTCTGGCTGGCCTGCGGCTCCTGTGCAGGCAGCTTGCAGGGGGAGAGGGGGGCGGGCAGTGCCGGGCGTAGCAGCAGCGTTCGGTGGGAACCTCGAGACCTGCAAGGGAAGACGCAGGACAGTCAGGGACGAGGCAGGGGCCTGGGGCGGCCTCCAGGGAGGGCAGGGGGCACCAAACGGGCTGAGAGCCCTGCCTGCCCGGAGCAGTGGGGCAGGGGGCTGCGCCCAGGCCGGGGAGGCACTCACAGGCCCCTGGCCAGCGCGGCTGAGGGTCGGGGTCTCTGGGGGCGGGGTGGACGGGGCTCCATTACCTGCTGTCTCTCTCCTGGCTCCATGGACACCGGCTGCTGCCTCAGCCGGTTGGAGGACTCGGCCCCGTGGGACCCTCCACCTGCCACTGGTGAGTCACCAAGCCGAGTTCAACCCTTCTCCAGGCTGGCATGAATCACCGACGCTTCTGCGTGAGAGCACACACAGGCCTGTGAGAGCCAGCTCAGCAAGCCCCCAGCCCTGCTCCCCACGATGCCAGCCCAGCCCAGCCCTGTGCTAACTGGCTGGGGTGCCCTCTGAGCTTTGGGGGGCTGGCCTGGAACGCGGACGCGGCCCTGGGACCGCTGAGCTCTACGGCGCCCCCTATCGGTGCTGCCATGATGCGGGCGCTCACCTGAGGGTCCAGGAGGCACCGGCCGCCAGGTCTGCTGCTGCCGCTGCTGCGTCTCAGCTTCGGTTGTCCTCGGGGACAGGGAGCCACGCTGCCCGAGGCGGGCCAGCCCCCTGCACGGCGACGGCCGGGGCCAGGCCGCGGCCCGAAGCTGAGGTTCCCAGGGCACTGGTTCTGCCTTGGCTTCGGCTCTGGGGTGTCCCCTGAGCTTGGTGCCCGCTGGCCAATGCCACCCAGACACTCGGTTTTTGAGTGCCCAGAGGGCCCGAGCGCTGAGCAGGATGAGGAGGCTGGGCTCCTGTCATGGCCTGAGTGTGTGTGGGGTGGGGGGGGAAGGGGGAGTGGCCCAGGCAGGCCCAGAGCCCCGGAAGACAGACGGAGGGTGACAGGGCAGGGTCTGGCAGGGGAGAGGGGTTCCTGTGCTGTTTGGGGCACACTGCCCGCGACTGGACGACGCGTGTCTGTGCGAATCGGGCTGGGAGGCTGAGGGGTTCCAACTGGACGAGAACGAGGCCGCCCACTGCACGACTCAGTCCAGCTCCAAAGTCCCAATGGGCAAAGGCCACAGGTGGGCTGTGGCGGGGAGGCGGGCGCCCGGGCTGCCCTCTATTCGGGCTGGGTCCGGTCGCTGGCCACGGACTCGTTGGTGAGGGCCGGCGTCAGGGCCTCGGCCTCGGCCTCGTCCTCGGCGGCGCGGAGGGGGCTGGCCGGCTCGGGCCCCTGCTCCAGGTCGTCCTGCACCTCCATGCCCCTCTGGATGAGCTGCTCCAGCGTCTTGGGCAGCGGGTGACGCAGGAAGCGCTTGAGCTTGGGCTGCAGGGTGCCCACCACGTACTGGATGACCTCCTCCTCCTCGGCGTCCACGTGCAGCGTCTGGTACAGGTCCCGCTTGCGCCACAGGAACTGGTCCAGCGGCTCGCCCTGCTTCTGCGGCAGGTCCAGCTCGCGCTGGATGGCCTCGCGGGACAGCGTGCCCTCGCTGTACTGCAGGAACGCCTTCTTGAACTCCACCCAGTTCCTCACCGAGCCTTGCTTGAACTCCCACCACTTCTTGGCCGGCCCGTTCATGTGGTTCTGGATCTGCGACAGCCAGTACTCCTCGGAGCCACCCACCTGCCGCAGGTACTCCTCCAGGTGGCTGAGGAACTCTCGCGGGTCCTCGAAGATCTGCGTGTCCACGCCAGGGCTCGGCTGCCCGTCCTCGCCGGGCACCCAGGGCGTGTACTGCTGGGCCTCCTCAGGCTCCTGCCCGGGCAGCTCGCCAGCGGCCGGCGGCGGGGTAATGGCGTAGGGGCTGACGGTGTAGTCGTAGCCATCGGCCTCGTGGCTGTAGCCCTCAGGACCCCCGACTCCCACGGAGACGGTGTGGCGGGCCGGCTCACTGCCCACCGGGTACTTGCCGCCCATGGACTCCAGGCGGTCAGCCCACCTCTCCAGGCGGTAGAAGACCTCCCTCCACACGTGCATCTCGCGCTTGACCCAGCGCTCCAGGTTGGCGATGGTCTCCTGGCAGCGGCTCAGGCAGGCCTTGATGGACTTCCTCCAGCGCTGCGAGTCGCTGGTGGGCACGTAGCCGTCCAGGTTGCTCTCCAGCTTGCCCACTGACCTGTGCAGCCCCTTCAGCTCCCGCTCCACCTGCTTGGACACCTCAGTCAGCAGGTGCCGGTGGGTCCTCCTCACGTGCTCCAGCATCTCAGCCCTGCACTTACCGATCTGCAGGATCACGTTGGGCTTGGCCGCCGGCCCGCCCCGGGGCCCAGGGTAGGTGTGGAGGCCGCCGCTCGTCATGTGGTCCAGCTCCATCTGTGCGCAGGTGGCCGCGGTGCTTGGACAGGCAGGAGGCGCGAACTGCAGAGTTCTCTTGGGGCCGGCAAGGGCTGCGGGGTCCGTGCGGCAGTGCGTCCGGCGGCGGCGGCGGCGGCGGCGGCGGCAGTGGCGGTGGCAGTGGCGGTGGCAGCTCCGGAGCCGGAGTGGGAACAGCGGCGCCAAGCTCTGCAACCAGCCGCCGCGGCGCCGGCTCTTT
>NW_006436294.1:6851039-6852449 GCF_000325575.1 Pteropus alecto
GCGGGCCGGGTGACTAATCCCCTCGCTCCGCCGCCCCCCGCCCCGGCTCATTGAGCCTACGGGACCTGAGGGACTGCGCCGAGGACGCGACCACCCCCCACGCCCGCCTGCCTGCGCCTGGAGGTGCAGGCGTGCCTGGTGAGGGAGGCCGGGCCGTGGTAGGCTGCCCCCCACCCCGGGGTAAGGAGGAAGGCCCTCTCCCAGGGACTCTGGGTGGGCGGTGGGAAGTGCCGGACTCTGCTCTCCTGGGTCCCCACTGACCCCGACCCTCACCCCACCCAGTGCAGGGTGTTCAGCCGTAGATCAGCCCTGACAGGCCCCCCACATCCAGACCCCCCCTTCCTTGAGCTGCAGGTTTCGAGGGGCTTTCGTGTGCACAGGCGCACTCCCGAGTGTCAGCTGTGAGTCCCATCTGTGACCTCGAGTTCCTGCCCACCCCTGCTCCGGGGGCCCTTGGGTCCAGGCCCTGGACTGGGCCCCCTGGGCTGTGTGTGCAGGGTATGCACCCAGGCCCCTGCCGCCGATGTGGATGGGTGAGGACCGCGTGGCGATGCCTGGGGGGGGGGACTGCCCCGTGCCCCGCTCCCAGGTCTTTGCTGAGGCCCAAGACTTCTCCATTTAGGGCCCCCAGGGAGACCTGGACGCTGGTCCCTGGGGAGGGCGTGGGGAGGAGAAAGTGGGTGGGAGGGAGTCCTGCAGCCCACCGCAGGGGGCTGGGCCCTGAATCCCCCAGGCCACTGCGGGACCCTGGTCAGAAGCTCCAGGACTTCTAAGAAGGTGGCAGGGGGGGCGGGGAGGAGGGAGGCAGGAAGGTGCCGGCAGCCTTGCAGTCAGCAGAGGCAGAGGAAAGCGAAGCACCATATAAGGAGTGGGGATCCGGAAGCGAGATTCCCCTCTGCCTCCCAGCAACAAGCGGGGGAGAGGGACCTGCCTCCTGGGCTGCCCCACGGCAGGTGGGTCCGGGCCCCAGGCCTTCCGACGTTCCCTGTGCACAGGTAACACATACGCTGCCTACGGCCAGAGGCCCACAGGCACAGGCAGTGCCAGTCAAGTCACCTGAGCCCTGCTGCCGTTTCTGTCCCCTCTGTCACACACACACGCTGCACACTCATCCCCCAGTCATACCCCCCCCACACGTCCCCCCACATGCACACTCATCCCCTCCAGCCCGCACCCACACACACAGACAGCTGCCCTCTGTCTCGTTCACACACTCAGGTGCCCGCCGCACCCACTGGGGTCCCCACCCCCACGGCGCCCCCTCCCCACCCCGAGCCAATCTGTCTCCTCCTTTCCTTTCTGGGCTTCCGCCCCTGCGGCAGGGGGAAAGTCTTTGTGGCAAAAACTCCCCCAAACGGCTCTCCCGGCATTTCTAATTCAGGGCGAGTGGGCGGGCAGAGGTGGGCGGCG
>NW_006436294.1:6852550-6858448 GCF_000325575.1 Pteropus alecto
GTGTGAGACGGCTGAGGCGCGGCCAGGCCGGCCAGTGGCCCGCGCACAGACCCGGGGCTGTGTCCGCGTCGGAGGTGAGCTGGGGCCCGTGTCAGGGAAAGCTCCGGCCGAGCGAGCAGGGCAGGGGCCGCACTCAGGCACGTGTGTGCCCGTGCTCAGGCTTGTTCAGCGGGGGCGCCAGAGCCAGCAGCAGAATGACCAGGGACAAAATCCCCTGACCAGCCAGGAGCCCAGGCCAGGCCAGGCCTCTATGGGCCTTGGGCCCACAGTGGCCTCCAGCCCCCACCCACCCCACCCAAGGCAGCAGTGGTCCAGCAGGGCCTCCTGGAGGACGGGGAGCCCAGCCAGGGCCTAGAGGGTTGACCAGGCGGAGAGCAGCAGGTGAGGCGGGGCGCGAGGGGAGCTGGGGGAGGGGCGCACAAAGGCAGGAGACTAGAGCGGGGTAACCACCACCTTTGTGGGGGCGCCTGGCCCAAGAGGGAATCTCAAGGAGGCCTCGCAGGCAGGGCCGGGCTCGACACAGACCCCCGGTGTCCCCCTTTCTTGGCCAGTCCAGCCCCGAAGGAGATGCTGGGGCCGGTCATGCGGAGCCAGCAGGACCTGCGCTGAGGCTGTACCCACAGGGCCCGCAGTGACAGGTGACAGGCGGCAGCCGCTGCTTGCTCAGGGAACACTTAATCGTTGCCCCATTATCGCCCCAGAAGCCCTCAGCAAGCCCCCGCACTGGAGCCTGGGGCTCCATTCTTCTGCCCCTGGAAAAGAGGCCGGGCTGCTTCCTGCCTGGGATGGGGGTCTGCCCCCGCCTGCCCCTCCGTGCCCGCCCTCCCCCACAAGCAGGGATGAAGGTCAGATTGCCGGCCTCCAACCCAAAGCCTCAGCCAGAGCAGATCCTGCAGGTTGGGAGGGGCAGGAGGAGGGGGAGCTGGACTGTTTAGGGAGTGGGAGAGCCTGGGGGAACCCCCACTCCCAGGGCCCAGCTGCTCTGCTTCTCCTGGGCCCGCCAGCTCCGGAGGCCTGGCCTGCCTTAGAAAGAGGCGTCTCGCTGGGGTGGGGGTGCAGAGGACCACAGAGGGGTTCTGCCCAGCTCTTGGATCCAGGCAGCCCCCATTCGAGCTCCTCTGGGGTCCTGGCCTTCTGATCCTCTGGCCCCAGGCCCCCAGACCCCAGGTGCGGACCAAATGATGCTGAGATGCGCATCTCAAGCTGGGTTTCCCTCCCACATCCACGGCCTCTGGGAGCCCTGCTCCAGCCCCCTCAGACCCCCGTCAGCCTGCAGACGGTGCCGGGCTCCCATGGCTGCCCCGCGGCCACGTGCTCTCCCCACAGGGCTCACATCTGCCTCTCGGGACCCCTTAGTGCCAGCTCCCGGTCCCCACAGGCTGGGCCCCCAGATGAGCCGGGGGTACTGCTCAGCAAGGCCGGACGGACTGCCTGTGCCCCAGTCCCCCCTCCCTGCTCCCCTTCTGGGGGCCCAGAGTGTGGCCTGGAGGTGGAGGGGGGCTCGCCTGCCCCCCTCCCAGCGGGGCCTCGGTCCCAGCCCCTGGACTCACACCCCACCTCCTGGGGCTCCCTCGGGGCTCATCTCCTGCGTCAGCAGCGAGCACCGCTCAGCCCTGGTGTGAGCAGCAGCGTCTTTGGGGGCGGAGCTCACAGGCCGCCTCACGCACACTCCAGCCGATCCCGGCACCTGTGCCAGGGCCCCTCGGGCTGGCTTCGTGGCCTTGTCCTTGTAGAGGAAGGCCAGGGCGGGGGTCTGCCTCTCTCTCTCACCTGCCCCTTCCCGCCTGGCCTTGGCCTGTGGTCCAGGTGTGCCACCCTCTACATGTACCACTGCCCACCCTGCCGCCCTGCGGGGCCACCCCGGCTCACATGGCCTCGTTCCATTGCTACCGCACTTGAGGGAGCTGGAGAGGGATCAGCTCTGATCCGCTGTGCCCTGTGCCCTGTGCCCTGTGCCCTGCCCCGTCCCCGCCTCTGCCGGGTGCCCTCAGGGGAGGGATGGTGGCTGGGGCTGCCACAGGGCCGGTGGGAGGGCCCAGGTGTCCCCCCCGCTGACCGGGCTCAGACTGCAGGCCTTTCTCCTGGCGGCAGCTCGCCCACGTCCTCGGGGCCTGTGCAGCCTCCAGGGCAGACGTCCAGGCCCCGTGCCGCCTCGGGAAGCGGAGGAGGAGACGGAGCAGGAAAGCAGCAGAACACAGGGGCCGCGGGCGGGGGTCCCCGAAGTGACCGTTAGGAGGCCCGAAGCAGGACGAGCTGGGGAGAACCCTTGGGCTGGGGTCTCGCCAGGTGAACCTGTCCCGAGGCCGGGAGGGACGGAGGCTGTTCACCAGGAAATGCTGGCCCAAGGAGCTGGGCCTGCGGCGGGCTCCCCGCGGGCACGGGGCACAGCAGATCAGAGCTGAGGGAGGCTGAAGACCAAGGAGGAAGAGGTTGGGGTGGCGGAAACGGAGGGGCAGAGAGACAAGCCGAGAAGGGGACAGGGACGCGGCCGTCACTTCGTCTCTCGGGAGGGTCTCCCTCCCTTTTCACAGAGGTTCGGAGAGGCGGGGGGGCCCCACCTCAGGCCACCGAGCCGCCAGGTGACAGGCTGGGCTCCTCCTGTGCAGCTGCCCGATGTGCCTGCCCAGCAGAGTAGCCTAAGAGAGAGACCCGGGGGCCAGGGCCGGCCCGGGCGGGGGTCTCAGGGGACCGTCCGTGCAAAGCACATGCCCGATGGCGGGAGCAGGGCTCGGCCCCGGCCTGCGGAGCTGCGGGAACATTCTCTCTCCGATTCCCACCCCCTCCGTCCCTGCTTCCTTCCCTCCGGTTTGGCAGGGTGTGTGTGCTGTGTCCTGTCTCCAGAACAGGCAGCCTGTTAGTTCCGGGCCCCCACACACCAGACCCTCCTCCCTCCTGCCTCCTTCCTGCCTCCTGCCTCGGCGCCTCCCCATCCAGCCTCCTAGGGAAGTTGGTATTTTTCCGATGATCCTGGCACTGCTGTGCCCGAGCCAGCTGCTCCTGGCACCCTGCAGGCGTTCCTCCTGGGCCGGGAGGCCAAGCCCAGGAGCCCGGGGACCGGGTGGTACCGAGCCAGCCTCAGAGGACCTCGCCGGCTCGCCCCGCCCGCAGCCGGCACAGAAGGGAAGACCAAGGCCCAGAGGGGGCCGCGGCTCTGGCTCTCGTCCCAGCCAAGGCCAAGCGGGCCAGAGCCAGGGTGCCGGGGGAGGGTGTGGGCAGGGAAGGCCCGCTGGCTCCCGCCGCAACACAGCCCTCCCCGGCCTCTGTTTCCTCTCCTGTAAGGTGCGCGTGGCCTTCCCCGCCCTGCTCAGCCGTGAGGTGCGTCAGTCATTCAGTCAACAAACAGTTCCCGAGCCCCAGCCGGCAGGCACTGAGCGGGGAGGTGCAGATGCTCTATGAAGTAGGGGCATCACAGCGACCCCGCATAGGCCCTGGGGAACGCCAGACTTCGCATGGCCCCGCTTCACGCGTGGGCACGGGCCTCTGCCCGGAGCCTCAAGCTCTTCAAGGGGCCACCCCAGGCCTCCAGGGATCAGGCTGGGCCCCTCAGACCCGAGCCCAAGCCGGCACATGGGGAAGAGAGGCCCCTGCAGCCTGCTGTGGGCGACTGGAGAGTCCCCACACCCGGGGCTGGGGTGCCGCGCAGGAACCCACAGGGCACCTGGCTCTAAGGTGTGCCCTCCACTCCACGGTGCCTCCTCGGGTCTGAGTGTCCACGGACCCCTGGGCGGGAACCGGGCACCTGCCTGCACGCCTGCGTCACGCCGAGGTGCTGTGTGACCTCCCGCAAACCGCTTCACTCCTGTGGCCCGCCGTCGTCCTCATGCAAGGGGCAGACTGGACTAAACGGGGCCAGGCTCCCTCTCGGCCCAGGGGGCCGGGGGACCGGGGGACCACACACCATCCACCCACACCCCGCCACCCACGTTCACCTGACAAGGGCCTACTCGGTTTGAAAGCCTAAGCCTTAACCCCCAGCGTGGCTTCGCGCGCTGTCTAAATCTGAGCCTGGGGTCACCACCTCCAAGAAGGCCCCCCGGTCTCCCAGGGCGGTGTTGCCCACATCCTGTCAGCCTCGTCCTCTGTACATGCCCACCTCACAGCCACGGTACAGGCAGCCGCCTGCACGCCTGTCCGTGAGTGTGTGAGTGCCTGTGCGTGTGCCTGTGTGTGTGCCTCTGTGTGTGTGAGTATGCCTCTGTGTGTGTAAGTGTGCCTCTGTGTGTGTGCGTCTGTGTGAGTGTGCCCATTTGTGAGTGTGAGTGCGCCTTTGTGTGTGCCTGTGTGTGTGCGCGTCTGTGTGAGTGTGCCCGTTTGTGAGTGTGAGTGCGCCTGTGTCTGTGTGCCTGTGTGTGTGCGCGTCTGTGTGAGTGTGCCCGTTTGTGAGTGTGAGTCCGCCTGTGTCTGTGTGTGCCTGTGTGTGTGCGTCTGTGTGTGTGAGTGTGCCCATTTGTGAGTGTGTGAGCGCGCCTGTGTCTGTGTGTGCCTGTGTGTGAGTGTCCCTGTGAGTGTGTGAGTACGCACAGGTGCCTTCCTGAACGGTCCAGCCGAGGTATGCTCTGCTCACCGACCGTGCCAGGCCCTGAGCCCCGAGGGCACGCTTTCTGGTCAGAGGTGCCCTGAGCCCCCAGGTGTGCTGTGGCCAGAGCTGATGGGCGGAGACGGCTGGAGGGTGAGCAGGTGGAATTTGGGTGCAGGGGGTCTGGTAGGGCAAGGGGTGAGGGGCCGACGGCTGGATTCCATCCATTTGTCCCCAGGGGCAGAGCCTGGCGGGGATGGGGGATGGGGAGGGGGTCCGCATACCTCCTTGCAGTGGCCAGGATGCTTTGGCCTCCAACACTGGCTCTGTGGCCCGGAGTGAGGACAGTGGGGCCACAGGGGCAGGTGTATAGGGACCTGTTTCAGGCCAGTGTCCCAGCTGGAGAGCAGGTACCAGGAGTGGGAAAAGGGCCAATCTGAGGGCTGTTTGGGGGTGGGGGAAGGTGGGGAGCCAGGGGCCCAGTCCACTCGGCTCAGAGGCCCTGGCAGTCAGGTGTGAGGGTGGGGACCAACCAGGAACAGCTGGCAGCTGCCTGGTGGTTCGGAGCCAGGCGCAGCCCCCTCCACCCTGCCCCACTGGGCCGCCAGCCAGGCTATATGCCGGCCCCCGCCGCCTCCCTGGACGCCCAGGGACCCCAGATCGTGCTGCTGGAACCCTAAGTATGGCCGGCTCCTCATCCAGGATAGGGGGTTTTGCTGCCAGCTGGCCCTGACCAGACACCCGCAGAACTGGAGATTCAGGACGGCCCGTGCCAGGGAGGGGGTGGCGTTCGTCCACACCTCCCTGCTGTTCTGCTTCTCCAGGGAAATCTCTCCTAAATCTCTACCCAGCTCAGCAGCGGCTTCCGGAGCCATGAAAGGAAAGAGGCTGAGAATAGCTCAGCGTGACGTGCCAGGAGCTTCCCCATGCACGCAGGCTCCACGCCTGGGAGGGGCTGCCCTGAAGCGACCCCCGCCCAGCCCCCCTCCAGCCGGAAGTGGCCCCAGCCAGCTTGGCCAGGGGCCTGGGGCCTGGGCCCCTGCCACTGGCCTGCTGTGTGACTTTGGCACAGTGCCACCTGCCCTGAACCTCATTATCGCCCCGGCTTTCGCTCCCTGGAGCCATTGTGCTGGCCCTAGTGGGTCCGCCGTGCCCGCTGGGGACAGTCCTCTCAGAGCTGGGAAAGCCCTGCCCAGCGGCAATCTGGCCTCCGGCAAATCCCCAGGGGCCCTTGCCCAGGCCAAGGGAGCCTGGGTGCCACGTGGGGCTGACGGAACAGGGACAGTCGTGGCTCGCCCAGCACCTGCTGGGTGCCGGGAGCTGGCACAACCTCTGTCACCTGGACCGGCCCTGGGCGCCATCGTCCGAGGGAGGGAGGGAAA
>NW_006436294.1:6858462-6868496 GCF_000325575.1 Pteropus alecto
AGGGGCGCACGGGTGCGCTGAGAGGGACGTGGCACCGGGCCAGAGGATGGCCCGGGGCTTGTGGCTTCCCTCCGTTCCCCCCCGCCCCCTCCTGGCCTCAGCCTGGCCACCTGTCTGATGGGTGGCCCTCCTTTGTTCCTCTGCTGGCCACTCCCTCCCCTCCCTCGAGGCTGGGCCTGAGCACCCTGCCTTCCATAGCTGCCTCCGCCCACCAGCCTTCACATATATCCCCATGGGTCGCCTTGTCCGGCCGAGGCCTCTCTCCTGGGCTCCCGACCTGAATAGCCCGCAGCCGCTGCCCAGACGCCTTGCCCAGCTGTAGGCGCCCAGCCGCCCAGTCTGGCGACTTCCCCCACTGCCCCTGCTTCATGGGTGTGGGCACCGCCCTGTCTGCTATGGGCCTCGGGGGGCCAGCCATAGCCATGATGAACCTGGCACTCGGGGGCCCAGCGTCCACCGGCCGTGATGGCAGAGCACCTGTCCCCTCTCCCGGAGAACCGGCCAGTGAGCGAGCAGCCGAGCTGCAGTTTGAGTCCAGACTCCTGACCCCAAGCTGGTCCCGGTCCTACTGTCCCCCGCTGTCTGCCACTGCCAAAGCCCGGAGCCCCGGCCGTTCCCGATCCCCTCTGAGCCTCGGCTTCTTCAGCTGATGGGCAAGTTGTCGCCAGAGGCCGAGCACGGATGACCAGCACCAGGGCAGCCTGCACTGGCAGAACACGTGACTGGTATTATTCCCAGACCACGTCCCGTCTGGGGCAGGCGCCCCTCTAGGGACACGTGGGGGCGGGGCCTGGGGGAGCCTCTGGCGTCAGTCTGCTCTACTGCAGGCCGGCACCGCGCCTCCTCCTGCTTTGGGACACCCGTCTGCTCCCCACGAGCCAGTGTAGACTGCGGGGCCTGGGGGGTGGGAAGGCCCAGACCAGTGGGCTTTTCCCGCCATGCCTGGGCCTGGCCTGGCCCGGCCTTGTCCTGTTCCTTCCTCAGCCGAGCTCCCTGTGGGCCATCGGCCACTGGGCCACGTGGGAGGCCCCCACACCTCCAGGACCAGGAATTGCCTGAGGCGGCAGAGGAGTCGGGGGCACGGCCCACACCACGATGGGTGTCAGGGGTCCCCCACTCCATGGATTCTCATCAACACACGCTCCCTCCTCTCAGGCCAGGTGGACTGGGGATCGGGCCCGGGGCGGGGCAGCCCATCAGAGGGGGCCTCCAAGGGAAGGGTGTGGGCAGGCAGGCTGGGGGCTCAGGCTGGGTCAGGCCCAGAGAAAGGAACGGGCAAAGCCAGCAGTCCTGGGGGGGTCAATGCTGCCCCTCAGCTCTGGGAGGTGGGCTAGGGGGACCCTCTGGCCAATGTCTGACCTCCTCCCTGAGGCTCCCCAGACCTACAGGCCCTGCCCAGACCTTGCCATGGGGTGTTCTAGGTCTGAGGAAGCCAAGACATGAAGCCCCACCTGCGGGGGACACACAAGGCCCTGGGCACAGCCGGAGGGATTCAGGGCAGAGAATGGGGAGCACCCAGAGGATGGGGAGAGGGGCCCCACGGGAGGAGGCGGAGGCAGCAGGATGTGAAAACCAGCCAGAGCTTTAGGTCGGAGGGTATGGAAATGAAGTGGGGGTGCACCCGGGAGCCTGCCGAGGGTCCTGCGCCTCAGCGCAGAGTGGATGTGGGTGTGGTGGGCTGAGCTAGAGTGGGTGGGACAGTCCCTGGGGCCCTGTACCCTCACCCCAACTTCTGAGTTTGGGGGTTGGACAACTGCCCCAGAGACCAGATCTGGGGCCCCCTTTACCTGCTCCTTTGCTCCTCTCGGTCCCACGGCTTGTACCCCAGCCCCTGATGCACCCGGAAGGGCAAGGCCTCCCCTGCTTCCCGACCTCCTGGCATGCGGTGAGGACAGTGGCAACAATGACCCCTGCCGGTAAGGGCCAGGCCGGTGGGCACCAGGCCCAGAGATGGAGAGATTGGAGTGGGGCAGAGACATGGAGGCAGAGAGGGGGAGGGAGAGAGGTGGGCACATGGCAGACAGGTGGTGCCGGGCCTCAGAGGCTCCTGGTCCGTTCGTCACGGACCGAGGCAGGAGGGAGAGCAGCAGGCAAGGGTGGCCGTGGGTCTGGGGGAGTGGGGGGCAGTGGTGGAGACTTGGAGCCCATCCTGCCTCCACCCAAGACTGGAGGGCTTCAGAGGAGAACTGGAGAACCAGCAGCTTCATCCACTACCACCATTACTATCATCTCCACCATGACGACCATCATAACCATTATCTCCTCTACCATCACCTCCACCACCATCACCACTGTTAATACCACCATCACTGCCCCTGCCACCAACCCCATCACCACCATCATTGCCATCACTGCCATCACCACCATCACCATCATCATCATCACCATCATCACCATCACCGCCACCATCACCATCATCATCATCACCATCATCACCATCATCACCATCATCACCACCATCATCACCATCATCACCACCATCACCACCATCATCACCACCAGCACCATCCCCTCCACCCCCATTACTTGTCACCACTGTCAAAACCACCACCTTCACTACCCATGAGACAGCATCATACCATCACCACTGTCACTGTCTACGACCTCTCCACCTCCACTCCCGCCATAACCATGGCCGCCCCACCACGACACCCAACATCAACACCCTTGTCATGACCACAGTACAACTGCCACCACCTTTGTTATCCACGCGACCACCCGACCCCGCCTGCTCTGGCTGACGATGCGCTTCGCCGATGACGGACGAGTCTCTGACGTAAGCAGACCCGGGTCTACATCCAGGCAAGGTTCCGAGTTCACTTTCCTAATCAGAGAAAACGAATAAATAGCCCAATCCCAGTGTTTTGTTTCCTGCAACATGACAACTTCGAATGTGTCATACCGGCCACCCGACTCTCTGAGGGCAGGGCCTGTCCAGACGGCCCTGTCTCCTCACTCAGCCCCACGGAGAGTCTCTGAGGAGTGTGTGGCTCACAGGATGGCAGCCTGGCTGACCCAGTGGTCAGGACGATGGCCTGTCCTCAAGTGTCTGGAAGGTCCCATTTCATTGGGACGATGAGACGCAGTGGTGAGCAGCGCCCAGACCTCAGGCTGGGCATGGGGAACACCGTGTCCCTGGAGGTAGGTGGCTTCCAGCTCCCGGTCCTGCAGACAAGCTGGAGTGTTCCTGTCACTAAAAAAGGAAGCATCTCTTCCTGTGAGGACCGGAGCCGCGGGGCCTGGTGTGTTTCAGAGCACTTGCCAGATACCCATTTTGCGTTCTGACATCGACGTTCAGTCCTCCCGATGTGAAACCACCGAACAGTGAGAACCCGCCAGTGCCACTGTGGGGGCCTGGCAAGGCTGACGGTGGACAGGAGGTGGCGGGGCTAAACCCGCAGGCCCCGCGGAATGCGCTCGCCAGATGTTCTGCACCCGCTGCTGTGGTGGCCATCACTGCCCCCGCCTGGGTCAAGCTCCTGTGGAGATTAAGCCCACGGCCCGAGGCCTGCACATGGCAGCGGCAGGCTGGCCAGAGGGTGTGGGGGCCCTGGGGGACAATTAGGGCACTGTGGACCAGGCCTGTCCTAAGCCCCCCGGCCACTTCTTATCTTCCAAAGGCCGCTCCAAGTCCCCTGGTACAGGACACCATCCGACTCCAAGAGATGTCCCTACAGGCACCCTGAATACCTGTCAGGCCAGGAGGTCGCCATCAGCCCTTTGTTCCCAGCTTAGCTCCCCGCTGAGGGCTGAGTCACCTGGAGTGCATGGCGGGTGGCCACCACAGTCCCTCTCGGGCAGCATGGGGCCGGGCGCCCCTCTTGGTTGGGGCACAGCAGCAGCTGGTTCCTAGGCTGCTCTGACAGCCTCGTGCCCAGCTGCATCCCTCTGGGGGCCCAGGACGCCTGGCCTGAGCCTCAGTGCTGAGGTCACTTGCACCCCCTGGGTGGGCCCACCTCGCAGGATAGCAGGGGACGCCAGCACCCGCCCTCAACAAGTGGACGGCAACCACTCACAGCTAGGCGTACCCCTCCTGCGAGCTTCCAGGGACACCGAGGTTTTCTCCTTGGTCCTTATCAGAGAGTCGGCTCTGTGGCTTAACGCCCCCTCCCCCCCGCCATACACCAGTCACCCAAACGTGAGCCTTTGCCCGGGCACAGAGCTCCCACTGCGGCCCAGGGGCTCAGGGGCCTGGGTTGGTCCTGGAGGCCCAGCCTCAGGCCTGACTCTCCCAGTGCCTGAACCAGCTTCTCCCGTCCCCTCCCCCCCTCCCCATTATGGCTGTCAAGAGTGACAGGCTGTCAAGAGTGACTGCAGTGCAATTACTGTTAATCTCCACCGCAGCAGCAGCGCTGACTCACCTCCCAGGTATCCACGGGGCCTCTCTTCAGTGGAAAGAGCACTTTGTGTCTCAGAGCAAAGCGCGTCATGGGCCCAGCACCTCGGAGCCCTTGACGCACCTGCCAGCAGTGGGTTGCCTGGGGCGTGCGTGGAGGGTGCGGCAGAGGGGGCAGGGCCTGGGGAGGGCTGCCCAGAGGAGGCCGGGAGGGTCGCCTGGGGCTCTGGGGGGTGCTGCAGCCCCCCTTCCAGCCTTTTCGAAAGGCGTCTTCCCGTGAACATGCACGAGCAGGGAGATGGGAAAGGGCCCCAGTGTTCAACAGCCCCCTTCCTCCTGGAGCACCCTAGAGCAAGCCCCACACCCTGCATCCTTTTCCCTGCAAATGCTTTGTTTTTCCTCTGTGGAACAAAGGCTTTGGGGACACAACCAAACACCCTTGTCACTGGTGCAGTTTGCACAAAGTCCCTGATGGAACCTAAGGCCCAACCATGCTTAGTTTTTCCCAAGTAACTAAAAATGGTTCGCAATTGTTTTTTCAAATCAAGAATGAACAAGGTCCCCCTCTGCCCGGGCTGATCCCTGGCGGGGCACCCTCGGTCCCCAGGCCTGGAGGATGGGCCAGGAGCCACCAGCAGGTTGCTGCGAGCACGCTGGAGTAAACAAGCAGCCGGCCTGGGTGGAAAATGCCCAGGACCCACATGGTGGGGTGGCCAGCGAGGCCTCTGAGGAGGGGATCTCAATAAATGTGGAGAAATGACAAGGAGGGATGGTGGGGTCGGAGGCAGGCCCAGCCCGGAGGCCTCCCTGAGCCTGGGGGCTGCGCTCCAGTTCTCCAAGGGCCAAGGACAGAGGCTCCTGGGCCCTCAAAAGGCCTCGTCCTGCTCGTTAAGGTCTGACCGCCTGGCCCCTCACTGCTTTTGCAGGCACAAATCCACCCTGTGGACTGGGCGAGGGGGTTTGGCAATTCCTGGCCCGTAGCAGGTGCTCAGTGAACGTTCGCTGATGGACAAGCTAAGCAAACACCCCCTCTCCTGCCCCCCAGCCCTGCACCCAGCCCTCCCTGCTCCACCGGCCTGGCTGTCCTCCCGAATTTTCCAGGCAGGGTCGGCAGGTTCTGGCTGGGCTGCTGAAGGGAAATGGGGAGGTGGGAGAGGGACAGGCCGGGACAAGCCACCCTCTGGACCCGGCCCTGGGCTCCAGGGACATCACTCCCCCTTCCCCTCCAGCGCCCTCCTGATGCAGCTGGCCTCAGTGGCCTGGCCTCTTCCGTGCGGCTCCACGGACCTCAGCCCAGGGTCACCAGGTCCCACTCCTCCGGCTCTTGGGTTTCACTATTTTTATTGCAGTGAAAACACAGAGCATAAAATTCACCGCATCTGCCATTTTGCAGGGACGGCTCAGTGGCACCGATCACCCTCGCAGTGTTGTGCAGCCATCGCCACCATGAATTCAGAACCTTCCTTCACTGCAAACAGAAGCTCTGTGCCATCAGGGGGCAACTCCCAGCCCCTCTCCCCAGCCCTCAGGTCATACACCTGTCCCCAACACTGCAGCACAGAACCCTGACTCAGCACTTGCAGGTTCCCCTCTCCCCCCACCCCCAGTTCTGACTCAGGGAGCCACCCCAGGCTGCAGGATGGCAGGTCCCAAACAGGGAAGACTAACGAGACAGAGGCCCACGGCGGTTATCGCCCGGCAGACGGCAAGTTGAAGACAAGTCCAGGAACCGAACACCTAGATTGAGTTCAGTAAACAGAAAGGCTGTTTTATTGACTTAACTGTTTTAGCTGCAGTGAAATGTTTTTCTTTCAACTTCTATCCTTTGAAAGTGGGAGATGCTGCTCTTTTTGCGGCCAGCGTCCTTGGTGACCGCAGGCTGGCAGGATCCTGTGAGGGGGGCTTGGTGGTGGGGCTGGTGGCCCCCACGGACACACAGCACATCTGCAAGCATGCTGTGGGGAGTCTTGGGGCATGGGAGGAGTGCAGGGTCTCTCCCTTTCTAGGGATGAGGTGCGATGAGGCCCTCAGGAACCCCAGCACATCCCCCGATTGCAGGGGACAGGCCTTGGCCTCCCAACCCTGGCTCCGCCCTCAAGAAGCTGCCACCTCCCCTGGCCCCTCCCTCTGCTGTTTTGCTAATGTCTGTTTAATCAAGTAACGAGGTGCAATGAGAGCGGTGGCCTCATGTTTGGAGCCACAAATAAGAGATTGAAGGGTGTCCCCGTGAGCGTGGCCAGGCTGGGCGTGTTCCTGAGCTCACAGCAAGCCCCCCGTTCTGGGCTTGCCAGGCAAAAGCCTTTTATAAATACTTATTGCCCCCCCAAAACGGGGCAAAATGACTCACTCAGAATGGGGAGATGGAGCGTGCTGTGGTGGGCTGGCAGTTGGCAGGTGGTACAGCGGGTGGGTAGGCTGAGGGTGGCCCAAGGACTCACCTCCTCCCACACCTTTCCCACCTGCCACCTGCCTGGTTCAGGGCCTCCCTCACCGACGGATGACCCGGGCCCGGCTCCGGCACCACCTCCAGCGCTGCCTCCCACCAGCCAGGCCTCCTCTTCCTCCTGAGCTCAGCCAAGCCTCAGGCCAAGCCTGGGGCAGCAGGCACCCCTCCCCGGTCCCAGAGCCCCACTGAGGCCAGAGCTCTCCGAGCCTATCTGGCTGACATCTTGGTCACCCCCAGCACCCGGCCTGGGCCTGGCACCCCCAAAGCCCAGGACCCCTTGCCCTCCGTGGCAGCAGGGCCTCTGGGAGAAGTGGGTGGGCGGCAGGGAAAGTGCCAGCAGCGATGACCCAGTGAGAGTGGGGCTGGCAGGGCTCAGGCCAAGACCCAGAGGGGCAGTGGGCAAGGGAGGGGACCGGTGGGAGCAGGCGGGAAAGACCAACACCTCTGGGAAGCCCCCGCTGCAGGCTGGGCCCTGCTCACAGACCACCGCAGGCTCCGACCCCTGCCCTCCAACATCTAGCTGCCCATCTGGGACCTCGGGCCTGACTCAGGACACACCCGTCAATGGGAAGACATGCAGGCTGGCAGGGCAATCAATAGGCTACGGAGCCTCTGTCCCTTAGAGTCCTATCGAAGGAGTAAGAACTCAGTAAACCCCAGGCTGGGGGTGGCGAGAGAAGTCTGCAGCCGGCCTAGAGGCCTGGAGATATCTGGCTTCTGCGAGTCCCCTGATGCACTCACTGCCCACACCTGCTCCAACCCCACAGCAAGGCGGCACGCCCACCTTGGGTGACAGCCCCCCTCCGGGGAAAGGAGAATCTGAGAGAGGGAGACACCACCTTGTGGGCCACAGCGATCCTGCCCCTGCCAAGCCCAGCAGCAGCGAGGGCCGGGCGGGGGCGGAGAAGATGGAGGAGGAAGGTCGCACTGTCCCGAAGCTCGTTTCGCATCTAGTCCAGTGGGATACAATGAAGATTAGGAAAAAGGTTCTGAGGCTACGTCCTCAGACCACTCGAGCCTCTCAGAAAGGACAGCAAGTGGAGTGAAGCCCCTGGGGACGAGCCCATGGAAGGCAGAGTGTCTCTGAGAGGAGCCCCAGGCGGCAGGACGGAGCGGACAGGACAGAGGCACTCACCAGGGCTGGCCACGCAGCTCACAGGACGGCCTCGCTGGGCTCTGGGCCTGTGCCAGCACTTGTACCCCGAGAATCCTCGCTCGGCCCAAGATCTCCAGAGGTGAGTCCCCGTGGGGAGGAAGGGGAGCTCACTCGTGAAGGGAGGCAAGCAAGGCCTGGTCCTGCTCCCTGAAGCACCCCTGAGCGGCAGCGGGGTACAAGCAGGAGCCACACTCTGCACTGGTTCTGGGAGGTGGCCCCGAGGACAGACACCGCTCAGCTGGTCCCTTAACAAATGTTTATTGATTGGCCAGGACACACCAGGACAGAAGCAGGTCTCGAGGCATGAGGAGTGTCCCTGGCCTGGGGTCTAGTCTGATGGGGACCCCGCCCCGAGCCAGGACAGAAGCAGGTCTCGAGGCATGAGGAGAGTCCCTAGCCTGGGGTCTAGTCTGATGGGGACCCCGCCCCGCCCACCCACCGAAGTCCTGCTGCTCAAGAAGCACTGGGCTGGGGCTGACAGCTGACAGTAGGGAGCTGCTCTCGGCATGTCCTTCCATCTCCACGTGGCCACCGCCCATGCCAAAGGCAGCTTTGTGTGACTCCACATCTAAACTTCCTGTCACACCTCCAGCAGCCGCAATTCAATGGCACGGGGATGCACGTGAGTCCGAAAGTGACACAAAATGACACAGAAGTACACAGGTGCAGGTGCTGCCCAGATATGTGAAGGGAACGAATGTCACAGGAGCACAGGGCGGAGGCAGCGTGGCCCAAAGAATCAGCAAGGAAACTTTAAATGCCCTGTGCTCATTTCCTAATCTTCACACGTGCGTTCGAAACAAGACACACACGCTCCACGCGCAGCGCCATGTCGGCAATGGCTGTCACCCTGGTGCGTGGAAAGGTGTAAGAATAGAAGAGAAACCACACACGCATGTGCCCTCGGCTCTCACGGGAATGGAGTCCCCCAGTGGGACGAACAGCGAACGGATGAAAACTCTGCGTCACTCAGCTGCCATGACGTGACTTCAGGAAGGGATGGAATTCAAGGGCAAAGCAGTGAAAAGAACACAAAAAAGTACCCCCTTCTTGGCAAGCACTGCCGACCTGGGGCCGTCTGAGTCCGGGTCTGGCAGTGCCTCGGCCACGACAGGGAAGGATCGCCTGTTGTCCATATCCCGCCTTACCAAATCGGCCAGAACGGCTGCCGGCCCCGCAAGTCTTACTGTGAACAGCTGCAGACAAACATCTGCCTGCTGCTGGGAATCCAAGCAGCTTCCTCCGTTCTGTTACGTATGTGCAAACCTGAGACTACTCTCCGAAAGCCTGATCAAGATTCACCCACGGAAAGGCCATGAATGGGAATTCTGGGGAGCGTGGGACAGTGGACCATCTACTAGACTCTGGGCCAAGACGCGAGAAACACCACAGGCCCTGTGGTCGGGTGACAGGCAGGCCCAGCCCGAAGTCCTCGCTTGCTCTACGGGAAGCAGTTCAACCACGGGGTATCAGCGTGTGGCTCACACCCTGGGGTCCAAGAGCAGCGTGGGGTCGTGGAGGAACTTTCAGGAAAGACTCGTGCTGCTGAGATCACGCCTGCAGTGGGGACACGTGACCAGAGTAATGACAGGCTGCCTGCAAAACCACAGCAGACGGATCCGCTGACTCGATGTCATAAACTGAGCGCTAGCCACTGGTGACCTGTCCTTGGGGCCTAGCACAGGCATGGCAGCCAGACCAGCAGGCCAAGGCCCGAGGGGCAGAAGTGGGCCTTGAGATGTGCCAGCCTGTCGAGTGGCATCAGGTACTGCCACCCGTTGGCCTGAGAGCCAGCTTTTCTCCTCCTGGACAGTCATCCCTACTCTTGAACACAGCAAGGCTCAACCAGGAAACACCAGACCAGAATCCGCCTGCCCAGCCCCAGGTTCCGGCCACGGAATGCTCTGGTATGTTTTAGGTTTGGTGGGCCCTTTCAGAATCTCCCCTCACATCCTCCTGATAGGACAGGTAAGACAGTAACACCTGCTTTATGGGAACGTGAGGGGCTGGGCTGCCGGCGCTCAGCACCGCGCCCCGGGACAGCTCCCCGCTGGTGGGCGTGGCCGCGCAGCCACCCGGCCCCGCAGCCCTGCGAG
>NW_006436294.1:6868813-6872573 GCF_000325575.1 Pteropus alecto
CCCTCCGGCCCCCGGGCCCAGCCCTCTCCGTGGCCGCGCTGCCGTGGAGTCTGCTGCTCGCGCGGGACACGGCCTCTCTCCCGAGCTCCAGGACGTGCGCGAAGGTATGGTCGTGAGGCTTGCTTCTGGGGTGCTCGGGCTCCTCCTCGGAGGACGAGCCTTCGGCCAACGCGGCCGCGGGCCACAGCTTCCTCCAGGCCCGGCTGAAGACGTCGCCCGGCACGGCGTCCCAGGCGCAGGCCACGCTGCAGATGGCGTCGTTCATGCTGTAGCGTGGGTGGCAGCCCTGCAGCGCGACGGGGGGGTTCACGAAATTCCTCATGAAATCTCGTCGGATGCCCTGGTCCATGGGCTGGATTAAGGAGGTGACGCTGGCCGGCAGAAAGATGGTGAAGATGTTGTCGGACACCAGCTCGGACTCCTGCGCGTGGGCCCGGGAACTGTCCAGCAGCAGGATGGCTTTGCTGTCTGCGGGCAGACCCAGGCCTCGGAAGTGCTCTCTCACCGACGGAGCGAAGATGTGATGGAACCAGTCGGAAAAGACCGCCCGGTCCGCCCGCGCGTCGCCGTGAGCCCGGTGGGCCGCTGGCAGGTGCGGGGTGCCTCTGGCAGCCCGGGGGCCGCTGCATCTCCCGATCACCAAGGGCTTGATTTTGTGGGAGCCCGTGGCATTGGCACACATGAGGACGGTCAGCCTGTCTCTGCTCTGCCTGCCGCCAGGCGCCGCGGCCCCCTCAGGGGCGGGACCCGGCAAGCACCGCCAGAAGAGGCCAGTCTCCCCGGCGTTGTAAACCTGCTCTGGTGTCAGGCCATGCTCCGAGGTCAAGCTCCGGAAAAACCCGCAGAACTGCTCGGCTGCTTGGTGGTCAGCCACATGCTTCTCACTGGACGCGTCCAGCTTCTTAATGCCGTGTCTGGCCTTAAAACGCCACAGCCACCCGCCGGAAAACACGCAAGGCTCGGTAAGCTGCATCTGCTCGTAGAAGTCCTTGGCCTTCTCGATGAGCATGGGGCCCGAGACGGGCGCGCCCTTGGCGCGCTGGCCCAGGAACCACTCGTACAGCGCGCGGTCCAGGTGCTCCAGCTTGGGCGTGTGCAGCGTGCGCCGGCGCTCCAGGGCCTTGCTGGAGTCGGAGCTGGCAAAGAAGCGCAGCAGCTGGGCCTTGTGGGCCCGGATGTCGTAGAGCGTGGACATGCCCACGTTGTACTCCTGCATCAGCGCCCGGCGGCTCTCGCCTTTCTCCAGGCGCGCGCACACGTCCATCTTCTCCCTCAGCGTCAGCACCACCCGCTTGCGCTTCTCCCCCGCGCCCCTCCCAGCAGCCTGCTTGGCGGCCATGTGGAGGGCGGCTCGTCCCGGGGGCGGCCCGAAGGCCTTCCTGCCTCCCCGGCCCCTTCCTCCCGCTCCCCTCTCCGCCCCGTTCTGCAGGTCCTGTGCCCCACAAGCCACCGTTCCTCCCTCCGGTTCCAGCGGCCTCTCGCCTCAGCTGTCCCTCATCTTCCGGGCCCCGAGCAGCGTGGCCGGCTCCTAGACACTCCCCATACTGTCGGAACCGCCGGCCTTCTCTGTGGGGACAGTGGCAACGTCTCCCTTCAACCAGAGACCAGGGAGTAGAGGGGCCTCCGCAGCTGGCTTCCAGCCAGCCAAGGTCGGACTGTCTGGGCCGGGGGTGCCTCTCTCCGGGGCTCGGCGCTGTGTCACGTGCCCGGTGCTTTAGGAACTGGAAAACAGAAGGGAGAAGAAAGAATGTCACGCAGCGTGGGCACAGGCTGCCTGCACACAGATCCCCGCCACCGCAAACCAGGAAGCTGCGGCGGAAACAAGGGATCCAGAGACGCCCGACGCACAGGCTGGCCCGTGACTGAGTGGGGTCTGGGGGCCGCCCAGCTCTCTCCCCAGCCCCTGGCGTGCTGGACGCGCTGGCTCTTTCCAGCTGCTACCAAGTGACTTCGGAGTCATTATGGTTACTTCCAGCTGCCCAAGTCCATTCTGTTATAACCATTTCCCAAAACATCCCGCACCCCTCCCTGCACTACCGAGCAGATGTGCAGGGCAGAGTGGGTACATCCTTGCTGGCCCAGGGCAGCCTGTGAGAATCGCCTGGCGAGAGGATGACCCTCTCCAGCCTCTGAGAACTGAACAGCTGAGGTCCCCACACTGACTGCCTGGCTGGTCTGCGGAGAGCACTGTGGTTGCTGACAGGCCCGTCTTCTCTCTCAGAGTCAGCTGTCCCCTCCCTTCCTTCATGACTCAGCCTCAAGACCTCTCGGCCCTCTCAAGCGGGACTGCAGATCACCCAGGAAGCAGCTACGGCGCGCTTACTGCCACCTGCCACCACCTCCCAGTGACGGACATGCAGTACTGACAGATGTGCTTCTAGCCGTGACCCCCACCCCCACCCCGCCTCTCTCCCAAACCCTCATTTTGGCTGCTTCTTCCAACTTCAAGCAGGTGGTGAGGCCACAGGACGACTCACACGCAGAGCATAAAAATGTGGCCCTTTGAGACTGCCACTCAGGAGAAATGCAGTTTGCGCAGATGTAGCAAGAGCCCCAATGACAAATCTGGGCCCGTCACCAGCCAGGGCTGGGCACGTCCTTGCACCCTCCCAAGTCAGTCTCCTGGTCTGCAAAGTGAAAAACGTGCTGGTCCTATTTTCCGGGTGTGACAGTGTGACGGTGTACTGTCTGGCCTGCGGGAAGCGGAGGGAAGTAAAGGGCGCATCCACCTTTAGGGAGATGTTTCATATGAAACCGGGCGGAAATGGGACCCCAGTCCCTTGTGAGGGCCTGACTCGAAGCACCACAGGAGTGAGGAGAAGGAGCCAGGATGGCTGGAAAGGTCCTGGAGGCTCAGCGCCAGAAATTCGCTCACGACGAACGCGTCCTCATGCTTGATGTGCAGATGTGTGCAGGATACTACAAGACAGCTGAAAACATAATGATCTCACTCGCAAGACATAAACCCCCTTTAAAAATGAAATTCAGATGTTATTTCCGAAACAATTCCTTAAACCCAAAGGTACCATGACACACAGAAAGAGGGATCACAGGGCTCCCAGCCACTTCAAAGGAAGCGCTGGCGCCAAGGCCACTTGGACTCCAAGACAATAAACGTGTTAACCTCTGGTGCCCAAGGGACAGACAAAAAAATGCGGGTGGGCATCAGGGCACAGAGTGGGGGTGGGAGAGAACAGGAGGCGCGCATCCACAGGCAGGCAGGCCCTCCCCGGCCTTCGAAGGGACCCTGAGGGCTTAAGGGAGGAGCAGTGGTGTGGGGGGTCAGGGGTCTCGGGGGAGAAATACGCTAAAAACAAGGGCTCTGGAGACCGAGGAAGAGAGAGAGAAGTGTTGGGGGCAAGAAGGATGGGGATCCTTTAGCGAGTGGCAGAGACATCGGGGTGCGTGTCCTGCAGGGAGGGCGCCTGGGAGCCGAGCGGGGTTCCCCAGTGGACACCGGTAGGTTCGCGCACAGAGCCCCTCCCCGTGGAGCACCGGGCAGGGAAGCCCCGGGCCGGGAGCCGCCGCGGGAGGCTGCAGAGGCCGCTCTGGGAGGCGTTCCTATTCCGGTGCCATGTTTGGGAGGCAGAAGCTCTGTTTGGGGCCACAGCAAACCGAAAAGGGAAAGCAAAAAGTCCAGTCTCCGGTGGCTTCTTCCGGGGGAGGGAGGGCCCCTCGGTGGCCAGTGCCTTCCGCAGGGCGAGCCCCGGGAGGGGCCCGGGGCGCCAAGGCCAGGCTCGGAGCGAGGGCTGGGGACGAC
>NW_006436294.1:6872699-6875384 GCF_000325575.1 Pteropus alecto
CGGAGCCTCCGCCACGTCCGGAAGCGCCGCCGCTCTGCCCTGCGCCGGCGCGCGCCGGCGCCTTCCCCACCGCTTCCGGGACGCTCTAGGCGGCCCGGAGGACTCGCGTCTCGGTGGCTTCGCCAAAGCCGGTGCGGGTGCTGGAGGGAGACCCTGGGAGGCGGAGCGGGGGCTCCACGGCCTCGGCGCGTCTGCTTGTCCCTCTGTGGAATGGGCGCGGAGTGACTGGAGTCTCGGGTTTTGTTGGGGGCCCTCGCAGTCATGGGCGAGGGTGGGCGTGAGGGCGCCCCCGGTCCAGGACGGCCTTTGATGTGGAAGTTTCTGAGGGGGGTGTGGAGGGCGGCGATCTAGCCCCCCCGCCGCCCTCAGCGACGTGAAGGCAACGGTGTTGTCCTCTCGCCCAGCCTCTTAACTGGAGCCTCACCCGTACCTAATTTTGATTTCCATGATGAGACTTGGGTCTTTTGAGCTGGTGCGACTTGGGTGAGATTTTGACTTAAGCCGATGCTGTGCTGTGATGAGTTGAGACCCTGGGGAGCTTGGGACGGGGTGAACATTTCGCATGTGGGACAAATGCTAACGTGGGCACCAGAGAGTGGCCTGTGCTGGCTTGAATAATGCCCCCGCCTTGGCGGCCACATCCTCATCCCCAGAACCCGTGAGTATGTCACCGCACATGGCAGCCGGGACTCCGCAGATGCGATTAGGTTGAGTCTGGAGACGAGGAGAGCACCACGGTAATCGGTATCGTTACAGCGATTATCACGGGGACAGAGGGTCGGGTCAGAGGGGACGATGTGACGATGGAAGCCGAGGGAGGAAAGGAGCTACGACAACAGACGCAGACAGGTCGGGGCGTGTGCTTCGTAGGCGGAGGAAGGGGCCTCTAGAAGCTGGAAGAAGCCAGGAAGCATCCTCCCTCGGAGCCTCCAGGAGGAGCGGCCCTGCCAACACCCTGGGCTCAGCTCCGTGAGGCTCGCGTCAGCCCTCTGAGCTCCAGAACCAGAGTTAACAAATGTCTGCGTTGTAACGCACCAAGGTCATGGTCATTTGTGGCAGCAGCGACAGGGAGCTCCCTCCTCCTTCATTCACGTTCCTTCTTTGGCTCCCAGGACCCTGCCGCCCCCGGCCCTCCTTCCTCGCCCTCCCCTGCTGACCCCTAACTGGCCGGGCTCCCCCTTGGCCCTTGTCTCCCGCTCCCTGCGATCTTCATTCTCGAGGCTTCACGCACCGGCGGAGGCTGACGACTCTGCCGTCCACGTCTCCTGCGGGGACCCCGCCTGCAAAATCTAGGCTCCGAGGTGCTGCTCGCGTCTAACAGGCACCTCGAACAGCATCATTAACCTCTCGGGCCTCCTCCTCAGCCTCGCTCCGCCTACACAGCCCCCATCGCAGTGAGTGTTGACTTTGCATCCACTCAGGCCAAGAAACTCAGGGTCACCCTTGACGTGCGGTGTCCCTCACACCCCACACCCAGTCGACCGGGAGCTCCGCTCGGTGCCGCCCTCCACGACGGGGTCGATCTCGCTGCCGGCCATGCTCTCCCTGGTCCAAGCCGCGGTGGCCTCGCAGTTGCCTCCTCCCTGGTCTCCACTTCTGCCCTCAAGCTCCTGGATCAGCCATCTGCTGCTGCATGACAACGCACCCCAAAATTTAGTGGCTCGGAGCCGCAGCCGCCCGGCTGCGCGTGGTTCCCTGTGTGGGGAATTTGGCGCGCTAGCGTCAGACGCACTTGACAGACAGGAAACTGAGCACGAGCACGACACGCAAAGGGGAGACTGGAGCCCGGGACCCCGTGAGCAGGGTCTCCTGGGACAGTGAGGTTGCCCCCAGGAAGGCCGGCTCCATCCCTTTGTATGACGGTCTGCTGCCACCTTGTGGACATGGGGTCACATGCACCGGCCTGCCACCATCCCTCCGGGCTTCGTCTCAAGGCTTGAGTCCACTCTGGCAGAGAGGGAGGGGTCAGAAAGACAGGCGGAGAAGCAAGAGGGTCCATTGGGTCCTCGGGCCTGGCGCTGTTGTTCCTCTGCCTGCAGCCCTTTGCCCGGAGCTGGCGCTGGGCCCCGCGAGCCCCTCCCGCGGGACCTGGAGGCCTCCCGTGGGAACACATCACCAGCCAGCCCCTGTGGGGCGGGTCTTGGCGTGACGAGTCTTTCACAGCAAAGAGGGGGCTCCAGGCTGAGGGAGCTTGTGAAGCCCACACCCGGCTGGCAGATAGGGGACCCCGTTCAGGTGTGGCACTATGTGGTCTGTTGGTAGGGACCCCTGTGGGGTGGGGTCTGCTTTCAGCTGCTGGTCCTACCGGTCTCACTTCACGTCCTGGCAAGAGCCAGGAGCCAGGGCCCTGGGCATGGCCAGATCTCCAGGGAACCTGACTGGTCTGGGCCCACGGCGTTCGGGAGAGTAGGTAGAGGGCCAAGAGAGAACAGGAAATTCTGGAGTCCCAAGAGGTGACCTCAGAGCAGGGGGAAGGAAGGCGGCTGAGAGTGAGGCCCACTGAAGCCAAACTAAGTCCACCAGGCGCGGGCGAGACCTGGGGTCCGATTCTTCCTGAGGCTGAGAATCTGCGGAACCAGACTAGTTACGTGCTTCCAAACACACAGGTGGCACAGTGTGGGGTGGGCGTCCCCACTCTGGAAAGGACACCAGGGAGGGAGAAAGGAAAGAAGGAAGGAAGGAAGG
>NW_006436294.1:6875656-6887439 GCF_000325575.1 Pteropus alecto
TCTCGAGCCCAGCAGGCAGGGTTCACTAGCCCCTCAGGCTCCACAGGAGTCCTGTTTGGTTTCCCACTCCGCCCTCCCTCCGACCCACTGGGACAGCTCGAGGGTGGGATGCCTGACTCTGGGGCCGACGATGCTGTCACGGGGGTGGGGGTCCTCCTGGAAGTTGGTCGCACCCCCAGGGGGGACACCCGGAGATGTTTCCAGGCATTGTCGGATGGCCCCGTCTGAGAACCACTGCCTCAGCATAAGCACAATCGCTTCATACCACGTCAGACCAGGGAGCCCTCGCACGCCTGTCAATATTTGAGGAAGGGCTGTTCTAGGTGGTGCGAGGAGCTGGACAGATAAGAAAGGCTCCAGCCCAGGGCCCCGCAGCCCCGTGAGCGGCGGGGCGGGGAGCAGCCACAGAGGGAAGTGGTGAAGTCACATTTTACTCGGCACGTGAGGTGCCTGAGCTCATGGGCCTGTGGCCGGGAGCAGGGAATTCCGAGAGAAAGTTCCAGTGGGCACAGTGGGCAAGAAAGGCACCCTGGGGGAGGGGCCAGCCTCACCTCCGTGTGACCTTGAGCAAGTTCCCGGCCCTCTCTGAGCCCCAGACTCTTTACCTGCCGAAAGGGGCCAGTCCCCACTGGAAAAGGCCCAACCCGATGAGGGGCAGGCAGCTGGGCAGGGGAGGCCTTGAGGTGCTGTGAATCCCATGGGTCCGGGTTGCAGGTCACCCAGCTCACACCACCATGTTACCCCGTCCCAGGGCTCCGGGTGTGAAGGCGGGACCTGTCCTCGCCCCTGAGAGGGGTGCACGCGCCCCCTGGCCTCCCCGTGCTGCCCAGGCGAGCTGGGAGACACCCTCATTGTCCCCGGCGTGCCTTAGGGCTCTTTTCCAGGGGCAAATCAAGGAGCAGGAGTGAGCTGGAGGTCAGAGATGCTGTCCACTGAAAGGCACTCTCCCCACAGGAAGGGGTGGGGTCTGTACCTGCCAGCACAAGGCCGGACACTCCAAGGAGTCACAAGGGGACTATTTGCAAAGGGGGGGTCAGGTTGAGAGGGACAGCAGGGAATGCTCAGGCCCCCAGGCCAAAAGCAGCAGGAAGCCACTGGCCCCTGGGCTTTGAGGGGAGAGGGGAAGCTGGCCGGAGCCAGTGTCACTCAGCCAGTGCCACTATGCCCGGCGGTCAGGAACAGCCTGAACTCTGAACCTCCTGTCCTCCCCTCACTGGCCTGATGGGACCCCAGGACATAAAGCAGGGTGGAGAGTGGGTCTAGGGTCCAGGCGAAGACGGTCCAGCCTGATGCCAACCGCCTTCCGCCTCCTACTGCAGAGCCCACCGGCGCTGTGCTTCCCCAGCTCCCTTGCAGCTAACGGTTGCATGGGGATTATAAAGTCATGAGGGTCAAGCCCACAGCCCTGCCTGTGCACACTCACACCTGCGCTCCATGCCTGTGCACACTCACACCTGCGCTCCATGCCTGTGCGCTCTGGCTGAGCCAGCGCCCCGTCAGCCTCCAGGGCGCGTCCCCAGGCTGGCCCCTGCCCGCGGCACCCTCTCCACAGCCCACACCTCCGTTTGTGCTAACACATCTGTGGCAGTCGATTAAGGCCTGTCACCACCCCCTTGGGACCGTGAGCCCCAGGAGGGCAGTGCTGCTCCTGCACGAGGCACAGCAGGGCCCAAGGGGAACGAACACGACCTTAACAGAAAGACAGAAGGAGTGAGTAGGTCCCAGGAAGTGGCCTCTGTCCCCTGGGCACGCTGCCGGCTCTGAGATGGGTGCAGGTGGGTACTGGGGCCTCACCCTCGGGGCGGCCGAGGAACGGCCCAGAGTGGGGAGAGCGGCCTCGCCCTGGGCAGGCCCTGCCTTCCGGAAGCAGAAAGAAGGACAAAGAGGATGGGAGGGTACCGCCTGGCAGGGCGTGCCTCGCTGGCCCCGGAGAACCTGACCGTGTTGACAGTGGGCAGCGGAGCCCCTCCTTGCCAGCCAAAGTGATATAAAGCCGCCCCGAGGTGCCCGCCATTGCTGCCTGCCTGTGACCATGAAAGTTTTCCTCCTTGCCCTGCTGGCCGCTTTGGCCCTGCAACAAGGTGAGACCTGGGCCGGCCACGGGGCAGGGCCAAGAGCAGGACTGGAGGCGGGGGCGACGGAGGGAGGCCAGGGGGCGCCCAGAGAGAGGCGCGGGAGGAGGAGGACGGGGCAGAGGGAGGCCAGGCGGAAGGGAGGGAGGCAGTGGCCGGAAGGAGGGGCTCTCATGCGGACTATGTCCCCTCTGGGGCAGCACTTACTACCATCTGGACGTGGAGACGGCTCGCCCAGTGGTTGGCCCGCAGCTGTCTCCCAAGGCAGAGGCCAGACAGCCCGGCCTTCAACCTTTCACTGCCTCGTGGCCGGGCCTGGCTCCTGGACGGGCAGACGGACAGGCAGAAGCACAGACAGCCTGCAGGGCGGGCGGGAGGCACAGGGGCACAGCGCCTCAAGCTAAGAAGCACCACCCCATCCATCACTCCTCGATTCATCACTCACTCATGAAATGAAACAGGGAGGGCGGGGGCTGTCGGGAGAGGCCCCGGGTCCCGCTCCCCAGGCCCAGCCCTGGCTTCCGCTGCGAGCAGCCGGGTCCTGCGGGGCGGGCGTACGTAGGCCTGTGCTGCTCTGGTCTGGTCTCCAGGCCTGGCTCAGTCTCTCCTGGCCCAGGGTCCCTGGGTGGTCACTAAACTGCTCAGAGCCTCAGCTTCTCTTCTGGAAAGTGGGGATCATGACAATGGCCTCTAAGGCCTCTGGAGTTCGGCCGGTATGTGTGCTGACTGAGCACAGGGCTGGGGGCTGAGGTGCCTTGGATCCCAGCTTCGTCATCGTTTTAACCAGACAGGCCTTAATCATCATGATAGCTGGAGCTGCTACTTCAAGGGACAGAGCAGGACCCGGTGGGGCCCACAGTACCGGGTCTCACTGCACTGGGGAGGCCTGAGAGGGCCTGGGAGGCCAGGCTGGCCTTGCGCGGGCTGCTGGGGACAAAGATGGGGGCCTCAATGCCGGGTGCCATGTCCAGTTCTGGGAAGGGTCCTGATCACCTCGCCCTCACCTGCTCAGAGTCCAGTGGCCCGGCTGTCAGGTGGGGTCAGCCAGTACCCACATGGGGCTTGCCGGCCCCTGTCCTCTCAGAAGCACGAGCATTTTATCAGAGCTCTAAAGTCCTAAGGGCTGGGCTGGGCTGGGCACCAAAGTTGGATTCCGCCTGCTGTGACAGGAAGTGGGCAGAGAGGTCAGTCACACGGGGCAGACCTGTGTCAGCGTCTGAGTGAGGGGTGGGCTGGGCTCTTGTGCTCCTTCGATTTCCAGCAGCCTGGAAGGAGCCAGAGGGCGCTCCCGGTGGTCCCCTCCACCGGGGCAGATGAGAAAAGGAGGCTCCTCCCACCAGCCCCTAGGAGGGTGGGCCGGGCCAGCCTCTGAGCCCCTCCCCACCCGCAGGCACCGCCCTGCAGTGCTACTTCTGCATGACCGAGACCAGCAACAAGGACTGTCAGCATGTGCAGAACTGCAGCGACTCCCAGACCCACTGCTGGACCCAGCGCATCAGTGAGTGGCCCTGCTACCCCAGCCCTGCCCGCAGCCCCGCCCAGAGGCCCCCAGGCTGGGCGTGGCCCCACCTGCCCCCCTGCCACGCCCCTATACTCCCGCACCCTGCCACTGTCCGCAAGGACTGGGAGAACCTCCACCATGGGACTGAACTGCGCGCCCTCTGCGCGCCTGTCCCTCTGCCCGCCTGTCCCTCTGCCCGCCTGTCCCTCTGCCCGCCTGTCCCTCTGCCCAGCTGTCCCTCTGCCCAGTGTTTCCTCTATCCACACACAAGTGTCGGTGCTCAGCTTCCCGTCCGGCCGTCCCCCGCATCCATCGCTCTTCATCCAGCCATTCCCCCATCCACCGTCCACCCATTCATCGTCCATGCTTTTATCCGTTTATCTCCCCATCCGTTACTCACCCATCCGTCCAGCCGCCCATAGCTCATCAGTCCGTTACTCACTCATTTCCGCGTTCATGCACCCATCCGCCGTCCATTCATCCATCACCCACCCATCCATTCCCGCATTCACTCGTTCCTGACACATTTCTCGAGCCCAGCAGGTCTGGCTGCCTTAGGCACGTGGACGCGGATGGGCCCTCACACTGCTCGTGGTCTTGAGACTGACCCAGGGTGACCCAGATTTAGTAGGAGCGGGGCCAGGAGCGGAGGGAGGGGATGGGAGCTGGGGCAAGGCCAGGCAGGTGAGTGTCCAGGACCAGCCCTAGCCCACCTGTCTCCATGCCCCCAGGTGTGGCTGGCCTCCTCTTCCTCAGCAAGGGCTGTAGCGCGAACTGTGAGGACAACTCGCAGAACTACTACATGGTCGTGAGCAACACCACGTGCTGCTCCAGTGACCTGTGCAACGCCAGCGGGGCCCGTGCCCTGCAGCCGGCTCTCGGCCCCCTGCTGCTGCTCGCCGCTGCCTGCAGCCTGATGCTCTGGGGTCCCAGCCAGCTGTAGGCTCGAAGGGGACCCCGCTGTGTCCTGTGCTGGGCACTCCTTACACACACCCAGCTCGGCCGAGGCCCTCTGTCCTTTCCACTCCTGCCTGTCCCCACTGCCCAGCGGGCTGGGCTCCAGTGATGCGGAACGGCCTGCACATGACCTGTCCAGCCCCTGGGCTTCTGCTGCCCCATATTCCGACCCACCCCTGCACCCTCACCCAGGCACCTCTTCCTCCAGGAAGCCTTCCCTGCCTGCCCCCTCTACAAGCTGAGCCAGGCCCTGCCTGTGGTGTCTCTTGCACCCAGCAAGATGCAGGCACTCAGGAGGGGCTCTGCAAAGGCTGAGATGAAATGTACAGAACAGAACTGGGGGCACAAGTAAGAGGTCCCAGGAGCCCCAAGAGGTGTGGCCTAGAGGCAGGGCCGGCTTCCCATCATGCGCAGCAACCCCAGCACACAGTAGGCCCTTAATAAAGGCCCATTGGCTAGTTGCAGAGAACCTCTGTCTTTGCGTGCCCTCAGGTCCAGGTAAGGGTTGGGGTCCAGGGCTATACTGGGTTGTCACCTGGACCCACCTCAGTGGCTGTGGACATGCCCTTGACCACATGGGGTGGAATTCCAGTCTGGGCAGGGACAAATGTCTGACACCTGTAAGGGTGCAGAGGGCAGGGCAGTGTCCCCAGGGACTCCCAGCTCTTGCCGTGTGGCCTCGCAAACCTCCCTGAGCCTCAGGTGCTCACCTGTGTGCCTTCTCCACTACGAGAGCTGGCCCAGAGACTCGTGGGGTGGAGGAGCTTCCGGTGGGAAAGCGTGCGTGTCCCTGCAGCTCGAGGACAGCCCCTCCGTTGGCGATTTTGTTAGTGTAAGTTCTCCACGCCTCCAGGAAACAATTCAAACTATACGAAAGGGTCAAAAGGGTCCCCAGCAACCAGCCGGCCTCCCCCCACCCCTGACTGAAGGGCCGCCTCCCCCGATAGGATGCCCCGTCACACCCCCTGGGACTTCTCCTGGAGTGACTGCGCACTGGGACCAGCACCCCATGCACATGGCAGTGGGGGTCTCTGGGAGGACACGGCACACCGCCTTCCATGCCTGAGAAGTCCCTTTGAGCACAGCCTAGCAGCTGCCCAGCCCCAGCCCGGACCGTGGAGCGGAGATGCCCCAGAAAGCCCCTCTTTTGAGGGGGGCCAGACCCCTGCGGCCTGAGCTCAGGCCTCGTGGGGAATGGACTAAAGGCCAGCTACCCCTGGATACGTTCTGGGGATACCCAGACAGCGCAGCAACTTCCTGCAAGCCTCTTATCCCTTGCCCCTCTCCCAGACTCCAGTACAGACCTACGGCCTCCTGGGTCACTGGCAAGTGCTGTCATTCGAGTGCCCGGGGCGCCAGCTGGAAGAGCTGGCCTGGCCTTCTCTGGGCTCGCCCTCCCCAGCCTCGCAGAGAAGGGGGACGGGACACCGGAGCCGGTGAGACAGTCCACCGGGCCGAGTCCCAAGTGCAAGACACCTCTGAATATATTGCTGAGTCATTTACATTCACCGCCTCCCCTCCTCCACCCCAGACGTTATTTGCTCCCGTTTCTAAAGGGGCAGAGGATGGGAAAGCTTGGGAATGAGCTTGAGGCGATCGGGATATTTGGGGGGTGGAGGCGGATGTGGGTGGGATGGAGTACAGGCTAGAACCAAAAAGGTGTTTTGGGGTCAGACTGTGATGTGCCCTAAAGCCACCACATATGTATTAGGGCTGTCGCACTGTGGAAGTGGGGAGTCCCTGGAGGTTCTGGAGTAGAGGGTGGGCTTCCGAGCAACGCCCCTGGGGCCTGGCTGTGTGTCTGTTTCTCTTGCGAAGACCCTCAGCCTGCGCCGGGCCTGTGCTGGAGCCTTTGACCCTGCTCAGATCGGGGACCGAATCTCCGCGGCCGGTCCAAGTCTTCAAGGGCCAGGGGAGACGCGAGGGGCTCCCGCTTCCGGTCAGGGCGGAGACCTTGCGGGCGGCTCCGGGCGCTCCTGCGCCTGCAATGAGGAGCGCGCCCACCAGATGCCGCTGTGGCGCTCCGCGCGCGGCCCTGGGCCCCGCCCGCCCGGGGAAAGCCACCGGGGCGGTGGGGAGGGACGGACCACTGAAGGGAGACGGGGAGCCTGGGGCGGAGGGCGGAGCTCTGGCCTACAGCACCTGCGACTTGAGGCGCGTTCACCCCTCTGCTGGCTTCGTGAGGTGGTTCGCTCCGGCCGCGCCGCGCTCGCCTGTTCCGGGGCTGGCTGGCCCGGCGCCGGCAGCAGCGCAGCGCGCACCGGCTGGCACCAGCGTCGCCGGCTCCGCAACTATGCTGCTCGTGGCTTTGCTGGCCATCGCGCTCGCCTACTTCGCGCTGCTGGACGGATGGTACCTGGTGCGTGTGCCGTGCGCCGTGCTGCGCGCGCGCCTGCTGCAGCCGCGCGTCCGCTACCTGCTAGCGGAGCAGCGCTATGCGGACCGCGTGCTGCCCTCGGACTTGGACCTGCTGCTGCACATGAACAACGCCCGCTACCTGCGCGAGGCGGACGTGGCGCACGTCGCGCACCTGGCTCGCTGCGGCGTGCTCGGGGCGCTGCGCGCACTCGGGGCAAGCTCCGTGCTGGCCGCCTCGTGCGCGCGCTATCGCCGCTCTCTGCGCCTGCTGGAGCCCTTCGAGGTGCGCACCCGCCTGCTGGGTTGGGACGACCGCGCCTTCTACCTGGAGGCGCGCTTCGTCAGCCTGCGCGACGGCTTCGTCTGCGCGCTGCTGCGCACGCGCCAGCACGTGCTGGGCGCCTCGCCGGAGCGCGTCGTGCAGCACCTGTGCAAGCGCAGGGTGAGCGCCCCCCGCCCCGGGTGCAAGTCTTCCCCCCCCCGCCCGCGGGGCCCTGAGGACTCCTGGTCCTTGTCCTCTCCCCTGGGGAAGGCCCACCGCTCCAGCCCTTTCCTTTGGGTCCAGGGCCCCCTTCACTGATGCTGTTCCTGGAAGCTCCTGGGGTCCCAGATCAAGTCGCCGTACCTGGGCTCTGCGCGCTCCCCTCCTGCCACTTTTTAACCTGGCCCCTCAGGGCTCCATGCCCCGCTGGTGTTTTCCAGAACATGGAAGCCCAGACAAGGCCTCTCCCAGGAGTCCAAGTCCTGTGTGTGGCTCTGTTAAGCCACCCTCTCTGGTCCTTGGTTCTGAACGTATTGTGCACGGATGGGGGGTGACGGTGAAAGGAGGTGGCTGGGAGTTCTCAGCCTGAGATCCCCCCTCACACCGCTTAAGCGTGGAGGGGCTGGGTCACCGCCGCCTGGGTTTGCTTTTTCCCGGTGAAGAGAAGTGGCCACAGCGCTGCCTCCCGAGGGCCTGCTGCTCCCAGCGAGGCCCAGCCGGCTACTGCAGCGTGGCAACCGGGCCCTGGGGACAGCGAGGGCAGGCTCCTGCTGCAGGCGGGTTCCTGAAAACTTGCCTGGAGCTTCCATGCCCAAGCCGGGCCTGTCTCCACTCCCGGGGGGTCTCAGGCAGCGTCCTGCCCTCTCTGGCCACAGACGGGCACTTCCTGAGCAGAGGAGGGCCACAGCCTCCCCTCATTTGTGAGAAGCCAGCCTTTCCCCATGTCAGGTGGGGAGACGGAGGCTCAGAGAGGCGATGGAAGCGGGTTGAGGCTGCACCGCGGGCCACAGGCACAGCTCCTGGTCTTCTGTCTCTGTTGAGCCAGCAACACCCCCAAAAGGTCTGGCTCTACCTCCGCCCCAGACTGGCCCTGTCTACAGAGAAGCCCGGGACTCCAGCTCTGAGTGCCCCTGCCTGGCCCCCTTGATGCCCCGAGGTGGGTGGGCACGTACCTGGGGCTCCCCTCACCTCCAGGAACTCCCAAAGCCCGTCTGCAAGGCCTCTGACCCCTTGGGCCTGGCACCCCATCACAAAATGGTGGCCAAGCATGTGCGCAGGCGGACAGCGTGGCTGAGCGGGCAGGGATGCGAACACTGTGGTCAGGCCCAGAGCTGACCTGGGGGCAAGTCCAGAAAGCGGGGCTCCTGGCCAGGCCCTGTCTGGCGCGGTCCCGGCCGCCGCCCCTCCTCCCCTGTCCCCACCTCAGCCTGACTCCAGGGGCCTCCGGCTTCTCTCCCTCCCTGCGGCTCCCTTCTGTCACCCCCTCCAGCCGGCTGGCCTTGGAGGTTTGTACCTGAGTTTTGGGGACACACGGAGGGCTCAGGCACAGCTCTGTGGGGGAAACAGGCCCGATAAAGGAGCTAAGACGGAGCTTGTAAACACTGAGGGCCCAGGAGGGTGAAGGGAGCACCTGGGAGGGGGAGGGGAGGGCACCAGGGACTGGGGAGTCGCCTTCGGTGGAGGGAGGAAGGAGCGGCATCGGCAGAAGCCCAGAGGTGCAGCAGCTCCTCCCCATCTCCCTGCCTGTCCCCGCGGCATGGGGGTCACCCTCCTCTCCCCTGCAGGTGGAGCCCCCTGAACTGCCAGCAGACCTGCAGCACTGGGTCGCCTACAACGAGGCCAGCAGCCAGCTGCTCCGGGCCGAGAGTGGGCTCGGTGACGCAGCCAAGGACCAGTGACCGCCACGCCCCGCCCGCCAGCCTTGGCCTGGGAACTGCTGCCTGCTGTCCCCACCCGCCAGATCAGGGCTGGTCTCTGGAGCTGCGGTGGCCTCGTGACCGACACAGCCCCCTTCACCCGCTCGGCCTCCCTTCCCTTCCCCCATTACTGACGCCCCTCCGTGACCTTCCCTGTGCTGAGCATGGGATGGGATGACCTAGCTACCCCAACCTATTTCTCGGGGTGGAGACGACAGTGAGGGGCCCAGGCTTCTGCGGGTCCAAGTCCAGAGGGCGCTTGGAGTGCAGGGACCAGCGAGAGCCACCCTGAGCGCCAGAGCCAGCAGGCGGAGCTCGTGGGGGTGGCAGGGGTGAAGCCAGAGCAGTCCTGAGGGCACAGCGAGGAGCCACCAGCATCTCGGGGCAGGTGCCTCTGGCTGCAGGTGGGGGAGGAGCAGGCCCAGGGCAGAGTCAGCAAGTCACGCCAGGCTGACTGACCAGAGAGCTCTTCGGAGGGAGGTCTGGCCACCGGGGCCAGTGCAGGTCAGATGGCACGGGGCCTGCTATGGAGGTGGTGAGCCTCCTGTGGCTGGGGGCAACCTAGTCAGGACCTGCTGCCAAGGAGGGGACAGCAGGGGGCGGGACTGTGCCTGGGTGCTGCCTGCACTCGCCGTCACCTGTCTGCACCCACCAGTGCCCTTGGGGCTGTGCTGTGTGGCCGCAGGTGGGCCCACCCTCCCTGGTCCTCCAGCAGCACCCCCACTCTGCCCCCCGCTGGGCTGTCCTTGCCCGTCATCCTGTCCTGCCAATTTTCCCCTTCCTACTCCTGGGGGTGCCTCCCTAGATGGGCCAGGGGTCTGGGGAGGGGTCTTCTTGGCCTTGCTCCAGTGGCTTGTCCTGGCAGCTGCTCTCAGGGTTCCCTGCTGTTGCCTGCTCAGGCCTAACCCCTCACCTTCCAACCGGGGAAAGCGGGGGCCTGCAGAGAGACTGGCCCTGGCCCTGAGCCCCTGAGAGCACAGAGCAAGAGAACCCCAGCCCTGCCTGGTGTCCTCAGCTCCCTGGCTGGCTAGGGTAAATGGGGTCAGGGCCCTGGGTGTGCGACCGCTGCTACCCGTACATGTGGCTGCCTGCCTGTGCCCCGCCCCCCGCCCCGCTGGCCCCTGGAGCAGGCCAGAATGGCCTGGAGCTCCTGTCCCATCTCCAGCTGGAGCCAGGAGCTCAGCAACACCCAACTCCGCCCCCACGCTGTCGTCTGCCTTAGGGCCACCGAGGGAAAGCTGCACTGCGTTTTATTTAAGATTAAAGCGTCTTAAACGCGAGTGTGTCCGGGACGTCCTCTGTCCGGAGCCCTGGCCCCCCAGGGAAGCAGCAGACACTCTGGGGCGTGTTCTTGCTTGGGGGTCAGTCCAGGCTTGTTGGGCTCCCATGACTTAGGGACCAGGCCAGCAGGGTAGTACTTGTCCCCATGCCACAGAAAATGGGACCAAGGCCAGAAAGGTGTTTCCTCAACCCCCTGCCAGCTCCTGGCCCTCTCCCCGAGTCCTTGAGCCTCGCCATCCTGTCCAGTTCGTTCCCAGGGTCAAATCCGTTGATCCTCCGGGAGGCTTGGGGGGTCATACCCCAGGCTCCTGGTGGGGGTTGGAGGAGCCAGGACAAGTATAAGGGCTGTATTGCAGGCCCCCTGAAGAGGGCAGGGAGGCGGGACCCCCCCAGATCCTAAAGTGGGTGAATGACGGGGGCCCAAGCTCTGACCACGTGCCCAGGGGTGCCTGGCTCTGCAGGCCTGGGAAAGAAGGCAGCTGGAAGCAATTGGGCTTGCAACAGGCATGTGGCGGTGGACAGGGGCTGGCAAAGCGCCGTGGCAGGTCAGTGGTCTGCATCCAGGACGGGGGCGCCCTGGCAGCCTGAGGGCAGATGCCGTGTGGCCCCGTGGGCTGAGGCCCAGCCTGGCGGACCGCGGGAGAGTTGCAAGGGAACAGGAGGACATTGTCTGCCCAGGGAGAGGCCGTGGGTTCCGCAAGCCGCCTGGACCGTCTGTGGCTCTATGGACACAACCATGGGCAAAGCGCCGCCCGGGGCTCGGCCCCCAGACATGCCCAGGGCTGGCGGAGGAGCTCGGGCGCGTGAGGTCAGAAGCCTGGGCGACCGAGCCAGCCCCGGTCCTGCCCGGCCTCCCGTGCGACTGCACACGGGCCACGTCGAACCCTCTCTCGTCTGTAAACCAGGCAGAGGACCGTCCAGCCGGGGCAGCTGTGAGACCCAGCAAGTGGAGGTCACTGTGGAGGCAGGTGTGGCGTGGTGGCCGTGCAGCTGGCCGTGCCCAGAAGCAGGCTGCCCTCAGTGCAAGGACAGGCAACGCCACGTGCCACAAGCGGGGGGCTGTCCGGTGTGGGGAGCAGATGGCAGGCAGGGCAGGCACCGAGGAGGGTGCACACGGCTTTCAAGGTCTGTCGGAGTGTGTGTGTCTTTTGAGGCTAGAAGGCCAAGTGACCCCACCAGGTGAGAACTGTGATGGGTGACTGAGGACAGCGTCCACCCCTTGCCTAAGTCAAAGCTCAGAGTCATGGCTCCAGACCAGGGCATCCAAGACAGAGCCTGAACTCCCCGTGGCCCACCCATGGCCTGCCCGTGGGCTGCCCTGACCAGGTGGACGGGGGCTGTGCTGTGCGGTCGATCTGTGCTGAGCACACGGTGCACTCGGGCCAGCGGTGGAGGCCACTGGGCCGTGGCGGTCCTGCCCCCCGTGGGAGCTGGCT
>NW_006436294.1:6887468-6901367 GCF_000325575.1 Pteropus alecto
GGGGACGGCCTCCTAGAAAACTGGTCCCCGCCCCTCCTCAGGTGTGGGGTTGCTGTCACCCGGTGATGCGTCGCCACGGGCCCCGCGCCCCGGGACAGACCTGCTTCACATCCATCCAGGAGCGGGAAGTCTGTGAAGGGGGCAATGACGGAGGGGCAGGGGCCGTCTGGATTCAGGGTTCTGGGTCAGGGGGGCCTGCGGCGCTCCGGGGAAGGGCGCGTATGCAGCCCCGTCTCAGCTTGGCTGGCGATGCTGGCTGCGGGGTGGCCCTCCCAGGCCCCGGAGGTCATCTCGCACAGGGGCCCAGAGCATGGACAGGCAGGTCCCAGAGTGAACGAGGGCCCTGCCAGGTGACCTCCTGCCTCCTTCTACCTCCTCCTCCCCACCCAGGCAGCCCTGGGCCGCAGGGCCCGGACCTGAGCCGAGTGTTTGTAATCCCATGTAGGGCTGTGTGCACACACGCATGCGTGCCAAGTCTCCACCCAGACAGGCCCAGGCAGCCCTCTGGGGATGAGGGCAGGCGACAGGACACGGTCTGGAGAATTCGGTGCTGCCCCAAGGCCAAGGTGGAGTAACAGTCCCCCCTGCACTGGAGCTGAGTCTCCCTGAGCACTCGGGGAGCGGGGCCCGGGGGGACTGTCCAAGGTGAGCCTGGAGAGGCGGATGGTAGGCACTTGGGGACTCCCTGCCAGCTCCTTTCAGCACCCTCTGCCACACGACGCAGGGTGACCATGTCACCACAGGCCAGAGCACAGTGTAAGGCCTTGCCCAGGGGCTGAGCGTGCGGCCAGTGGGGTGCTTCGCAGAGCCATCCCGGCCCGGCCCACTCTTGGCCAGCCTGGACCTACCTTCCGCCTGACCTGGCGCGTTCCCTGCCACCCAGCCAGTGTCCCCGTCATCCACACCTGCCCTAGTGCCCCCTCCTCCAGAAGGGCCCCTGGCCCAGCCCCAGTGGGGCGCACGGTCAGGCCTTCATGGCCCCCGAGGGCCCGGTGGGCAGAGCCCCATCTGGTCTGTGTGGGTGTCCGAGGCCTAGTGACTGTCTTCACGTACCACAGGGGGCTAGACGGGGGGATGGCGGTGAGGAGCGAGAGCCGCGGAGCCCCGGGGGGCTGGGCTGAGGCGAGCGGGGGACAGAGGGGCTGAGAAAGGGGCTGAGGGGGACGCCAGCTTAGGGTGACGGCGGCGGAGACGCAGGTGGAGGCCCCCCCCCGCCCAAGGGGCAGGCCTGAGCCCAGAAAGAAGACTGGACGCCTGGTGAAGGTGGGCGAGCTTCTTCGAGGGCGTTCGGGGTGCGGGGTGCGCCGGGGGTGCACCAGGGGGCTCTAGCATAGGAGGCTCAGGAGGGATGCGAGCGGGAGGGCGAGGGCCAGGCTGCGGGGGCCGCCCGGGGCGGGCGCCCCGTCCACGTTGCAGAGGTCGGCATTGCAGCAGGACACTGGCCGCGTCAGGCCGATGCCGTCCACGTCCGAGGGCTCGCACTTCCTGGCGCAGGACTTGGTCACCGTCGAGTCCCCCAGGAAAGGGTACACTGCAAGGACGGAGCGCCGGCCTGAGGCTGGGGTGTCGCCCGCGCGCTCGGTCCCCCGAGACCCAGCCCCCCGCTCCTTCCGCCAGTACGGCTGCGTGCCCATGACACGCCAGGCCACACAGCGCCCCGCACGGGGGTTCCTCACTGGGGTCCCGACTGACCAGTGGGGACCGGGCTGGAGCAGCTCGTCCCCGGGACCACAGCCCCGCCCGCCCGGCACCCACCGACCTGTCTCCAGGGAGTAGAGCGTGGTCTTGCACATGGTCTCATTGACACTGCAGGTGGTGACGGTGACACAGTCGGACACCCCGGTGGGCTCGAGACAGGTGAAGCATTGCAGGGCCACCGCTGGGCGAGAAGTGACGAGGGCTGAGTCAGGCAGGCCCTGCCCCTCCCAAGCCCTCTCAGAGGCCTAGGTATGAGGGGCCGATGCCACCCAGGGCCCGGCCATTGCCCACTGGCTCACGCTGGAGGTCCCGAGGCAGAGGTGCCCCTGGGGAGATGGACTCTCAAAGCAGGGACAGGCAGCTTGGGAACTTTTGGGGGGCACTGGTGTCTCTGCAGGGGCAGGGGGCCTTGGCGTGGTAGGTCACACCCTCGATGTCCTCATCAACAAAATGCAGGACCACACGGGGGTCTCTAGATCAGACAAGGAGTAATGTGGCATGCCGGCCGGGCTGGGCCCAGTGTGCCCGCAGGCAGGGCAAGGTCGCCCCGTCCAGTGGGACCCAGGCAGGTCAGGGCGCAGGCTGGCAGGGGTGGCCCTGGCTGTCCCTCTTCTCGGCCACAGGGCGCCACCCCTGCACAGGGGCCCAAGTGGGCCCTGCCGGCTCCAACTGGCCCAAGCAGCCCACGCACACAGTGAGGCCACAGGCTCCTCCAGCCCCCTGGGGTGTCACTGTGTCTTGGGCTCACCTCGGTTTCTCTCTCTGGGAAGGAGACAGAGCCATCTCGACCCGGCGCCTCCCCTGCTCGGGTGGGGGGCCCGGGGGCCGGGACGTCTCCGCCAATCGTTCCTCAGGCCCTCGCCCCTCCACGTGTCTGCGCCTGCCGAGCTCTTGTCCATCCCCTGCCGCCCCAACCCCAGCGCCTCCCCGGTCTACCCAAGGCGCCCCCTGAGACCTGCCCCCCACTCTGTCCTGCACCGTGGCCCCAAACGGGAGCGGGGTTCTTGCCCTGGGCTGAAAGCCCTTCCTGGTACGTGTGGCCCCCAGGGAGGGGCAGCCCCCACCCCCACCCAGGGCCTTCGCCAGAGACACCAGCCTGGGGCGGCCCCCTCATGCTACACCCTTCCTCACCCCGGCTCAGGCCAAGGCGCCCTGTCTGCCTGGTGGCAGCCTCCATCCTGTCTCCCCGTTTGCCCCACAGCATGGCCGCCTCCCCAGCCGCCTGCCCCCTGCTCTGGCCGTCCCACGCCGGGCGCCGTCCCCCTCCCTCCCATGCCTTGCCCCTCACCAAGCTTGCTGCAGGAAGCCAGCACCAGCGCCAGCAGCACCAGCCGTGTGCCCAGCATGGTCCAGTCCCCACAAGGCCACTCCGCGCTTGCCTCTGGTCTGCCAGGGACCACGGGTACACAGCGCAGCCGCCCAACCAGTCAGCCCAGCAGATTAGAGGGATCGGTTTTCTAGTGGGCGGTGGGGGTGCTGAGACCCGCCCCCGGGGCCCCTCCTGCTTCCACCTGGATGCCCCACTTCCCCATGGGTTTTTCTCCACCCCTGCCCCCTTCCTCATTCCTCCCCTCCTGCAGGTTAGGGCCCCTCCCTGTCCCCGTGACCTCTCTCAGGGTTTGGGCTCATCATTCCCTCTGGAACTGCCACTGGGGCACTTCGCCTCCGGCCTCCCCTCCACTTGGGAGACGTGGCAGGGGATGGGGGCTCTCCGGCCCCCGCCTCCCACCTGCATCAGTACCTTCCTGCCTTGGGTCCCTCCTTCTACCTGGTCCAGTGGCTCTGGGTTCAAGGTCTCCTAGGGTGTGGAGCCCCACGCCCTGCAGCCTCGAGGTAGTGGCAGGTGGAGCGTGGTTGGTAGGGATGCCTCCGAGTGGACTGGGGACAACCAGCCACAGTCCACTCGGAGGCTTGAGGAGACAAAGTGCTGGGTCAACAGGGAGATCTTGATTAAAGGAGGGAGGTGGGCACGGGGCAAGTTCACCCTGCGGACGCCAACCCCAAAGTCTACCTTGATCTCTAGTGGGGCCAATGGGGCCGCCCCTGAGGCAGGGCTCCCCTCGCCCCACTGCAGGCCTAGAAGTTGATGGGAGGTTCCCTGGCTAAGGCCGAGCTGGGAAAGAGGGGTACTTGACTTGGGTGATTCAAGCATGGCTCCAGCCACATATACCCCCAGGGCAGGGTGCCTGCGCTTCAGCCTCTGCGGGGTGTGCCCGCCTGTGACCCTGTCACCCCCTCCAAGTCCCACAGCTGCCAGAGCAAACCCTGGGGTGGGGCTGAGACAGTGCCTTGGGGCCTCTCACAGCGGGTCAGGGCCAGGGTCCTGCTGGGCCGCACCCAGACCCACTGGGCACTCCGTGCACCCCGCCCAGCCCCAAACCCACTCCTCTCCCAGCGCCCCCTCCTGCGAGGTGCCCTGCTCCTGTCTGGGACCCCCCACCCCTGCTTTCCCGGGAGATCAGCGATCGGCTCGCTTGGGGTCCAGTCTGTGCCAGGATGGGAAGGCCTGTGTCTCATGGGCACCGGGCGGGGCCTGGGGCGGATGGGCCACCTGGGTTTCCCTCAGACCCTGCACATGTCTGACACTCTCCTGGGGACCTTACGCTCCTCGCCACGGCTCTGGAGGTACCGGCCCTGGGGACCGTGCCGTGGATGTGGGACCGGGGGCTCCCGGCGGCTGGCTGGCTGGCGGGTCGCCTGGGGTGGGCTGAGCCAAGACAGCGGCCGCCATCGGATTTCACACTTGGCCTCGCCGCCTCGCTGTGGTCGGGCACTGATGGAGGTGAGCTAACTGGATTAGACACACTCCACACACACCCAGGTTCCTCCTAGCCCATCCCTTTGCTGTGGCCCAGCCCAACGCCCTCCTGTCCCCAGGCCCGGGGACCCTGCCTGGACTCCCCTGGGGAGCAGATGCCTGGCACCACAGCACTCGTTCCTCCTAGAGCTTCTGCCTGAGCCCCGCTGGGGAGACCCAGGCGGAACCTTCTGCAAAGCCGCAGCTGCTTGCTGCGGGTGGGGCCACGTGGCCGCAGGGCCCGGGCTGGCTCTGCCTGGGTGCCGTGCTGCAGGCTCCGCCCTCGTCTCCTTTCCTCCAGGGACCTCCAGGGCCGGGGCTCATGTGTGACCAGGGTCGGGACCCAGCATGTGACCAAGGCCGGGGCCCAGTGTGTGACCAGGGCTGGGGCCCAGCGTGTGGTCGCCGTGAGGGCTCAGCCATTGTTGCCCCATCGGCCTGGAATGGCCTCCTCCCCAGCCTGCCTGTGGGGCTGTATCCTTCAGGCAGCCCTTGCAGAGCCCCAGGTAGGCGAGGAGTGTCCCCACCGGGGCTCCCGCTCACTGCCCCCCTGTGGGGCACCCAGCAGAGCAGACCGATGGATCTTAAGCCAGTGCTTCTGGCTGTGAAGAAGGCACACGCGGTGTGAAGGGCTCCCAAGGCAGCCGCTGAACCCGCCTCTTCCGACCCTTCAGAAGGACCCCAGTGTGGCTGGCTCTCGCTGACGCGCTCCTGTGTACCAGCGGCCCCTGGGCTGGTCACAGTGCTGACATCACGCCGCCGTGAGCGCCCCCTGTGCACAGTCCGCACACCTGTCTCCGAGAGCAGCGGGGGGCGTGCTGGGACAGCCTGTACTCTCCCCCATGGCCACAGGGCCCCTTGGCATCAGGGCCGCCACAGCCCCGTCTCCATCATCCCCGCTCCACCCTTCCAGGAGACTTCCAGGAGGATAAAGTTTGTTTCGAGCTAAAGTCCAGTGGAGGAACTTGAGAGCGGCCACAGGCGAGGGCCGCTCGCTGCTGCCGGGCCCAGGGACCCCCGACGCCCCGCCGGCCCACGCGAGCCGCGCTGAGCTCCTGCTGCGCCCCGAAAGGCATTTCCTGTGCTCATGTTCACCTTGACCAAGATGTTCCTTCAAAAGCATCAGGGTTTTCCGTATTTACTGGTTTTGTCCCTGGATGCCAGGAAGGACGTTTCCTGGTTGTCATGTCCCACATCAGCGGGAACACGTACGGCGACTGGACAGCGCCGAAGGCCACATCTGAGTAACGGGGAAGGGGGAAGAGGGATCTGATCCCGCTCAGGGTTCCTACCTCGTCCAGGTCATGAGCACTGGACGTCTCCTCGAAGGGCTGGGCCAGCATCGTCCTACTGGGGGCATCGATTCCACAGAGGTTCAATAGGCAACCAGTACAGAGTTTTAAAGCAATTGTCCAAAACAAAATGAAGAGCAGAATAATAAATCTAGTTTGCACGATGGCCCTGAGCCAGGAGCCCGAACCCGAAGGTGACCAGCTAAACCGCTCAAGAGGCCAGGGGTCAGCGACACTCCCCGAATGTTCTAGGAGGGGCCTCCGATTTCAAAGGTCCCGCTCATGGGGTGGGGTGGGGCTCACGGTGCTCCGCGGGCAGAGCTTACACGGATGAGGGTGCGAAGGAGGTGGCTGCACGCAAAGTCCCCCACATCCGGCGGGAGGCTGCTGTCGTCGCCGGGTGTGGGGGCCTCGTGTGCAGGGGCCATCCTCGAAAGGTCACATCCAGGGGACCCCGCGTGAGATGAGCGGCCGCGTTAGGAACAAGTGACACATTGGTGGCAGGGAGGAGGCGGGGTCACCGCCTTCACAGGTGGCTCGAGGTCTCTGACGCCAGCCCAGCGACCAGGGAGGGGCTGGCAGGTGCGGACGAGGGCGCCATCCTTCCGGGAAAGAGGAGGCGTGTGCAAACAAGCAGCGGGGAGGGTCCGTAGGCCCGCGCCGGTCACCCCGGAACGCCGTGCCTCCGATGCCGGCTGCTGCAAGTCCCCGAACCTCTAGTTCTAGATCGCCGGTTGGGGAGCAGGGCCGTGCGGTTCTGGGGGCTTTCTTCAGGTGTGAGCGTGAATCCGAGCATCTCTTCCTTAGAGCCAGCGGATGCAGGGGTTGTTAATGGCACCGATACAGACCTTTCCTTCGAGGGCGGAGAGTCTTTTTGGCGATCTTTTCCGATAAGCAGAATCTGCAGGTGGCAGAGTGACAAGGTCTGTCACACTGTGAGGAGACCGCTTTACTGAAGCGTGGCTATTTTTAAGGGTATAGTTAGACCTTTAAACTATTCTCATAACAGTGAAAAGCTGGCTTCGGGGCTCCCCATAATGATCCCCCGTAGTTAGAAGGACCATCAGCGATGCCTCTGGCCGAGGCGTTGGGAGGGCTTCACCAGCTGCCTCTGATGATGCCGGCCACAGAGACCGAGGGTGATGAGCACAGCGGGAATGCCGCGGCACTGGCCAAACGCCCTGGCTTTGCCGTCATAGTTGACTTTCTCGAGGGAGGTCCCCCAGGTAGGTCCCTTCCAGGAGGATTGGAGCTACAGAAGGGGCAGTGGCTTGTCTGCATGGAAAACAGACGAGTCACTCCCAAGACAAACTGTGCGCACGAGATGGGAGTAGCTAGATACAGTCCGTTAGGGAGTTTAACGTGTCCCGGATGGGTTCCCAAGATTAGGCTCCTGGGGCAAGCAAGGTGAGTGCTTTTTGAGGCCTTATTAATGTTTCCCCAGCAATACTGATTCATGAATGACATCGTTTTGTCAGAAGACCAAGGATTTAAAGCATTACAGTCGTTAATAATGAAAGTTGTCAAGCTTCTGCCAGGACGGGCTTTTATTTGGTCCAGTCCAGAGGCCCGTCTTCTCATCGCGCCCACGGCCATTGGATGGCCAGTGTCGTTGTTCCGTTCCTAGACCTTCTGCAACTTCCGCGGACCATCTGCAACTTACTCCATCCAATTAACTTCCATCCGATCTTTCCCTTTCTCATTCTGGAACAATCATTTCACTCTAGGGCAAAATTACCTTCTTGTTCTCAACAAAAACGTGTCTCTGTCCCTCACACCAGGCAGCGCTGGGGTCCGGCCTGGCCCCCGGGGCCTGATGGTTGAGCGTCCTTGGGTGCGAGGAATGTGGAGCCCACCCCTTAGCGGGGCTCAGGTCTGCAGACCCCTGAAGCCACCGCCAGCACCGCCCCACCCCTGCGGGGTGAGCTAGACGACCAGCCCCCCGCCACCCTCCGAGTGCCCTCAGGTCCCCATCTGTCAATGGGTCACCCTCCAGAAGCCGCAGCCTGACTCGCCGGCAGTGACAGGGGTGGTGGTTATCAATCACCATGATGACACTGCCCAGGACCCGTGGGTATTTCCGCAGTTGGGGGAGGGGCAGCAGAAAGGCCTTTGGTATCGAAAGGGGCCTGATGACCTGATGACGGGTGAGAGCCCCTAAGGGCAACACCTGAGAGCAGGGGCCAGCTGCGGAAGTGACCGGCCATCCTGCCGGGAGCTGGAGGGATGCGGGCACCATGGGGCAGAGCAAATCGGCTCACAGGTGTTGGCCCAGCCAGCCCAGGGCCCCCGTGTGTCTGCTCTGGTTGCCCAGTGGCTTTTGTCCACCCTCTACCCGGTGGGCTCCTTAGGGCTGGGGGCTGCTCCCAGGTGGAATGGGGTCGGGGGCCAGAAAGCTGGGGCGGGTGGGTTCCTGGGGTCCCACCTCTTAACCTCTCAACCTCTCTCTCTCTCCTTCTCTCTCTCCTCCCCCCGCCCCCCGAGGCGTGAGGCGGGGCACCTCAGGAACCCCCTATTTATCCTGCTCACTCCCTTCCCACGGGTCTTCCCCTCCAGCTTGCTCCAAGGTCAAGACTGGATAAGCCAGGGCGAAGAGCCAGCAGGACCAGCCAGAGCAGCCCAGAAAGGCGAGGCGGAGCCCAGCCGAGTTGGCTGGCGGGGGCAGAGAGAGGGGCGGACTCAGGTATTCATCCATTTACTCACTGCTAGGTGAGATGCTGACAGGACCTGTGATCTGGGAGGTGCACAGCGTGAGTCAAGGAGGGGACCTGGCCTAAAGGCAGATGCCCATACTGGTCGGGGTCAGAGTTGGGTCAGGGCTTGGGCTGAGCCTTAGCCAGGGGCAGGGGCATGGCCCTGGGAAGTGCCCGGACCTCGGGAAGCAGGGCGGAAGGGGAGGGGCGCCCTCCATCTACTGGTCTGTCCAGTTATCCATCTGGGGTCCCCCGTGTGCCAGCCCCGAGGCTGGACGCTTGCACCCACAGCCTCATTAATTCTCATGAGGCCTCAGCTCAGTGAGGACTGTCATTTCATTCTGTCGGTGAGACGGCGAGGCTCCGATGAGCTCTGGACCACCTTGAGCTGTAGGATCCGACAAAACTCGCCGAAGGGCGAGCATGAAGAAGGACGGGGCCTCTCGATTTCTTTTTACCCTTCTCAGCGTTTCAGAATTATGAATAAAATACGTGTTCATCGCAGCAAGTCAGACGCTAGCCGGGGGGAGATGGAGCAGCCGTCGGCTGACGGGCCCGGCTTCTCGCTGCCTACGCGGCCTGACCAGACTCAGGTCGATGCCTGCGGCCCCGGCCCCGCCCCGGCCGCATTCTAAGGCGACTGTGTAATGGAACTTTCCGGGGCGGTGCCACAGCACAGTCCAGCCGCTCCTGCGGCACTCAGGCTGCTGCCAGATTCGAGGCACCACACAGGGCTGCAGGCGGAGCCCGAGCAGCATCTGTACGGAGGGGATCTCATTCAAGTTGGAGAGGTCCCCAAAGTAGGAATGCCCACTGCCCGCCTGGCAGCCCTGCACCCACGGTCCTGACAGGCGTGGGGCAAGCCCTGGCCGCCTGGTAGCCCCTGCCCCCTTCTCCCGCCCCTCCGCCCCGCGGCCCGGCCCCCAGACCTGGGGCCGGACGCCTGACCGTGGTCCTCGAGGCTTCCTGAAGCTCTGGTCCCAGCCCCCTCCTTCCAAGCTCTCCTGACCCTGAGCTCTCACACTTACCTAACTCGCCAAGAAGCTCTTACATTTATAAACCCGCCTTCCCAGCCTCTCCCCCCCGCCCCAGGGCCTGGGGTGCTGAGCCCCCTGGCTGGGGTGGTCAGCCTGCGAGCAACCACTTCACCCCCTGCCTCAGTCCCGTCACTGGCGGAAGGGGCATAATAGTGGCACCTGCCCTGCAGAGTTGTCGTGGAGCTTCGAGCCACCACCACGGGGAAACCGGACAGATGCGAGTGTGGCACAAGCTGACGGGCCTGATTTCCACGGATCCTGTTATCATGCAGTGATGCACACTCCCCACCAGAGGGCTTGCTTGGCCTGGCACGTTGCATGCCTTCTGTGTGCTCCATGCTGGGTTCCAGAGCCCCGTCAGCGGTGGGGGGACGGCAGCATGGCCCCGTCAGCGGTGGGGGTCGGCAGCATGGCCCCATCAGCGGTGGAGGGACGGCAGCATGGCCCCGTCAGCGGTGGGGGGACGGCAGCATGGCCCCCGGGGCTGGGGGAAGTGTCATCGGTGTGGGATGGGAGAGAGATGGACAGATGGACGTGGGAAGCGGGTATAAGACGCTCCCCATACTGCAGCACACCCAGCTCCCACTGGAATCCTGCTCTCAGCGACCCCAGAGCCCCCCAGTGGCCAGGCAGAGCTCTAGTCCATCACCCACGGGGATGGGAGGGAGGGAGGGCCTGGGCCCTGGGCTCCTCCCAGCCCTGGCCAAGGATGCCACCTGACCCAGGACAAAGGACTCACACCAGCAAAGCAGTTATGTCTTCCCAGGCCTCTCCAGCTGGATCAGGAGATCAGGGGCTGCTGGGGCTGGAGACCCACATCAGTCCACCTCTGCCCCCCGCTCCCGGCCAGCATCCTGACGCCTGTGCCTGTGCGGGCAAGGCAGCCAGCTTGGGGTGGTGGGAAGGGGGACAGAGCTTGGTCACTTCCCTGAGGCCAACAGCTCCTGGGGGGGGGGTCTGGCTTCTACCCAGCCTCCCCAGGGAGGGGCTCACACCTGACTGGGCCTGGGGGCAGGAGGAGGAGACAGTGGGGTCCTGGCCTGCAGCCTGAGCTGGGCACTCATCCAGCCCAGGGGCTCCTTCCCGTCTCCTGGCCCAGAGTGAGGCTGGCCCCTGAAGACCCTCTGGGAAGTGCAACCCAGGCCCCGCCCCCAGGGTGACCCGGTCCCCTGAACCCCCATGGTCTTGCAGTGAAGCTCTCAAGATGGAATTTCCAGCAGTCTCCCCTGACAAGGGTCCTTTTGGGACTAACAGAGACCCCCACCACGTGGGCACTGCCACTGGGGCCGGGGCACTGGTCAGGTGAGGAGGCCTGAGGCCCTGGGCGCCACCGCCTCACAGGGAGGGTGGCCACCCGTATCCAGGATGCCCAGTGCGGGGCAGACCTGTACTTCCCGAGCCTGGCCGGGGATGGGCTCACCTGGTGGTGGGGGGGGCTTTAAAAAATGCATATTCTTGGGTCCTCGGAGGGGCCCCAGCACCCGGCTGGGTTCGGGGCACCTGAAGGCCACTCTCCGATTTACCCCATAGAAGACTGGCGGGGCCCACAGAACAGCCCTGCCCTCCCCTCCCCTCCCCTCCGGCCGGTCCCTGCAGCCTTGGGGCCAAGCCGGGGGCGGAGCTACCTCAGGAACCGCCCCCTTCTCGGCAGCCTCACTCGCCCCTCCCACAGCCCCCAACCCAGCCCCCAGCTCCACCCCACGCGGGCGCCTACCCCCGGCCGTCTGAAGTGGGCGGGCACATCCCCTCCAGGGCCAGGTTATACGCAGCCCCCGTGGTGAAGGGCGCCCTCCTTGGGGCTCTGCAGGCCTAAACACCAGACTTGGGTGGCCCACAGCCCTGCTCCCTCCTCCCTGCCCAAAATAGCCCTGGCTGGGGTTAGCGCTCAGGCCCGACCAAATATAGCCTGGACAACCCCCTGTCCCCTCTGCTGCACCAGCCAACTGCCTCTGGAGGAAGTGGGGGAAGGTCAAGGGTTTGGCTGAGCAAGAAGGGACAGTCTCCTCAGCTTCTGGGGCTGGAGGGGCCTCAGGGGCTTCTTCAGGTGAAGCCACTTCCTTCTCTGCCAATGTCAGGGAACTCGAGGGGCCCACCGCTTGAGGGTTTTCTATTCGAGGAGACCTGGCTGTCCTTGGGTAGTTTTATTTACTGGCAGCAAGTAAAGGAGGTGGCCCTGGGAAGGGAGGCTTAGCCATTGCTTACACACACAGTTTTGTTAACAGCGTGTTAACGTCTTCATCGCAGGTGGCTAAACTCATCTGGTTGCTGCTCAAGCTCATCCCGTGACAGCTGCGTCTGTAAACACTGTGCTAGTTTTGGCATTTCTCAGGAACAGCATTTAGTAAAAGCCGCCCAGACCTTGGGACCTTCTCCTGTCTAACACCAAGGCTGCCCAGAGCTCTTCCCTAGGACAGCTGGAAACAAAGGCCTTCCTCCTCGCTCGGCCCTCCGGCCACACCTGCCCCCGCCCCCCAGGACTGCCAGGGAGCTGGGGCGCACCTCCCTGGCATCGGGGATTCCTTGGCTGAATGACCTATTAATAGCCACACTGCTGGGGGCCCATCCTGGGACAGAAGAGGCAGCTCCTGCACTGAGGCCAGCCACCTTTGGGAGACCTAGTTCCAAAGCAGCCTTTTGAAATGGATCGCGAGCCAGGCCACATGGGTGGGGAGGCCAGAGGGGGCCGGGGCATGTAGGGTGGCTGGGGGGTGGGGGTGCGTCTTGTGCCTCTCAGAGCTTTGTCTTTGAGTGGGTCCTGGGGGGAAGAGGGGACGGGCAGGGCTTCAGAGAAGACCCCAGAGGGTGGCCAGGAGTATGGGGGCCAGGGCCAGGGCCCCTGGGGTGGCGAGGCCGGCGCCGTTACAGAGGTCGTACTGGCAGCAGGAGGTGGTGGACGCGTGTTTGGAGTAGCCGTCGTACACGGTCTCGAAGCAGCTGGGCATGCAGGACTTGCTCACCTTCATCTTGGTTGGGGTGAAGTCTGCAGAGGACAGGAGACTGGCAGGGACCCTGAGAAGGGCCGGGCGCCCCAACCCCGGCATGCAGGGCCATTAGCGCAGGTACCCACTCATCTGGAGGGCTCCCAGAAAGGGTCCTGTGGCCCACGGGAGCCTCATCCCTCAGTCAGTCTCCCCAGGAAGGGCTGTGGGGACACCCCGCCGACTCACAAGTGCGTGTGGTCATGCAGTAGGTGACCATGGCCGGGCAGCGCATGGGGTTGAAGCAGTTCTCGCCGTTGTAGGAGCACACGTGGCAGTCCAGGGCCTGGGCTGGGGACCAGGGACAGGGTAGGAGGAGGGCGGGGTCACACACAGGGAGAGGTCGCCGGTCCCATCGCCTTCCCCAGGGCAGAACAGCTAGAAGGAGAGCTGGCCATCGGGAATTGTGGCCCCCCTCCCCACTTCCAGCCTGCCTGCCCCCCCCACGGGTCTGTCCCTCCCTCCACCTCACCCAGAGGCAGGGCCACCAGGAACAGGGCGAGCAAGGGTGCCATGGCTGGGGGCGGGGGGCAGAGCAGGGGCGATGAGCAGCAGCTGGTCCTTATTCGACTCCGGCTGGGGCTGCCGAGGGCACAGAGGGGGCTGGACAACCCCCAGCTCTCCGGAGCTCCTGGTCCACTGGGGGCACTGCAGCCTGCCGAGTGGGGGACAAAAGCAGGTGGTCACCGAGGGGCCCAGGCAGGGGTCCTAGGGCAGAGGAGCCGCTGGTTCAGCCTCTTTCAGACGCCCTGGGTGTGGCTGAGGTTTCCTGGGGGGTGGGGGGGTGACCAGAGAGACCAGGCCGGGCAGACGGAAGGAGGCAGCCCAGGGTCGGGGTGGCAGGGCCAGACCCACACCGCCCCGGCGGTGGGTCATGCAGGGGCCCTGGCTCCAGGGGCACTGGCCAGGGCGACTGGGCCCCGGCGTGGGTTTCTCCTCACTGGTCCCCATTCCCCCTCGCTCCTGGGGAGTCCCTGCGTGAGTGCCCCACTTCCTACTGCTCTTAGGGCCCCCTCTCCCAGGAAGACGCGGAGCCCTGCCTGGGCTCTGAGGCCTGTCCCACCACTGCAGGATCTCCCCGCGGCCCCCGGCTACACCCAGAGGGCATTCCGGGGGCGCTTGCAAGAGAGCAGGGTGAGCCAGGCCCGGCCTGGGAAGCGGGGCGGTCTGGACTACCACCCCCTTCCTCCCGTGGGGCTGTTCGGCTCCGGGCCCCGCCCCGGGGGAGTAGATCTGACACCCCCTCCCGAGAAGGCTCCTTCCATGACCCGTTTCCGAGCGTCAACCTCGGTGCCCAAGGCCTGAGTCAGGCCCGGCTAGCGCTGCTGCGCCTCCCGCCCCCTCCTGGGAAGCCTCACCCCGAAGACTGAGGGACCCGACTCGGCGGGGGTCGGTGACCTTCGC
>NW_006436294.1:6901731-6914477 GCF_000325575.1 Pteropus alecto
CGTCCGGACGCTGCGACACCGCCGACAGCCAGCCGCGCGCAGACGCGTACGCGGCCGCGTAGTGACACCCACGCGACTCTCAGATGCACTTCATGGGCCATGTCCGCGGAGCCTGGGCGCGGTCACCGCCTCTCCCTCCGGCCCCTCCCTCTCCTTTCCCGGCTTCAGCCGGCCTCCCTTCGCCCACGCACGCACCCCGCATCGCTCAGTCCCCCCGACGCCCCCGCCGGCCGCCGCGCCGGGTTCCTTCAGCCGGGTTCCCCCAGGACCTGCAGGGAGCGGCGCTGGGCTCACGGTCCCCGTCTGGCCCCGCCTCACCTACTCTGCGACCTTGGCAAGTTACCCGGTGTCTGTGGGCCTGGGTCCTCGCACCTGGTCCCAGCTAACAAAGCGTAAAAGCCAGCCTTGGAAAACTCCCATTTTTCCACGGACCCTTCCCAATATCAATATTAGATCATCGTTTTTTATATAATTTTACTGACATGTAGCCTTTGTTTTGTTTTTAAGATTTTCATGGGCCTTAAAATTTTTATTTTTTTAAATGTGAGAAATAAAAACCTTAAAGGTTTTTTCTTTCTTTCTTTAAAAGAGATGACCATTTGGGGGCCGTAGGCTCCAGCTCCAAGCAGACAATCCCTCCACAGAGATGGAGTTGGTTGGTGACCCCGTGTGCCACATAGTCACGGAGATGTCCCATGCTCCCAGAGTTACCACAGGAGGGAATAAAACCGACAAACATTTCCAAAAATTCTCCCCCTTAAATAAGTTCACACTCTAATGGGCGTAATAAAAGACACACAGGTCAAACCCAGAGCATGCCGTGGGCTTCGGCCTCAGACCAGGACAAGTTAGTGGGGACTGGACTTACCGCCCTGCCCGAAACAACTAAAAAAAGGAGCAAAGACCCCAAGCAACGTTCTTCAGACATTGCATCCCAGGCAGCTCAGGCAATGGGACCCTGGAGTGAAGGGAAACTAACGAGCTACAGGCCGCAGTGGAGGACGGAGACCCAAACACAGCCGCAGCCTCCTGACTGAGGTGGGGGACAGAGGGAGTGAGAAGTCACAGGGCAGAGCACAGAGACAGGACAGCCGCCTGCACCCAGCGCTCAGCAGGGGGTCTCGAGTCTGCAGCCGGTGCCCACCGGGGCATTCGCAGAACCTACCAGACAGGTGCAAGAGGAAGCAGACCCTTCCAAGTTCGCACAGGGCTGGCAGGAGCTCACCTGTGTGAGGGGGGAAGCGAAACCTAGAAACAGGTGCACAGAAAGACGCTGCCTCGATCCGCCGGCCCACCCGAGACCACACCCGGCCCCACCAGCAAAGCTTAAAAGCAAGCCTCGAAAGGGTCCGGTCATCTCTGAGGAACTGAATTGCATCCGAGGAGCAAACATAAAGTTATTTAAATGAGAAGATAATTCAGCACCCAACGATGTAAAATTCACCCACGTAAATGTCTGACAGCCAGTTGAAAACACTCCCAGGCAAGCAAAGCAGCAGCAAAATGCGAGTGGGGAGAAAAAGATGTTAGAAACGGAGCCACGAGCGACACAGATGATGCGCTGTCTATTTTAATGTCCTTGATGGCAAGGATATTAACATAGACGTTGCTAGCGTATTTCATATATGCAAGAAGCTGGGGCATAGGAGCGTGGGAGACCACGAGAAAGACAAACTGAACTTCCGAAGATGAAGGGTAGGTCTGTGATAAAAACACACCGGATGGGATCAACAGCAGATTAGACCGCAGACGAAAGACTAGGGAACCTGAAGATAAAGCGTTAGACTCTCCTGAAAAACTGGATAAAGAACAGCAGCGTTGAAAGGTAAGGTTTGCGCTAATGCTTGTATTAAAGCTTCAGGGAGCCGCTGGCCTCAGACGCACAGTCGGAGCCCCAGGAGAAGCAAGGACGAGGGAAAAGAAAAACAATTCTGAAGAAATAATGGCTAAACTTTTTCCAAATTTGGTGAAAACTAGAAACCCGTGGAACCCAGAAACTGAATGGACCCCAAGCCCAAGAAATATGAAGAAAACGACACCGAACCACATCGCGATCAAAGTGCTCAAAACCAGTGATAATGAGAAAACACGGAATGCAGCTGTTGCACAGAGCACAGCGTGGAAGGTGATGACGGCGGATTCTCGTCAGACGCAGCGCGGGCCAGTACAGGGAAGCGACGTTCGACATCCCCCCGACGGAAACGAAATAAACGATTGGGAATGATACGCTCGGCGAAAACACCTCTGAAAAGTGAAGGCGAAACGCAGCTTTTCCCGACACGCAAAGGCAGAAGGAACGGAAACATTTCAAGAACTGTGACATGAGGTTCTCTGGGCAGAGGGGACGCTGTGTCACCCGGGGACACGCATCACCGGGGCACCAACGAATGCCAGAAACGGGAGACGGAAGGCAAGTTTTTCTTCTTTTTAAACTACTTTAGAAGGTAATCGACTGTTTCGAGCAAGCGTAGTAACAGTATGTTAGAGAATTTCTAGCCAAGGTCAAGGTAAACTCCATGACCACGGCAGTGCAAACGGGCGGGGAGATGAGAAGCAGAAGTTCATTCTACTCCGTGGACGTGAAGCATTTCTCGAACGTGGACCGTGATAAGTTAGAGATGTGGGCTCTACACACGAAAGTAGCCACTGAAAAAGAAGCAAAGGAAAATCAAAGAGCTCCACCCAAGGAAGCAACGAAGGAGATAAAATAGAACCATCAAGAATTAATCTATTAGTCAAAGAGAAGGCAGAGAAAGAGGGAAAAAGAAAAAATGGGACAGAGAGAAGACAGACGGCAGGATGAGAGACTGAATCCCAACTACTCAAGTCACACCACACGGTCCAAACGCCCCGACTGGAAAGCAGAGGTCGTCAGAGTGGATCCAATGGGGCAGAGCCGAGCGTACGGGGCGTTCGAGAAACACGCCGTGCGTGTGAAAACACCAGCGCGGTAAAGGTCAAAGGATGGAGGAAGCCACACGATGCTAAGAGAGAGCAGGCGGCGGGAACGACCGCATCCGCATCACGCAAAGTGGGCTTCGGAGCGAAGGACATTAACCCGGAGTGCGGGGGAGCGTTACGTAACCGTCGGAGGGTCGGTTCGTGGAGGGGACAGGGAGTCCTAATGTTTATGCACCTAACAGCCGAGCTTCCAGATACACAAAACAGAAAGAAATCAACACCGCTGCCTAAAGAACTGACAGAAGCGGACGAAACCAGCATGGGTAAAGCGGGGCGGAGAAGGCTGCCCGCCGACCCCGCCTGCTGGGCAGGTGAGTACCGCTGACCGGCGGGCAACGCGGGGCTTCGGGGACCGGCCGCGTGTGTGCTTAAAAATCTGAGTCTGACCTGAGTTGGCCCTCTGCATCCGAGGATGCCCAACCGCAGACTGAAAACACAGCTGAGCATTGAACAACACGGGTTTGGACTTGAAGGGTCCACTTGCTGTCTACGGGTGAGATCGCACAGTTCAAACCCGCACTGTCCAGGCGTCACCTGCAGAGAACGCTTCGCCCAACAGGACACATTCTTTTCACATACACACAGAGTGGTTTTTGCCAAGGCGGACTGTATTCTGGGCCGTAAAACAAACCTCAATAAATTTACAAGCATTCAAATCGTGCAAATTGTTTTCTTGAACTACAGTGAAATTAAATGAGAAACCAAGAACAGAAAAATATCCGTAAGATCTCCGAATATTGAGAAACAGAAGAATGCATTTCTAAATACCTTATGGGTCGAAGGAGAAATTTAAAAGGAAATTCGAAAGTATTTCCGACTGAATGAAAATGAAAACAATACATCAGTTGGTGGATGCAGCTACAGCAGTGTTGAAAGGTAAGGTTTGCGCTAATGCTTGTATTAAAAAAAGATTTTCTTGTTGACCTTCAAAAGAAAACAGTCAATTATATCTTACCAGCAAAAACAGGTTTATGTGGGAAAAACACAGAATTGCAATTCGGGACACGCAACCTATAGCAAAAGCCATCAGCAAGTCCAACGAAGGAGAGGAACAGTCAACAGTATTTTATAAAAAAAAAAAAAAAGGAGGAAATCGAGAGGGATCGTTTGAAAAAGTCCATTGGGTCGAAATGCAGGAGTTCGCAGTCTGCCACGGGCTGAGCGGCTGGCCCGTCCCTTACAGGAGATGCAGCGTGTGACTTTTCCCGCTGCTGCTTCGCGTTGGGTCTGCGATCGCTAGTGTGTCCCGCGGCTAACACGGGGTGCCGTGCGAGCGCTCCCCCTTCTGGCCTCCTGCCTACACTTCAGCCCGGTTTCCCTTCATTCATTCTGTCTCAACACGATGACCTAAGCGGCTGCCTTCCGAAACCAGGACAAAAAGAGCCAATAGACCCCAAGCGAGCAAAAGGAATAAAATAATAAAAACGAGAGCGAAAATTCGGTTTTCAAGGTTTTCAAACCCCTCATCAGACTGATCGGAAAGCACAGAGATGAGACAAATCGCCAGTATCACGAGAGAGGCGACCTTAGGACAGGTCGTAATGACGTCAGCAGGATGCCAGGAAAACCTGAACCACGTCATGCCAGTAGATACCTGAGCAGGTGAAATGGGCAGGTACCAAAGACACAGGCTAGCAAGGCCCTTCGAGAAGAAACATACAACCTAACTATCTGGCTTTTTGAAGAATTTGGAATTGTAGTTAAATCTTCCCACGAAGAAGGCTCCAGTGGATTCTACAAAGCACTTAAAGAAAGAATAACACCAACTTCACACAACCCCATCCAGGAAACAAGGAGGCGAGCCTCACCCCGATACCCAGACCAGACGGGCCAAACAAGCCGCGGACCAGCATCCCTCATGGACCCGGATGTGAACCGTATCCGCAGAGCGACCCCTGGTCAGGGGTCGCCATTCTTCACCTTGGCAGACCCCATCCCCGGCCTGTCGCCTAAGGTGGGACCTGGTTAGGGTCAGGGTTGGTGTCGGGTTGGGTCTAGGATTGCTGAAGGAGTGGGTGGGACCCCAGCCAGGTGGATGGGAGGCGGGATAGGGACCCTCGGAGGCTGGAGGGCAGTGATGGGCTGGGAGCCACGACCGGAAGCCATCCTGCAACCTGCGACCTCCAACCCTGAGTCTTGTCAGGTCACAGATGCTGCTCCAGCCGCAGGGGGCGGCTGGCCCTCCCTGGAGTGTGCGGGCGCCTCCCACTTGCTGGCTTCTCCCGGGCCATGTGGCCACGGTTGGCCTGCAGAGACCATGCTCTGCAGAGTGGAGCGGGTCCTCCTCCTTCCGTCCCGCGGCCTGTGGGAGGGGCCTTCTCTAGAGTCCAGCGCCCTGAAGGAACTGTCCCCCTGCCTTGAGCTGCACCAGCACAGAGTGTCCTCCCCGCCCCTGAGGTAGCTGTCCCTGCTCCCCACCCCCCCTACCACCCCTCCACCATTGATTCAGCGCCCAGCCCCACGTCCACGCTGTGGGACAGCTATCAGCAGCTTGGCTTCCGCTCGAGGAAACGGATGGTCTGAGGCCTTTGTGCCCTGGGGCGTCTCAGAGCCACCCGTGGGGGCGGGCACAGAGGGGGCTCTTTGTGAGAGGAGGTTCCCCCTTGGCAGGCTCCTCCCAATGCCCCACTCTGCAGTGGCCGCCATGGGATGTACTGGCCGAGGAATATCGCACTGCCCTGGGAGCACCGGGCGGGATTTCAAAGCCCCAGGGAGCATGGCAGAGGGTGCCAGGCAGGGCCACCAACCCGTGCCACAGGTGACAGAGGGGCGCTGGCTTCCAGGCGGGTGCCAAGGGCAGATGTAGGGAACCGAGGCCCTGGGAGTGTAGTGCCGTTCTCAAGGTCACTGGTGAAGACAAGGTGGGGCCTGGGCGACCCTGGGCAGGTGGGGCTGGGATGCAGGGGGTGGGGAGGGACTCGCAGGGGCATGGAGGGCAACCCCGCAGGGGTGGTTCTGTGGCGGCCTGTTCCAGAGGCAGATGGCCTGGAGGTGAAGAGAGAAGGCCTCGCCGTCACGGCCCTACTCACCAACATCCAGGTCCCCAGGGCCCCCCACAGGGACTGCGGGGAGCAACTCATCTCCCAAGTAGGGGCATTAAGAGGTGAGTGCCCAGCCCAGGGTCAGAAATGCCACCAGCTCCTCCTCGCCAGCTGCCACCCCTCCACTGTCTGCTGGGCTGGGGCGCCCCACGGGTCTGCAAGGGTGCCAGCCCTGGGGGATGCAGGGCTCTGTGCGCACCACAGTGAGTGTGGGAGCCAGCCCGGGAAGTGGGCCCCTGAGCCGTCCGCTCCTCTGTGCTCGGCCATCTGTGGCCAGAGGGCGCTCACAGAGATACCATGATGCAGGTTACTCAGAGCCCAGACCCCGGGCAGTGGGCCCAGAACCCAGGCAGCGGGCCCAGAACCAGGCTCCCAAATGATCTCTCTCACACACAGACACAGCCCTCTCCGCCTGGGTGAGGGTGCCAAGGGGACCGCTGGGCTCACCTCATGAGGTCGACTCAAAATAGCTGGACTTACCTTGGCCACGACTGGACAGGCAGTGTCTGTGCAGCTCCAAGGCTCAGCTGAGCCTGGCGTGGCCCAAGCCGGCCTCTCTGGAGGCTCTTGGACCAAGGTCTGAGCAGAATTTCCTCCTCCCACTATGGGTGGGAGGGGCCTGGCCTCCAGTGGGAGGGGCCTGGTTTCAGGTGGGAGGGGCCTGGCTTCCGGACTCCGAGGCCCTCTGCTTTATGCTCCCTTCTGATCGGGCCTCCTGCAGGAGTGTGTCCTTCTGGGGTGTCAGAGGAGGGCCCTAGGGAAGGTCCTGTCCCCTCTGAGGGTGTAGAATGATGGTGGCATTTCAGGCATCACACATGCCGCCATGACTGGCCTGGGTGACCGTGCCCTAGGACTTGGGATCCTGTGTGGCTGGGTGGCCTCCACCCCCCACCTCCACTCCAGGATCAACACGGACACAATAGTTCATGCTGGTTTCCATTTATTCCTATGCGGAGTTCTGAGTAGAAAAATAAATGGAAACGAGGCAGAATGGAAAAGAAATCAGAAGGGGTCAGAATGCTCTGTCCCCTGCCCTCCCGCTGCTCAGAGAGCTGCGTCTTCGTCTCGGGGGAGGGTGGGGTCTCCGTGCCAGCAGGACCTGCCTCCAGAGCCTCCGAGAAGCTTCCAGCCCAGGGCCTCTGAACCCCCGTCACAGCTGGGGAGTGGTCATGGAACTCCCCAGGGCAGAAAGAGGAAGGAACGGGGGCATGGGAACCCCCAGGAAAGGAAGGGAGGCCTTGCTCTCAGGGAGGCGGGTCACAGGCTGGGGGCCAGGACGAGGGCGAGGAGCCCCAGGGCCAGCGCCAGGCCCAGGGCGGTGCTGGTGAGCAGGGTGCGGGCAGGGGCGCTGCTCAGCAGCCCCGCGTTGCACAGGTCACTCTGGCAGCATGAGGTGGCGGACGTGCCGCTGCGGACCTGGCCGGGCGGGCTGTAGGTGGGAGCGCACCAGTCCACGCGGTCCTTCTCCACCGGGGTCCCCGACAGAGGCTCCACTGGGGACGACGGATGCGGTTACGCCAGGCAGCCACCTCTGAGCCCCACACCCGCCCCGTCTGCATCCACAGCTCTCCAAGTCCCAGCTCCCGGCCTCTACCGCCACCATGACCCAACTGTCGCCGACGTCATTCCCCCAGCATCCCCAGGGGCACTTGGACAGAGCTCCAGGCTGGGCTGCAGGGTCCCCTTCCTTGGCCCCCAGATCACTCACCCTCGGTCACGGTCCTGCAGAAGTGTGAGCTGGCTGGGCAGCCCTGAGGGTTCTTACAGTTGGTGGCACTGGACCGTATGTGGCAGCGAAGAGCCTGGGCTGCAGGGGGAGAGTGTGGGGTCTCAGCCAGCCCCGGGGGGGCCCCCCGCAGGGACACAGGGAAGCCCGAGTTCGCAGCTCAAAAAGACCCCTCCTGGACAGAGCCGCCCGTGCCTTAGGCCAGTCCCCTCTGAAGTCCTCCGGGGCCTGCCAGGGCTCCTGCCCCACACACAGCCTCAGCAGGTGGGAGGGGACATCCCTGCCCCCCAGGGCCCTGGGACCACACCCAAGGGAGGCGTCTTAGTCTGGGTCTGTCTAGAGGAATGGTGAGGAGGTGGCTGGCGGGGGGTGCACTTGAGACCCTTCTCCACAGACATGGGAGAGCTCTGAGACCGGCTGAGTCCCCCACCCCAGGGGCCGTCCTGGCATGGGAGCTGAGGGGGGTCAGGGTCCCGGGGACTGTACCCTTGGGCAAGCTGAGCCTGTGGGAGGAGCGGCTGTCCTGGTGGGACCTGGGGACGCGAAGGGCAGGGACCGGCGCCGGGTCACCTGGAAGTGGGGCGCAGCCGACGCTTCTTCCCATCGCCACTGGCCCCTTCTCCCTCCTCCTCCTTCGCCCGCCGGAGAGAGCTGCCACTTCCCTCTCAGCCAGTGCGTGGGGACAGCCCTGCCCTGGCCCTGACGGCACTAGCAGAATGTCGGCACAAGGGACGGCGCCAGCAGAGGCTCGAGGGGACGCGCAGCCAGGAGGGCCACCAGTGCCAGCCCCCAGCTGGCCAGGAAGCCAGGGCGGGGCCGGCCCAGACCTGTCTCTGCCTCTGCCTTCCTGCCCGCTCTTCTGGTCTTGGCCTTGGAGTTGGGGAGGGGCAGGACTCGAGGCCCCGACCTCCCGGTTATGGGGCCCTGGGGCCTCAGCGTCGAGAGGGCTCAGCGTGGCAGAGCAGCCATCTAGGCCTTCCGAAAGTGCAGCCCTGGGCTGAGGGTGGGTACCTCAGCGAGCTGGACACACCTCCAAACCTCGTAGCCTGGGCCCGACGCCTCCTCACCTTCAGGTGCCATACAGACAAGCGCTGCCTCGGCCACGCCCAGGGGCACAGGATGCTGGCCTCCGCCTCGAGGCACCCCATCCACCCACTCCCTCACTGGATGCTTTAGAAGGGCCCAGCATACGCCAGGCACTGAGGGTGCAGCAGGGACAGAGAGAAGGGACAGGGTCCGGCCCTCAGGGCTCGCATAGGGTCTGGGGAGACAGTGGGAACGGAGCAGCGATGCTCCACGGTGTGCCCCGCGTGGGTGTGATGGCCCGGGGGGAGCTCTTGAAGTGAGGAGCAGGGAAGGGCGTCTGGGCAGGGGCCCCGCGTGGCCTGGGCGCCTGGCACTCCTTAACCGTCTCCCTCTCCTCCTTCCCGGCAGGGGCGAGGTGACCGTCCCCCATGAGTCAGGTCGCAGAGTGACGCAGTGTCTCCTTCAGACCTGCTCTCCAGTCACACACCTGCACACACGGACGAGGCCTGCCCTGGACCGCACAGAGAGGGCAGGGCCTGGCCCTTGGTCACCCAGCCCTCCAGTGAGAGCCGGGCCTGCCCCCGCCTGGGGCTCTGCTCCACACCTAGGCCTGGCCACTCCGCCCTCCTGGAAGAGTCACCTCGACAGACAAGGCCAAGGGCCTAGGCAGGGTGTCCCTCCCTCGCTTCCCAGGGCCTGATGTGGGCACACCCTGGGAGGCCGGCCGCCCGCAGTTCTTCTCCAGAAACACCCTCCCTCCTTGCTGGGGGTACTCGGGGCACAGTTCATGTCCTTAGGCTGGGGTTCAAGGCCAGCTCTGCCCTGCTGCGCTGGCGCCTCGTGCAGGCAGGGCTGCTCCTGCTCTGCCAGAGTACACAGCCCTCCCCACCTCGGGGCCCGGCCCGTTCCGGGGAATGGCTGGGCTGGAGCCCCAGGTTCCTAAGAGACAAACCAGAGAGATGAACCAGTCCCAGAACCAGTCCCTGAGCGCACCCCCACGGGATCCCTGCCCACACCTGAGCCAGGACCAGAACCAGAACACCCTCCACAGATCCCGGCACAGGCCCTGGTCGTCGGCTTCTCTACCTGTGTTCCTGGGGTACCCTGGGACTCAGGGGGCTGGGGGTGAGGAAGAAATCCTCAGGGCCTGCGCTGTGTCCTTCCGTGACGCTGGGGAGAGAGCCGGCAGAAGGGCACGGATGGGCACAGAGCCACGGGGACGGTGAGGAGCTCCAGGCCCCACTCGCAGGCTCTCAGAAGCATGGGCCACAAAACGCGGAACCCCAAGGCCCCAAGAGTCAGGTGGCCGGGAGGGGGTTATCTTCCCCACGTTCGCGCGAGCCCCCTCCAGCGTTCTAGGGAGGGAGGGCGTATGTCCACACCCCTCCTTCTGCTGTGCCGCGGCTCAGCCTCCCGCTGCAGCCAGCAGCTTGCGGCTCTGGACCCTCGAGCGCCATGACGGTGCAGGTGTGGGTCACAGGGCAGCAAACACCAGCCGTTCTCACCGCTCTCTCTCACTCCTTCACCCTCGTTTGCTCCAGCACCCATCCACTCATCCACCCACCTATCCACCTTTCCACCCATCGACCACCCATCATCCATGCATCCGTCCATCCATCCTTCCCTCCATCCATCCATCCTTCCCTCCATCCCTCCATCCATCCATCCCTCCATCCATCCCTCCATCCCTCGCATCCATCCATCCATCCCTCCCTCCCTCCATCCCTCCATCCCTCCCTCCCTCCCTCCCTCCCTCCCTCCATCCCTCCCTCCATCCCTCCATCCATCCACCCCTCCCTCCATCCCTCCATCAACCATCCATCATCCACGCATCCATCCATCCCTCCCTCCAACCATCCATCAACCATCCATCATCCATGAATCCATCCATCCCTCCCTCCCCTCAGCCATTATCCATCTGTCCATCATCTGTCTACCCATCTAGCCATTATCCACGCACATGTTCATCCATCCGCTCACCCGCACAGTCATCATTTTCCATCCGCCCGCCCATCTTCCCTTCCTCCATCCATCAATTCACCCATCCGTCCGTCCATTTGTCCACCCACCAGCTCGTCCACTCGCACCACTGGCGTGTCCTCCGGGAGCGAATTACAATGACGTCTCCGTCTCTGCGTCCCCCTGTCGTTCACACACGCACACCGGGCCCTGCACAGTTGTTCCCGAGCACCGTGGGGTGACACTCCGCCAGTCCTCGTCCTCGCCAGTCCTCGTCCATTGCAGAGCCGGAGGTCTGCGGTGGTCGACGGCCGCTCTGGGACTTGTGACACCCAACACACGGACCCCCCCTTTTTACTCAAAATCATACGGTCCCTGGGGGGAGGGGACCATGTGTCCCAACCCTGAAGAGGAAAACGGACGCCTCGCGGTGCCACGCGCCCTGTCAGGCCGCCTGTCCCTCTTTGGCACCAGCACCTCTTACAGCAGCACCGTGAGTTCCTTCCCTGACAGCCCCCCAGCCTTATCGCTTTGTGCCCTGTCCCTTGGGAACGGGAAACGGCCCCTCTTGGACACTGTCACCCTTTAAGCCTCATCAAAACACTGCCAGGACAGCTGGGAATTTTTTAAAGTTCTTTGGAAGCAGCTGGGATTGGGGCCGTTGCCTTCCCTGGTGTGAGCAAGACCTAGATTTCAGACGTGGCCAGCTTCTACCCAAAGCCTACGTCTCACGGACCAGGTCGCCGACGCTTGTCTGAGGCAGGACGAGGCAGCCAGTGGGGCCACATCTGCATCAGCCGGGTGGCCTGGGAGCTGAGCAGGCTCTGTCGGCTCCTCTGGCTCAGGCAGCTGGCGAGCCTTGAGTCTGGAACAGCACAACTCAGCCTCCCTCTGCTCAGCCTGGTAGCCTCAGGGACCAGCTCTGGCACCCGTTCCTGGGCCAGGAGGTTTGCGTGTTGTTGCAACGTGCTCTGGGTGTGGGGACAGGCACCTGGGGGAAGGTGGGTCCCAAGCTGGGCCTACAAGGAAGCTCATGACCATAATCCCAGGGTTTAGGGGATCAAGGGTTTGTGTCATCTCAACAGGGGGATGTTTTGCGAGAAGGAGCATGGGCGGCTCCTTGTGGGGCAGGGGATGCCGGGTGGAGGAGGGTGACACATGGAGGCCCGGGAATCCCTGAGCCAGGCCCAGGACAGAAGGGCCAGCCCTGACTTCCAGCCCCAGGTGACGCAGAGCTGGACTGGTGTGAAAGGGCCGGAGAAGGCCTCCCTGCTGGCTGTCGCGGCATCTCTGCCCGAGCTCCCTGCGCTCCAGCCCGCCAGGCCTGGCCTAACAGGTCGCAGCCAGCACCCTCACCGACAGCCCCGTGCTCGTGCCTCCCAGAATCTCCCTAAACTGGCAGCCGCAGCACGGAGCCCCTCAGGGCCAAAGCCAGCCGCCCTGGCCAACGGCCCGGGGGCCCGGCTCGGCCGCCGGCCTGGCACGCCCTCAGTGCTCCCGCTTCAGCAGCTCTCCCTGCAGCCCCTCCGGCCCCTCCGGCCCCTCCGGTCCCTCCGGCCGCCGGGCCTTTGGACCTGCTGCCCAGCTGCATCCCACGGTCGGACGGCGGCCCCGAACTCCCCCCGAGAGGCCAGCATCCCCTCCATCACCCCGCTCTCCTCTACGGCCCTGTCAGGAGCTGTGGGGCCACGTGTTTTTGTTGGTCATTGGCTGTGGCCCCAAGTCTGCTCTGTCACAGGCGTCCCAGCGCCCACACAGCCCTGGTATGCAGTAGGCGCCCTCTGAGTGTCTGTTGATGAATGACTGTGGGGAAGCCGTCGGAGGTGGGCAGGGAGAAACTCAGACTTCTGCTCCGACCGCCCTGCCGACCAGCAACAAACCCAGACAGCTTTTGGTGTCTCGGTGTCCCCACCCATAGTGAGGGAAAGTTGCTGTCTCGTACACAGTGTCCCAGCCCCACCCCGACTTCTGAGCACAGAGGCTCCTGGAGGAGGAGCTGTCGTGTGGTACCCAGGAGGTTTTCCACCGGGGCG
>NW_006436294.1:6914509-6919927 GCF_000325575.1 Pteropus alecto
GGGCCCCCCCAAGCCCCAGCCTCTCTCTGGGGACAGACGCCCGCAGGCGCCTCGCCACCTCCCCCTGGCTTCCCAGAACCTGCCAGCACGGCCGTGCAGAGAGATTGTGCTGGAGGCTTGGAGGGTCCCCGAGGGAATCACAGCATCGTGTTCCACGGCAGGTCACCCCAACGCGGCAGGATCCCCCAAAGCACACCTTGGCTTCCAGGCAGGACAGGGCAGAAGGCAGGCTCTCCTGCCGGCCTGAGTCCTCTGCTGCCTATGGCCTCAGGGGCACTGTGCTTCCAGACAGAATGGCTGCTACAGCACTGTCACAGGCACAGGGGATCGATGGCAGGTTGTCCATGCGAGCACTGGGGGACAGCAGCGCTGTGAGCCCAGAGACGTGGCTGCTGGGAATAGGAAGGCCTTCATCTCTTGGAGGGGTGCATGGGGACATCAGGGGATGCTGCCACCAGGAGGCCAGGCTTTGGGAGGGATGGGGGCTGAGGGGAGGGGTGAGGCTGGGTGTGTTCAGTGCCCAGAACTGAGGCACAGGCCCGACTGGGGAAACTCTCGAAGGCCATGATGCCCCTTTCCTGGCACCTGGGCTGTCCTGGCTCTGCCAAGCAGGTGGGAGGCACACCCCACTCACCTGGCCTGGAAGCTTGTCGTCTGGGCAGGAATGTGAGGGACGAGGAAGCAGGGGGACGGAAAGGACTTGGGGCCCCGTGGAGGAGGCAGGGAGGCCAGGACTGGGCCCCAGGGACTGGGGGCAGGGATGCACGATGAAGGTGCCAGGGCCTGGGTGGGCTCCTGAGCAAGGGCCCTGGGCAGAGGTGCGGGGGCACCGGGGAGTCGGGGGCCTCTGGTCTGGGAAGAGACTTGGAGCCCTTGGCACCTGACTGTGTCTTGACCAGAAGTACAGGATAGCACTGGGGACACTGAGGCTCGGAGGTCTCTCAGCCCCCCAACTTGGGGTTTGCTGAAAGTGTGTTTCTGCTGCCCTGGTCACAGGGTGGGCATGGACGCTGGGTTTTCAGGTGAGGAAAGTGAGCTGCTTCCCCGCCGAGCTTGTGAGTTGCAAAGTCTACCCACCCCTCTCTAAAGTGTCCCCTGCCTACCTCTGAGGTGCAGGGGACTGCTCCCCAGGACCAAGACAAGAAACCCCTCCAAAAATTTGACATCTCGGAGAATGAGGACAGAGCAGGATTTGTAGCTTTATTCTCGTCCCATGAGACACTGGGGGTGGCTGACAGAGGTGCCCCTGGGGGTGTAGGGAGTCCCTCCCCAGGCCCAGCGAGAGTGGGTTCCTACACCCCGACACTGATCCCCAAAGAGGCCTGGCTGAGCCCCACAGCACGTAGCGAGGGGTCACTGGAAAGGCCTGCCCTCACGTGGTAGGCGGCGCGTCCCTCACATGGTAGGCGGGGCTGCGCTCACATGGGAGGCGGGGCTGCGCTCACATGGGAGGCGGGGCTGCGCTCACGTGGGAGGCGTGGCCGCGCTCCATGAGAAGCAGGCGGCGGGGCACCAGTCAGCACCTGAGCCCCACAGGGAGAGGCCTGGGAGGCACAGCACGTAGCGAGGGGTCACTGGAAAGGCCTGCCCTCACGTGGTAGGCGGTGCGTCCCTCACATGGTAGGCGGGGCTGCGCTCCCGTGGGAGGCGGGGCCGCGCTCCGTGGGAAGCAGGCGGCGGGGCACCAGTCAGCACCTGAGCCCCACAGGGAGAGGCCTGGGAGGCAGCCCCCAGCTGGCTCGCCCCAGGGCACCTGGCCCCGAGGAAGCCCCGAGGGTTCGTGAGGAATGAATGCACCAGCTGAAATGTGAGCGAATGAGAGAAAAAGTGGGCGGTGGGTGAATGAATGAATGAATGAATGATCACAGGAGTGCAGAGGAACCTTGAGAGGTCCAACACCCAAACCTCTGATCTGCCTCCCTGGCACGAGAGGGTCGTTTGGGGTGAGGTCTGAGAGGGAGGACCCCCCCCGCAGCAGAAGCCCCTGAAATGGGGTAGACGATGCTCAGGAGAATTGAGGTGCTCTTCCCACATCTGATGTCCAGGGTCCCCCAGAAGTGCGAGGCTCAGCAGGTGTGCCCTGGGGTTAGTGGGTTCCCAGGGGCTTGGGGAGAACCTCCCTCCCTGGGCTAGGAGCCTGAGGGGGCTGGATGTGGCCTGGGGCAAACAGAGGGGCATGACAGGAGAGATGGGGGCCATTCCTGCCAGCGGGGCGTGTGCCGGGAGCTGCACAGGCTGGAGGCAGAGCCCGTGCAGCCTGCACCCATGCGGAGGGGACAGGCGAGAGCCAGGGCCGGCCTGTGGCGGGCAGGCTCACCAGGCCACCCAGAGCAGCACCCAGAGCAGGCCGGCCGAGGCGCTGACCCACAGGGCCGTGCGGCCACCGGCCAGGCCCGCCGCGGCACTGCGGTTGCACTGGCTGCCCTGGCAGCAGGACACGGAGAGGGTGCGGCCGTCCGCGGACACCGTGCTGTTGGGGCAGGTCGGGGCGCAGGATTTCATCACCAGGATGCCGCCAGGGTTGGCTGTGGAGAGAGGGGCGAGGGCTGTGGGTGGCGCGCTCTGTCCCTGGGAGGGGGCTGCAGCCCGGCTGCCCGCACAGCGGCCACAGCCTGCTTCCAGGGCCCCTGGGAGCTTGCCGTGGCGTGTCAGAGCCTTGCGCTCTGTGTAGGGACCTCGGTCCTCAGTACCGTGAGCCGGGGGAGTCCCGTCTCCCCCTCAGATCAGCCTCCGTCATGACACGGGGCATTGGGGCCAGGGAGCGACGCGGGACTCCCCTCACCCCGACTCTCTGCCCCTTCCCGCTGACGGACACCTGGGAGGCCTCTCTGCTCTGGGCTTCAGGGTCCAGAGGGAGTGCCAGGCCCTACGCTCACCCTGGTCCCTTTCTGGGACTGGAAAGCCTCAGGAAATGGGGGGTAAGGGGCGTAAGGACACGGCAGCTGGCTCGCAGCTCTCAGAGTCCTGGATGGCAGAGCCCCCGGGGAGTGAGAGCAGGCCTGAGCCATTGCCGCCATCTGCCCCAGACCCCCGGCTGGGCTCCTGCACGTGTGCAGTGGGGACAGCTGAACGGGGTCCTGAGGTGGCAGGAGACCGGAGCTGCTCCCCTCAGCCCACGTCACTCAGACGGTGCTTGAAGCTGTGACCCTCGCCCAAGGGGACTCCCACTGGCAGCTGGCCGGAAACCAGGACGGGCTGAGGCTCTGTATCTCGAGGCACCCGCGCTCCCTGCGCCTCGATTTCCTGGAAAACGTGGACGGTGACAGCCGACCCCCGCGGCGTTTGGGTTAAGTGAGCGTGGTGTTGGATAAATGCAGGTTTTCAGTCGTGCGCACTTAGCAGTGCGGGACAGAGCCCTTCCAGCTGCCACAAAGCAGAACAGAGCCACCAGCTCCTGACAGATCGAAGCTGCACGGGGACATCAAAGACCAGGGGACCCACTTGAGCGTCCTCAGCAAAGGCCAACTGGCCGGGGCGGGAGCAGTTCCCACCCCCTCACAAAGCCACCTCAAGGACAGAACCTCTTCCCCCAGCCGGGGGGCAGCACGGGGCAGGACACCAGAATGTGGCGTTTCTTTACCTGCCCCCTCAGTAATGAAATCTCCGATTAAACGCCACGATTAGTCACTGTGTTCTGCAGCTAGAATGTTAACAGGAGCAGCGTTTACTAAGTTACTCAGCCTTTCTGAGTTTCTGCCAAGGAGGCATGGGCAGGCATGCCTGCCATGTGTCACCACCAGCACCTGCTGACATTTACGCACAGCCCCCTCCTTGCTGGGTGGGCTCTGGGCGCCAGGTCCCTGGCCTGAGCAATGGGATATTAAGCTGGGACTGCTGGGGGACCCGGTCGGAGGACGGACCCACGCCCCAGGCCTGGCGCTCAGCGGGGTGTAGCAGTGGACTCTGCCGTTTATCTTCGTTATAAGCCAGAGCTGGTCAGCTCTTCACTGGGCAGCCTGCAGCGGGACGTGTCCCCAGAAAACGGGTCCACGGAGGCCCAGGCCCAGGGCTCGTGTCCCCACAGTTGCTGCTCTGGGACCCCCTCCCTCTGATCCACGCAGGTGTGCTGGCACCCTCTGCACTTGGGTGGGGTCCCTGCTCACCGCCCCTCCTGAGGAGCACACCCTCCCCAACAATCAGCCTGGCCCCCTGTCAGCACGCGGTCAGGTAGTCCGGCTGTCCCCACGTCCGCTGGAGGGCAGGCATGGCCTCACGCCCAGAAGACACTCAGGGAGTGCTGCCTGGCTGGACAGGTGGACGGACAGCCAGACGCTGCAGGTGGCCAGGGAGGGGCAAGCGGGAGGTGGGTGAGGGTGGGGACAGCAGGCCAAGGAGTCTGAGGTTTGAAACTCGGGGCCCTCGGGTAGGAACTGGGGCATCAGGGCTCAAGGGAGCCTGCAGGGGTCCCAGGCCTGCTGGGGGGGCACCACCAGGGGGCAGCAGTGCTATTCGATTGGTCTGCCCCTCTCACTTAGAGGTTCCTGCGCCCTGGAGACCAAGAACCCCAAGGTCCCTGCCTTGCACCAAGGCCAGAGCTGGCAGCGCACAGTGGGTGCCAGACCCATCGCCAGGTGGCTGAAGGGAAGAGAGTGTCTGTCTGTGGCCTCTGTACTCAGGGCTCAGCCAAAGGTGGGCAGCTGTCCCCTAGCCCCTGAGAAAGTGACAGGCCAGTTCTCCACCCAGCCAGGGAGGCATTCGAGGGGGCGCAGGGCTCCCTTGTGGCGTCCCTGGGCTGAGGAGGGTGAAGGTCGCCTGGGGGGTGGGGAGACAGACCCCAGCGTGGGTCCTGGCCCTGCCGTGCACTCAGGGGGATCCTAGGCCAGACACTGTGCCTCCCCGTAAAGGGGAGGGGCTCCGAGTCCCAGCTTGAACAGCCTTTGTCAGCATCAGGATCCCTAGGGAGCTCTGGCTCAGAGGGTGGCCTGGGACCCCAGAGGACCGCGCTCCCCCGACAGAGCCCCTCTTTTGTGCAGCGGGGCTGGGGACGCTGCCGGGGCTCCTCGCTGCCTCAGAAACGGACCCCGCTACCTGCCCAGGTGCCCGACCGCACGCAGCCATCCACGTCACGTCACGCATCCTTCTCCCTCGGGGGCAGGGGCAACCCTGCAGCAGCTTTTGGGGTCCCCTTCATTTCAGGGTCCCACCTACCCCTGCTGTTCCTTCCTGGCCAGCTGTAAGGTTTTGAACTCCCCAAGGTTGTGTCCTGGCTGAGCTCAGACTCCTACGATGTGACCTCCCGTGGCCCAGCCTACACCTGTCACCCTCAGGTCCTACTCAGTATGGACTCACTCTGAAACTGTAAAGCCCACTTTTCAGTTTTGAGGAGCTGGCGGAGCGCCAACCCTCCCATGGACACGGGACTGCTAGGGACTGTTAGGGACTGTTAGGGTGGCCGCGTTCATCCCTGCCACCGACAGC
>NW_006436294.1:6920012-6930942 GCF_000325575.1 Pteropus alecto
TGGGGGCGGCCAGGCGGGCGCAGGGGGCTACTCACTGGCCCGCGTGATCACACAGTACTTGTCCGTCGGGGCACACTCCGCCAGCGACTCGCAGTTCTCGTGGCCGCAGCACACGTGGCAGTGCAGGGCCCGGGCTGGGGGGAGGGAAGTGCAGGCCATCAGCGGGGCGGGGGGAGGGCCTGGCCTGGGGCTGCGCCGTCCCTTGGACACCGCTGCCTGCGCATGCGCATGGCCGCCACCGGCAGGCTCTCCCTGAGCCTCCTCTGTCTTCCTTCCTCCTTCCCTCCCTCCCTCCAGAGGTGCTCCTGGTCCCCTGGGAGGGGTGGAGCTGGGGACACGGTGGCGGTGACTGGCCCTGTGTGTGTGAGCACTAGCCTGACAGCAGGCGTGGGGGTGAGGGTGGGGCGTGGGTGTCTGCAGATGTCCTCGGGAAAGAGGACGTGGGCAGCATGTCAGCTTCCGAGGTGGCCAAGGTCCTACTTGTCATTATCCCCTCCCTCTCCGAGCCGCAGTGTCCTCACCTGGAAGATGAGGCCTGGGCCCCTGCCCCACCCCCTTCGCGAGGCGCTGGGCTGGGACCGCTGTGGACCGGAGCACGGCCGCGGCTCTGACGACTTGTTTGGTTCATGGGAAGGACCCGCCCGCCCTTCATTGCCTGGGGCTGCCGGCGACCTTGCCCCAGGCCCATCCATGGCCAGGAGGCGAGTGGTCTGAATCGAGGGCAGGGGCCATCTGGGAAGACTTCCTGCAGTGGATGGCCCTGGAGCAGGACGTGCACAGGTGCATGGACTTCTATTTGTCACCTGGGGAAAGGACCCTCAGGCAGAAGGTGCAGCATGACAGAGGCCGGGCCAGCTGGGACCAGGCTAGGAGGACCCAGGAGCTGTGACGGGGCAGGTGGCAGGTGGGCTAGCCAGGAGCACCCTGCTAACGGGTGGAGGGGAGGGGTGCCTCTGTGCCAGGGCTGGGAGTCCTGCGGGGGGGCCCACAGGGGGCTTCTTGCAAGGGGCGCCTTTGAGGGTGTCCTGTAGGACTAGGCACGCCCACCCTGACCTCGGAGCCAGCACCTGTGGAATGAGGTGACGTCCCCTCAGTGGGCCAACCGGTGTCAGAGCCCTCGTCCTGGCGTGGAGAGTTGGGGATGCTTTTGGCTGAACCACAGGCAAGCGATGGGTCAGGCTCAGCGCCCCCAGTTCACAGACCTTGCTTCCCAGGTTAGGGTTCTGAAACCCCAAGAAGGACAGGCCTTCCCATCGGGGGGTGGCCCTTGTCCGTAACGATGTCCTAGGTGCTGATGGGGGCAAGGGGACTCTCCTAGGTCCCCCCAGGGGCCTCTGGGACGTCCCAGTGTCCTGGGGCCGTGCTGAGACTTCATGGGGCATCTCTTCAGGCCCCTGGAGCAGTGGCCCTTCCTTCAGGTGCCATCCGCATCAGCCTCCCAGGAAAGCCAAGACCGGAGGAAGGGCGGCCCAGGGCCCCGCCCGCCCCCTCCTCGCACGGCCGGGGCTGGGGGCTGCCTGCCAAGCGCCTGCGGCCCCTCCCGCCTCTCGCCTTTGCCGGTCTCCCTTCTGACGTGCCACCTTGCCCTCTGCCCTGCCCCAGACCAGCCTGCGTCCTTGCCCAAACGTCCCCTCCATCCGTCTCTCCAGCCTCCCCAGGCTGGGACAGATGGCCAAGGGGCCTCCTTCCACCCACAGGTCCCCTCCCCGTCCGCTCTGCACCCCCAAGGGCTTCCCGGGGCAGCTGGAGGCTCACCTCAGCACCCCACTCTCAGGGGAGGCTGATGGGGCTAATTAACCCTGGGTAATAACTGTTTAGTTGGTAATCACAGGCTGTGTCACCCCTCCCCAGGCCTCATTTCCGGTGGCCTCAAAAGCTGCAGATGCTCTTCTGGTTCAAGATCGCGCAGCCAGGTCATCGGGTTGGGGCTGAGCTGCGGCTGGAGGGGCGACCACTCCGTTTCCCTGGCCTTGCACTGAGTCCCACTTCCCAGAAATCCCTATGTCCAGTGAGAACGGGGCTGATGGGACTGCGGCTCGAACCCAGATCCCTCCGCCCAGCCCGGGGCTCTGCAGCCCGCGCCTCGCACCTGAGTCTGTCACTGCCGCCCCCTCAGAGCCAGATATACCAGGAACGGCCCAAAGGAACACAGAGGTCTCCAGGTCTGGCTGGACGGAGCAGCCACGAGGGCCGCCCCCCACTCCCGGCAGCGCCCAATCCAGGCTGACACTGCAGACCCCTGAGACCAGAGCCAGCCCCACAGGCAGCTGTCTGTCCCTGACCCTTCCGCCCAGGTCGGCGACGCTTACCCAGGTCAGTGCAGAGAGCAGCCAGAAGCAGGAGCACCAGGAGCGGCCTCATGGCGGGAGTCTGCGGCAGGGACTGTGGCTGGGCTGTGCGGGCGCCTTTATACGGCCGGCCGGCCAGACCCGGTAATTTAGCTGGAGACGAGCTTGGGAGAGCGGGGCCAGCCTGACTCATGCGCCTAGGCTTCTCTTTGCCCTGCCCCCGGGGGCCCCAAGGGGCTCTCAAAGGTTACCTATGCCCCTCATGCCTGTCCCTCTGTCCTGGGCCTTGGCTTCCTGTCTCTTGTCCCATGAAGCCCCAGGTTGGGCTGGGGAGGAAGAAGGAGGCACAGATACAGTGGTTTATGGGTGACAGCCCACTCTGGGGCCTGGGGGACACAGCCTGCCCGGCCCGCTTTCAAGTCGGCATCGCCACCTCCTCTGGGCCGGGGCAGGCAGGGAGGCCCCAGACCCGTTCAACGGAGGAAACCGAGGCTGGCTTTGCACCCAGTGTCTCGACTCCCCATGCGCATGCAGACCTCCGGGGCTCTGGTGAGTGCCACTTCGGGCTCAGAGGCCCGGCGGGGGTGGGGGGGACCTGAGACTCTGCATTCTAGCGAGCTGGTCTGTGGGGCCGCCTGAACACAAAGGGGCACAGTCAGAGGTGCCCTGCCATCCCAGGGGGCACTCATCACGGCCCATCCAGCCTCTGGGGACTGTGGGTGACGAGGGTGCCCTGGGGGGACACGGGAAACGGTCTGCTCACAGCTAGCTGCCCCAGTGTCTGTGCCGGGGTCTGGCCGGGGCTCCAGAGGCTGGGGGACGGGCCCTCGCCCCTCGTGGAGTGTCCGCTTCATCCCCTCCCAGGCGCGTGGGCCTCTGTCTATGGCAGCTCTAGTCCCCTCCCCAGTGGCCACAGCCACCCCTCTGACCTGCGACAGTCTTCTGAAAGTCCCCAGGCGCCTGCTCTCTGCTAACTCCGCCCCTCTGCCCACTCCCCTCCTGCCTCGACCACCCTCGGCCTCCAGGCCAGACTGCAGGCCACACCCGGGCCCTCGCCCAGGCCTGCTCTGGCTGGGACATTGTCCCCTCCTTCCCCTCCCTGGCAGATCATCTTTGCCTAGGACACGCTTAGACCCCCTGCCCCGGCGTGGGTCACGCTGGGCACGGGCTTGCCCCAGCCCCCCCAAAAATAAAGGTAGACCCACCAGGTGGGCCCACCTCATCAGGGCACGGTGAACAGCGGCAGAACCCAGAGCCCTGTCAGTCACCTTCCCTGGACTTGGCCTGAGTGCTGAGACAGGTGAGTGCTGGCCGAGCTCCCAGCGTCCACTCTGGCCACCCCGGCTCACTCCGCTCTGCTCCGTCCACCGCGTCCTGCCCATCCATCCCGCCTCCAAGCTTGGACCTCCTTGAAGCTGTCCTGGGACAGGGGGACTGGCCTCTGAGGCCCAGACGCCCCTCCGGCTCCACCTTGACCACGTGGCTGGTTGGGGACTACAGACCCGAGACCGGTGCCATGAGACTGCCGATGTGTCCGGAAGGCCGGACACAGGCTGGCCCTGGACCCAGCTCGCGGGCCAGCAGGGAGGGGCCCGTTGGGCGCCCAGGGCCAGGAGCATTCTCCAGTTCCTGGCAGAGCCCTGCCTGGGCTCCCCGGAAGGGGAGCCCCTCACCACACGTGCAGGCTGCTACTGCCACCTCGGGTGGCTCTGTGACCAGCCCCCACCTCACTGAACGCAGATCCGCTTCTCGCCCTGCCCCCACCCAGCATCCAGGTAACCCACCCAGACCTCTGTGAGTGAGTGTGCAGCCGTGGGAGGGGCCCTGGGCTCCCCCGCCCAGGAAGGGAACAATGTGCTGATTCCTACTCGGTGCCTGGCTGAGTGTGGGGGGTGGGGCACCCACGTTTACAGAGGTCAGTCGGGTGGCGACCATGGGCCCTGTGTACGGCCTTGGTTCTTCCCAGGCAAAGGGCCTCTGCCCGGAGACCGCATGGGGCGGGGAGGGGGTGGGGCGTGCTGCCTTCTGAAGCAGGGTTAGGAGGGGAGACTCTCTAAGGTAGAGGAGGAGCCAATGGCAGGGAAGAGGGCGCGACGAGCCCATGATGGGTCCCCCACACTCTCACAGGCAAAGCCGGCTGGATCTTCCCCGGTGGGCACGGTGCTTCTCAAATTGGGGTCTACGAGTTTGGGGGTCTGCGAGAGCTTGTTTCCCCCTAACAGAGCGACCTGAGAGGCACTGACCTCTGGGGCTCTCAAAGACCTTTTAGGGGCAAAACTTCTGCCGCCCCATGGGGCCGGGCTGAGAGGGGCCCTCGCATCTGGGGTCTCCCTCAGGAAGCGGGGGCGGGCATGGCTGAGGAATGCAGAGCCCTGTGCCCAGGGGCTGGGGACGGCGGCACCACCTAATCAGGCGTCTGCTGCTCCTCTCCTACAAGCCGGCCCCTCCAATTAATGCCCTGACTCGCGCCCCAGGTCACAATTAACCTGGTCCCCAGCCTGGCACTAGACTCCACCCACAGGGCGGCTGAGAGGGAGACACACAGGTCTCCCTGTCCCACAGGTGTGCAGGGCAGGTGAGGCCTGGGACTGCACCTCCAGCATGGACCCTTCCGGCCCAGGGGGGCTGGGTCCCAGTCTCCGGCGAGAGCCCTTGACCTCAGCTAGGAACCCCAAGAACCAGAGCCACATGCACCAGGCCCAGGTCCTGCTCCCCTGACCTGCTCCTCCCTTCCTCTGTCCTGTGCTGAGGACCGGGAGGGGGGCCAGAATGAAAACTCGGGCCCCTCGCTGTCAGGCAGGGACTGGAAAAGGGGTGCTCCTGTGCCTCCATGCCCCAAAGAGGACTCTGCACCCTGGCCCCGGTCACACTCCAAGCCCTGACCCTGGTCATCGCCTTGGCCATAGAGAGCTGTTTGAGTCTCAGACCTATGAAAGGCGAGTTCTCTGTGGACACAGAGTACCTCGCGAGGGGCTCCAGTGGCAGCTGGTGGGGTGGACGGGTGGGCCCCGTGAGTGTCACGAGCAGGTTTGGTGTTCCGAGCTGTGCTGGCCCACGCCGGTCCCGCCCCTCCCCTCCCATCCCTCACGCCCAGGGCCCGGCCCCCGCCCAGCGCTGCTGCCGTGCGTTTCCTGCAGTAGGGAGGGCACCAGCTTCTCTGCAGCACCCTGAGGGACCCCAGTCTCGGTGTGGGGTCTCCGAGTGTGCACACAGCAGCACAAGGAGCTGCTTGCCTGGCGCGTCCCCATCGGCCCCTCGCAAAGCCTCCCAAGCTCCCTAAAGAGGAGGGACTGTGGGGGGAGGAGAACAGGGACCAGCGTCCCAGGGGCCCGCGTGGCCAGCTGCTCCAGTTCTGGCCGTCCGCACAGCGAGGTGCGGGGAGGCCCGTGTTCTAGCGCGTGGGCGGCTGGTACTCTCTAGGACCCAGGACGTGGCAAACTGAATCAACGGGGGTGTCCCAGCCACCGTCACACCATAAGCTACACCTGAGACAGGCCAGCCTGCCAGTCCACCGCGCTGGGGCTGAGCCAGGGCGGGGCCCGACAGCCCACTCCCCGGAGCGGGGGCACCGGAGCTCGGCCAGGACGGGTCAGCAGCAGCTCGCCAGCCAGAGCGGCCCGGGCGAGCAGGCCGGCCGTCTCCGGGGACCTCTGCGTAGCAGCAGCTCCCTCTCTGGCCGGGGCACCCCGAGTTCTGTTCCAGCGGCATGCCATGGAAATTGCGGCATCCCCCTGACAGATCGTGGCTGTGAAATTTCACCCTCCATTACCCTGTTTCATGCAGCGCCAAGGGATGGCTGCGCCACAGTTACAGCTCCCGCTCTCGGTGCCTGGCACCCTCGAGCACCCCCTGCTCGAGGCAAGGCAGACACGTGGGAGAGGGGAGCTGCTGGAAGCTGGGTGCTGGGGGTGGGCGAGCACCTGAGCCCACGTCTTCGCCAGAAGCACTTTCTCTTGCGGCAGAGGCATGCGCCCCTCAGGGCCCACTCAAGCCGTAGGGAGCGGGGAGCTCTGAGGCCACAGCCACGGGCCAGGTGACTCAGACGGGCAGCGGGAGCCTGGCCACCCTGTCAGAGAGGCTCCGGGCCACCGAAGTCGTTCACTGACTCACTCGCTCCATACCCCCAACACGCTGGGCACCGCCCCTGCATTGGCCACGGTGGTCCCGGTTGGCTTTCACTGGAAGGGGGTTCTGGGGTGACAGCCGTGCAGGCCTTGGGCTCTGCACCTGCTTCCCACAGTCCCGGGCAGCGGAGAAGACCTACTCAGGAAGCCCTGCAGGCTCAGGGGCCAGGCCTGCTCGGCTCTCACGCCCAGCTGTGCCCTCCGCAGCAAGGCCTTGGGCAAGCTTCCCACTTCGCTCTCGTCATCTCTCTCTCGGGGGGCCCCTCGTGGCCACTGTGGAAGGCACTTACGCAGATCCAACGTGATGATGCCAGCAGACAGCGTCACTGCCCACCCGGACCTTGGCCTTGCTCCTGTGCCCGTGCCCGGCTCCCAGCATGGCAGTGCACTTCAGGCCCGGGTCCCCCTGAATTTGCTCTCCACCCTCGCCTCAGGGTCTGCTCCTGAGAAACTCAGACTCAGCTTCTTCCCCCTCGGTGCTCGGACCATCACCAACTGGCAGCAGTAGCAGCGACCATGAGGGTGACCCGGTCACGAGGCCCCCGGGGAGGCTGCAGACGCCTGAGGAGACCAGACCTCTATCTGCATGTGGCCTAGAAGCCAGACAACTGCACTCTGAGCCACCCCAGGCTGATCCCCAGTGGAAGCTGAGCCCTGCGTGTCCCCTCCAAGGGCAGCTTGTCTCTAGAAGCAGCTGTGGTGGCGGGGGGAGCCCAGGTGGGGCATCACAGGACCCGGGTCCATGGCCTGGCTCTGCAGCTTCTCAGCCGGGGGACCACTGGGTGACGCCGAGGCTCAGCGCGGGAGGCCGGGACTTTACTCTGTTCGCCTGTGAGCCGAGTCCGGTGGTCTGAGCGGGTCGTCCCGGCGAGTCCGCGTCTCGCTCCCTCCTTCCGGGGCCAGGTTGCCGGGTTTCTTAGTGCCCTGTGAGAACTGTGACCGTCCGCCTGCTCTGAAGGTTTCTTTCCTCTTCATCCTTGGTGTCCAGCAGGTTGACCGTGACGTGACTAGGCAGGACTTTTGTCACCCTGCTTCAATTTCTTAAAGACTTTCATAAATCGATGGGCCGTGAATTGGATTCGGAGCATCGGGGTGTCCAGCAGGTTGACCGTGATGCGACTAGGCAGGACTTTTGTCACCCTGCTTCGATTTCTTAAAGACTTTTTAAATCGATGGGCCGTGAATTGGATTCGGAGCATCGTCAGCACCTGGATCTTGACACGTGGCATCCACCCCGTTTCTTCCTCTTCCTCTCGGTGGATCCACACGTTGTCGTTCACTACTGCTGCCTGCCCGAGAGCCCCCGACGGAGAGCACTGGTCACCGTCACCCACATGCCCGTGCGGAGCCTGGCTTCAGCCGGGCAGCTCCGCTTCTCACGACAGATCTTGGGCCAGCTGGGATGGTTCTGCTACATGTGGGCCTCGTCCTCCTCCTGCTAAAGTGGACGAGGGAGCATCTCCTCAGGATGACGGCTGAGGCGGGAGGAGGTGACCCCAACCACGCAAGCTCACGCCAAGTCTCGGCTAGGTCACGTCTGCTCACCTCTCATTGCCCACCGCTAGTCACGTGATGGAGCCCAAAGCCAAGGTCAGGGAAGCAGACCTGCGAAGCTGCGTGGCCAACGGTGCTGTAGGTTCGGTAAAGCGGCGGCGGCGGCCACGTCCGCACGCAGCACGTCAGGCCGCCTGCCGCGCCCCGGTACCCACCCCACCCACGTCTTCCATCTTTGTAAGAATGGTGCTGTCTCGAGCCCGATTTCCACCTCCCGCTCCTGTTCCCTGAAACCCACCTCGTGGGTTCTGTCTCATCTGCTGTTAAGCCAGCTCTGGGTCCTTTCAACATGACTTGGAGTTTTATTTCATTCATTTCTGCTCTTTATAATCTTCTCATGACCGATTTCCATGTATTCTCATTCCTAATTCTATTATAAACATTTAAGTTGGGAAATGGTTAGCAGTTTCCCCCTAGATGCTGCTCTAGCTTTATCCTGAAGTTGGTTTTTTTTTGTTTCCTTGGATTTGTTAGTTTTCTGACTTTTGTTAACTGTTTGATTTCTAGTGCTTTAAAATTTTCGTTATGGTGTCTTGTTTTTGAGAGGGATGCCTAGTCTGTGATTGCAGGGTATGATACACGTGCTTTAGATCAGTTTGTTAGTTGTGTTGTTCAATGTTCTTATTAAACTTTTGCCTTCGGGTCTGTCCATTATCGGGAGGGGGCATGTCAATATTCCCGTTTCTGATTCGGTCGGTCTCTCCTTGTGGTCGTAATACTTTTAACTTTATGCATTTCGAAGCACTTGTATTCGTTACCTGTTAAGTTTTCAACTATTAAAAAAAGTTTTTCTCCTGGTAAGTTGAACATTTACTCATTTCTGCTGTTTAGAGATTTTTGCTGTAGTGAATTTCCGTAAAATTAACAAGGTAAGTCCACTATATCTTCTTCCATCTTTTATGATCAATTTTTCAGGGGTCTGATGTTTTGAGTGTGTCTTTTTCTAGAGTGACCAAAAAAATTCCATCTGATCATCTGTCTTTGAGCGGGTGACATTTCTCATTGTGGTTGCTAGGACATGCAGATGAATTTCTATCATCGATTATTTGGTGTTTATTTCTTGTATCCATTTTCACTCAATTAGTGACTTTTTTCTGTCTATACATGGAAGGGAAAACTCCATTTCCATCATTTGGCATTGACCCGACGTCCAAATTCTGTCGTGTCACCAGCCTCTTCGTTAACTGTATAAAAACCAGAGAACGCGCCGACCTCGATCGACTGCTGCCTCGCGCCCTTCCGTACCCTTCTCTGTATCTTGTCTTAACACCCCCCAAAAGAGGAGCTGTTATTGCTGAGCTAGTCCGTGTCTGTTCTGATTGAGCCCCGTCTCAGTCGGCCTGGGGTGCTACAACAGACGGTTCTCACACCCTGGAGAAGTCCAGTCCAGGGCCTGGGTGTGGCTAACTCCGTGTCTGGTGCGGGAGGGGCTGTTCCTGGCTGGCGGATGGCCACCTTCGCCCTGCGTCCTCACGTGGCAGAGCCAGAGGGAGCTTCCTGGGCTTTCATCTCATACTACTCCTCTTTCCAGTCAGGGTGACGCCCTCGTGACCTCGTTTGACCTTGACCCAGTTTCTTTTGCCTTTCTTTTCCTCTCCCCGCCCCCTTTGTATTTTGCCTCTGAAGTGTTCACATCGGCTTGGCATACAGGTGGAAAGTATTAAAAACATTTTTCACTCGATGGTTTTGAGCGTTCGGTAACAGGAGGGTTTAGCTCCGGTGCGAGCGCTGCGGGGCAAAGCATTTCTGTTCCTTCCTGCAGCTCTCCGCTCTCGTCCCCCGATTCACGTGGCCGCCTCGTGCTACGAGCACTTAACGTCTCCCGTCTTCAAGGCACTGCGAGTGCCTTCATCACATCACCAAAGACCCCCCAGGCCCCGTCTGGGATCCCCACCTTCTCGCCCTCGCTTTCCGGTACCCCGCACTGTGCACACCGTCCTCCGGGGGAGGCCCCAGGGCCGGGCTGCTCTGAATGCACCCGCGTGGATCCCCTCCTGCCGCTCTGGCTCCGGGGGCAGTGCCCACGTGGGCCTGGACAAGCCACCCTGGTGCTCTCCAGACTCCACCCAAAGAATGAGAGGCAGGGTGCGAGGGAACTCGGTCCCGGGGACGGGCACGAGCTCGAAGCCTGCGCTTAAGAAACGTGCACACAGCAGGAGTCTGACAGACGCTGCAGTCACTCCTGTCCAAGGGACGCTGGCGAGTGCGCAGGGGACCAACCTAGCCTGTTTCTCCAAGAGGGACTGAGGCCTCTCTCTGGTTGGGAGAGTTCAGATGTGACAGAGCCCGCTCTTCACCATGCTCAGAAATGACGCAGGAATCACACTCTGCCAGCCGCTTCTGTATCCTGGGGTCTCTGAGACTTTCCGCAAGGTTACCAGGTGCCCCACCCAGCAGCCTCCGTGCATCAGAGCAGGTGGGGGCTGGCCAGGGGTGAGGAAGGAGCGGGGAGAGGTGCACAGTGGCCGGGGCTGCCCCATGCCCCTACACTGGGCCCACACCACAGGCGAGAAAGCCCCGGGTTTGTGACCTTGAGTCTGCCTTTTCAGCTCTCTGCGTGGCTGCGTCTCAACTCAAGGAGGAAAACACTGCCCAGCTGCTGCCGCCCCGGGCCGAGGTCCAGACATGGGACACGCACGTGGGAGCATTTGTGACTCCGCACCTGTGCCCTGGGTGGGTGAAGCAATCATGCAGTCAGAGGAATTCTCTCTCTTCTGTCCCCTGGATTCTGGCAGGAAGGGTAGAGGGAGATCAGCCTTGGGTCCCCATCAGAACAGCGGTGACCTCGGTGGACGTCCCACCACCCCACGCTGAGAAGCCCTACACAATGAATCCATTCTGCCTCCTCCACTCGCCCTGGGTCCCCTGAGGTCTGGAGCCCCTGAACACTACCCTTCACGGGTGGCGCTCCGCTCCCCAGCACCCGCATCCTGCAGCTCTAGAGGACGACAAGGAGCAGCGGAA
>NW_006436294.1:6930961-6933559 GCF_000325575.1 Pteropus alecto
TGTCAACAATGAGCAGTCACGAGACTTGACTTCAGAGACACTCGTGACCAGAACTGCTGGCAGGAGCGCGGGGACCTCCTTTCAATGTCAGCTGCCGCCACAGCCACGGGGTGCGGTCCCACCTCCGACTTCAAGGCCCCTCGCAAATGAGACCACGAGTCGACCGATGCACAACGAGTTTAATGCCGCGGCTTCCTGCCGTCTGCGGTGCGTCTCCACGTCTGTGCGACGCCAAAGGGCCAGCCTGAGGCCCGCTCTGCGGCTCAGCACAGTCCGAGGGCCAGCGACGCAGCGGCGAGCGCCAGGAGCAGCACCAGCCCCGCGCGGCCGCCGCCCGTGTGGCCGGCTCCTCTGTAGTCTAGCTCTGTGTCGTTGATGAACGGCGAGTGGATGTTGCACAGGCTTGACCGACAGCACATGGCGAACAGGAAAGGCATGGGCTTCACGAGCACGAACGGCCTGACCACCACTTCCTGGACAGGAATGACGGGACAGGACTTCGCGCACTGCCGCGTGACGTAGATGAAACGCACGAGAACTCCTGGTGGGGGACACAGACACACAGAGGGAGGGTCGCGTGAACCGAGCACAGTGCTGCCCGGCCCCGGCCCTCCTGGTGCCCGTCCCCGCCCAGAAGCCCACGCCGGAGGGCGGCACCCGGGGGAGTCAGGAGCCATGGCCGCAGAGGAAGAGGGCCGGGCCCAGCCCACGTCCTCACGGCCGCTCCTGGGGGCGTCTGGTGTGCTGCATGCCCTGGGCAGGTGCACAGGACACCTGGCCCGGGGTCTCCCTCTGGGTGCAAACAGGCCACCTAGGCCTCAACGTCTCAGACACAGGGCCGCTCAGAGCTCTGGGGTCACGGGCAGACACAGGGGAGATGGAGACCCCCGCCGTGCTGGCCACTGCCCAGGGCTTGGAGCTGGCCTCAGTGAGCCGCTGCCCAGAGCCTGGGTGTCAGAGCTGTGACCGTGACCCTGCCACACGGGCACGGCTCGGTGATGGGTCACGCCTGGGCTCACAACTTCACCTCGCCTTGTGTTTCATGGTGCAAATCACACTTCTGCACTAAGTTCTAAGGTCCACGTGAGGCTAAAATGAGGCTCCAGCCTCAACGCAGCACCCCACGTTTCCTGGAACGTGGGAGGCCCCCCCGAAACTGCTGAAGAACCGAATCTGAATTCCCTAGCCCTGAAGGGGCAAAGTGGGGAGCGATGCCAGGCCTTCCAGAGTTCGAGTGAATTGCAGAGGGCAGGCAGGGGTCGAAGACGTTTTAAAGCACACACGCCCCTCGCCCCTGGTTCCCTACGTCCTCCTGAAAGCTGCTCTCAGCGGGACGTCTGAAGTCACTAGGACTGCGTTTCCTCATTCAGAAGTAAAAGAAAAGAAAGTCCTGCCCTTTCCTCCCCACACCCCACATTTCACCTTGACCGACGGGTGCCGTGTCGCCGCTCTAGGCACCGCCTTTACCGCGCGGGCCCCCGCGGCACCCGCTGCCACGCCTGGCTTCTCGGGACTCGCTGCTTCTAGTTAAAACGAAGGGCCCTTCGCACGATGATCACGCTCTGCTGCCCACACCAAGACAGACCCTACTTCTTCAGCGCTTTCTATGGCCCTGCCTCTGGGGCCCAGTGTCGCCTGAGGTACAGTCGACCCTCACGCCACTCGGGGCTTAGCGGGGCAGAGCCCTCTGGCAACGCACACCCCAGCTGTAGTGACCGTCGCCCCACACGTGGATTCCCAGCTTGGAGCCCGGCTGCACGGACGGGTCTGAACCGGGCAGCTCAGCCGGGAACCTGCCCGAGTGGTCCCGTGCCCTGCAAGCGGGCTGTCCGAGGGCCAGCTCTACACTCACGCACGGCAGCGGTGACACAGTAGATCTCATGTTGGTCACAGGTGACTGGATTAAAGCAATTGAAGTTGTCGTACGCTTCGCAAACGTGACACTGTATTTGACCTGAAGGAGAGACGAGAGAGACAGTGGCATGCTGCAGACCCCCGGTCCTGCCGGGGGGACGCCACCAGACTCCTCTCTCCATCCTTCAAGGGGGCACCAAAGCGGTGGGTCCCCTTTGCCCCACGCCCCACAGCCCCCACCTCATCCCAAGTCCTCTGTCTTCTCTCCTGAGCATCCCTCAGGCACCCGCACCCAGATACACAGCACACAGACGTGCACCGCCGCTCACACACGTGCACACACACGTGCACACAGCCCTGGCTCCTCGCTCTCTTCTGCTCTAGGAAGAGAAGCTCCAGACCTTTGCGTCTGCTCCCATGTGCCCTCTGCCCTTGCTGGCCCACCACACCTCCTCCAGCTGCCAGCTCCCCGCTTCTGGTCCCCCAGGCCCCACGTCCTCACTCCAGCACAGCCACCTCCCATCTCTGCCAGGACAGGAAGTGCTCCTGGAGGAGGACTGCCCACTCCTGGAAGCTCTCCTGCTCTCAGAGACAGCGTGCAAGGCCCAGCCAGGACACGGCCAGGCTTGGGGACAGCCTGATGTCTCCCAGAAGGACAGGGCTCCTAAAGAGGGAGCAGACTGCTAGGGAGCACACCGGGGTTCCAGCTCCGCTGCCTGCCCCCTGGCTGGGGCTCCTGGGATG
>NW_006436294.1:6934137-6935430 GCF_000325575.1 Pteropus alecto
CTGCCTCCTTTAATCTCCCTCAAAGCCCAACTCCCCGTCCCACCACAGTATCTTTCATAACTAAAGACGCCTTTAAGAAAAAATGTTTTAACTTGTTTTCACTACTATAAAGAGGTAGTAGGAACACTATTTTTGAGGACAGTAGTTATTTAGCAAATACTACAGTGTTTATATGTATGTTGGAGCGTGTAATGGTTTACAGTTCAGTTTGGAGTTAGGGTGCCTTTGTTCTAATCCCGCGCGCGCCAGCGGCACCTGGGAGCCGAGGCTGCTCTTTGCCCTGCGCCCCACCGGCTCTGTAGCACGGTCCCCTCGCGGGAGGTCCTAGGCCCCTTGGGGACGCTCCCCGTTCGCACTCCCTTTTCCTTGCTGTCTGGCGCGGGGGGAGCGGTCTACGAGGACAAGGCAGGTGACCCTGGATTTGGTGGCGGCGGGGCCCTCTCACGACCCCCAGGCGCATCCTAGCGCGGCCACCGTCCTCCCGGTTCTCCCCGTCGGGGCCCGAAGGAGCGGGCCTAGGCCCTGTCCACCTGCCTTCTTCCCTGCGGCGCCGGACCGCGTGAGAGAGAAGCCGAACCCTCTAGAAAGTGTGCGCAGCCTGACCGGAGAGGGGCTCCAGACCCATGGGAGACCCCTCCCAATCAGGGCGCCTCCTGCTGCGTCCCTTCGGCTCTAATCCTGAAGGTACCCCAGGTGCACCTGCGATGGTTTTGCTCCCAAACCGTCACTCTGTCGGCGTCCTCTGGGCTCTGCCGGCGCGGAAGGTTCCAGAAGATCTGGGCTCTTGGAGAATTGTGGGCAGATGAAGCAGAGGGTTGCAGACGTCTGAGCGCTGAGACGGCGCAGGTTGGGGCGAAGAGGGTTGGCCGGAAAATTCCAAAGGCTCAGGCAAATCACCGCGTGGGCGGGCGGCTGCGAGGGTTCCAGAAGGTTCCAGAACCTCTGGGCGCGCCACGGCCGGAGTAGAGAGGAAGTTTCCCGAATGTCTGGGCGCGGAAGGGCGGGGCGTGGTAGACTTTCTGGAAGGTTTGGGCACTGAGAAGACGGGGTGGGAGCAGAGAGGAAGGTTCCAGAAGGGCTGGGCGCTGAGGGGAGGGATCGCGAGGAACGGCAGCGCCGAAGGTTCTAGCGAGTCGGGCACTGATTCTCGGGGGAAGAGGAAGTGAGCGGAGCAGAAGACCTCGGAAGGTCTGGGCACTGGGCTGGTGTATGGGCCGCGGAAGGTTCCGGAAGGTTCCAGAAGGTTCCAGAAACCCGGCGCTGAGGGGCGTGGGGGCGAGGCGGGGGGAGCGG
>NW_006436294.1:6936221-6945024 GCF_000325575.1 Pteropus alecto
GGGCTCTCGCTCCACTTCCGCTTTGCTGGTCAGTCTTTGTCCCCGGGGCCTGTGCCGCGGGCGGAGTTCGCTGTCGTTCTCTGTCCCCGAGAGGGGCGAGCAGAGCCGCGGCCCGGTGCGCGCACCACTTGTCCGGCCAGGGCCCCGGGGCCCTGAGGGCGGGCTCCGTTTCTTCTCGTTTTTATCGTCGCTGTGCCCCAGCCGTGCCTCCTGATGGCCGTGCGGGCCTTGGTGTTCGGAAGCGGGTCGCTCCGAACACGGGAAGCTGTCCCTGCGTCCTGAGACGTTTGTCGCTGAATGCCTCTGCGGCCAGCGGAAGAGAGGGGAGGCCGCGGCTTGAGTTCCACGGGTCCCTTCTGGCGTGAAGCCGCCAACGCTCTCTGTCTCCTGCGGCCCTTTTGTCTTGCCGTCTGCCCCGGCTGGTACTAACCGGTTCCCTCCACCTTTCCATCCTCTTAGCTCCTCTGCCTGGGGCTCTTGGGGGTCCTATTTTTTGCATCTGAATGTGTGACACACTCGGTATCTTGGGGTGGCGTATGGGCTGACCAGGCGGACCAGCTACCTTTGGGGCGTGTCCGTTTCCTTTCGGGTTTGGGGGAAGCAGCGAGGAAGCTCTCGTGCCCGCGCTCGTTCTGTTCCTGCCGGTGTGTGCGACAGGCCCGGCCACGGCTGTGACGTCTGCTGCCTAAGAGGCTGCCTGTTCCCTCTGGCCGCCGTTCGGGCTTTCACTCGCTCAGAGTCCCCTTCCGCGGCCCCCCAGGTCTTCCTGGTGTGCGTTCTCCTTCGGACCCGCTGCGCTGGACTCCGCAGGTGGCAGGCCGATGGCCCGCGCTCATCTCGGCACGTTCTCGGGCTGCCCTTGTCTCTTCAGACACTTGCTCTGTCCGTTTTTCTGTCGTCTCCTCGGAAGCTCAGGCCACCTGGGAACTAGGTGTCCGACAACGCGAGAGTCCTGTCCTTTTGTTGCGTGCGCCCCTCCCTGTCCTCTCTGCCGTCAGTCCGGGTATGTTCTGTAGCCCTGTCCTCGGCTCCTCTTCACTGAGTCTGCTTGGCTGTGACTGTCATCTGAGGGTTTACTTCTAGGTCTTGTGCTTTTCGGTTCTGAAATATCTGCTTGGCGTCTTTCTGGGTGTCGTTTCGTTTCCTGTTGAACAGTTTAGTCTTTCTCAAAGTCTGTGTCATCTCTTTTCCCTTTCGCATTCTCATACGGTGACTTGAAAGCACTTGTGTGCTGACATCAAGCTTTGAGTCCGCTTCACCTGTTGTGATAAACGGTCCCCTAGTGCAGCCTGTCACGTGTCCTGAGAATTTATGGAAAGTCTGGTGTCGCGCATCAGCTCACCAGGTTGCTGGGGGACAGTCGCACGTTCCCACAGGGACTGCCTGTCCTCTTCCCTCCCGGAGAGGCAGTGGCCAGCCTGGCCCAATGGCCTGCTCAGGGACCGAGCCCGCTGGGCTGGGTGGGGCAGCTGCAGCACTGGCCAGCCCCAGGCCGCCCTTGGGCCAGCCCTCCCGGGCTCCTGACTAAGAGCCTGGCACGGTTGCATCTCCTGGTCCCGTACCCTGTGCGGGCCGTAACTTCCCTTCCCAGCTCCCACGTCTGCAGGTGTTTCCGGGGAGGCCACCTTGCTTGTGGCCAAGTGCACGAGATTTAGTCTCCGGGTGATACGAGGCCAGGAAGAGTCGTCTCTGTCCCAGCAGGTCGGACAGTGTAGCTCGTCTCGACCCTCAGCTCCAGGAGATTTTCCCAGTCTACGTCTTGGCTTGAGCTCATTCCCCGCCCCCTTTCCCAGGCCTGTTCACACCTCGATCGGCAGCTTTCGGCAGAGATGAGTATGACCTGCGCAGGCTCCTTTTAGGAGCACGTGGGCTCCCAGGATCCACGCACTGCAGGGGACTTTACTGGGCCTTTCCAGATCCCCGCAGCCCGTGGAGGCTCCCACTGGGAAAAGTGGCTTGGTCTTTGGGGACCTTGGAGAATGTCGGCCCCCCCGGCACAGGCAGCTCTCTGGGTTTATCTTCCCTGCTAAGAGCTCCTCGCCTGTGGCCAAACTGAGCAAAGGACCTGGAATGACAGTGGCTCCCCTGGGAAGGGTTCACCCGTCTTTGGAATTGTAGGTCATCCGAACCTGCAACCCCGTGTCTGTCCAAAGGCTCTTAAATTCGGACTGCCACCCCTGTGCGCTGCCCTGGTCTCCGCAGTCTGAGGAGGGTCCGCTGCTCCTTGTCCTTGGTCGTGAACCTGCCTGGAGGCCAAGTGTCCTGGTGGAGGGGGTGTCCCTCGCCATGATTTCTGGTGGCTTTCGTCACATTTCCCAGGACGAGGAAGGTTCACAACCACTCAGAGTGACTTTTCTGCTGGAGGCGTCCAGTCCCATGGTCTCATCCGTGCCGACGCCGGGCCTGCTGTGGAGAAAGCGCTCATTCACACATCGTCTTGAGGCCGAGGCCCAGACCAAGCGGCCTGGCACCTCACGCTGTCCGGCGGCTTCACCCTTTGAGGGTCTCGGTCTCTGCGAGGCTCACAGACTCCACCTCACATTTTCAGGGGCCCTGGCCTCGTCTCTAGGACCTGTTCAGCTGGCCAGCGTGACTCTAAGCTCTGGGCGCTGGCGACTGGCGCAGGAAGTTGTGTGGTCTGTGTGCACTTTCCAGCTAGGCTTCCCCTACGTCACTCTAACTCGGGTGTCTCACCACGTGTCTGAAGCCCTCAGCAGGCGTCCATGAACACACATGAGGGAGTCCGGCAGCACCTTATCTGGATGTTTGCAGCGGAAAGTGTTCAGGGTGTCTGGGGTGGCCGGCCTAGTGGAGGGAGGGGGCCTCTGGGTCACCAGCTACCTGTGCGACCCGCCGTGGAGCAAGTGTGAGATGAGGGGCGGATCGAGAGACGATGACTCGGGCACGTGACGGTGTGAGCAAGGCGAAGGCTTTGGGGAAAGGCTGGCCCCCAGGCCCTGCCCGGGTAGGGGACCTACAGGTGGGAAGGGCGCCGACAGCCACCGCTGGGGGTGCCGGGAGGCCAGAGGCCCTGTGGAAGGAGCCCCGCCCTGCTGACATGCGCCCGGCTCCCGCCACAGGCCCACGCTCCTGCGCGACATGCTGCCCCTCTGCGTCTTGCTCCTAGTCACGGGGTTGACCATGGCGCAGAACGAGACGGCTGAGCAAGGAAGGGCTTGTAAGTATCATCCCTCTCGCGTTGCCTGAGTTCCCTGGGGTCGTTGGAAGGGTACGAGCGCACCTGCCATCGTCTCAGCCAACTGAAAGCTGTATTTTCAGCACAGGTGCTGGGCACAGGGTGGATTTGGAGACTGTCCCTGAACAGGAGAGCGTCATGGGGAGGAAGCTGTCCCCCAAGGCAGCGGCCCGCAGACCTGACGGGTCTCTAGCTGTGGCCCTTCCCTGTACGAGGTGGGCAGGAGTGGCCGAAGCCAGGGAGATTGGGCAGGTGCTGGCCTCCGATGACCGTCAGGCCATCTTGCGTGGTGGGCCCTGTCCGCAGAACACAGGGCTCCCTCTCCTGGCTGCCTTGTGTGCGTGTGCCCTAGAGAAGTCTCCTAGAGATATCCCCTAGAGATTGTCTCCAGGAGCAGGTAAAAGCTTCTGCTGGGCTCAGCTTCTGCCCGGGGAGCTGGTCCTGCCCAGACTCGGGGCCCGCGGAAGGCGGAGCTGTGCAGACCTCGGGAAGCCCGTGGGCGCGGGGCAAGGTCGCGGAGTGCTGGGCACAGGGCGGAGGGCGCTCATGTGAGCGGGCGCCCCACGCGGCTTTTTCCTTAGGGACCTACAGTCTGAAGTGCTACGACTGCCAGACCATAAACGACTTCAATTGTCCCAACATTAGAGTTTGCGTCTACGAAATTCGGCGCTGTCTGACAGTCTCCATGCGTAAGTACTTGCTCGTCTGTTTTACACCTTTCGATTAGTCACCTGCCTGAGCAGCTTCAGGGGGCAGGGCCAGTCTGCTTTTGTCTCTGCGACCGGCCTGTGACCCTTGGCATGTCCTGCTCCATGTTGTCAGACACTCAGCTCAGCCTGGGAAAGGACAGTGTTCTCCGCACTGTCCAGCCACAGGCTTTGCGACGTGAGGTGGCCTGTTGGTAGAGTCTGCAGTGTCTCCAGGGGGTGGGAGCGTTGCTGCTCCTCCAGGTCTCACCCCGCGCCAGGCCCTGGGCGTCTGCATGGACACTCCAGTGCAGCCTGGGTGACTCCCCGTCGCGTCCCAACTCTGGTGGCCTGGGAGAGCTTCCAGCTAAGCAGGCCCAAGAAGAGGACGCACCGTGGACTTCTTGGGACAGTTCTTACCACAACGGATGACAAGGCCGAGTGTGGGGTCAGGGGAGAGCCTGACCCTCCAAGATGCTTTTGGCAGAGACACTCGTCACCTGAGAAAATTGTTCCTCAAGAGCCTGACCCTCCAAGATGCTTTTGGCTCTTACGCAGAGACACTCGTCACCTGAGAAAATTGTTCCTCTTGCCAGGGCCCCACCTGGAAGAGCACACATGGCCAGAGGCCCGCGCTTGTGTAATTAACCCAGAGGCTGCAGCCAGCATCAGGCATGACAGGGAGTCTGGTGTAGGGTCTGCTTGGGGCCTGTCTGCGGGCCTCTGCTCTCCTGTGTGTGTGAGTTCTTTGCTGCTTCACATCCCATTCAGTGTTCAAAGCCCCCTGTAAAACAACCCTCTGAATGCCACATCACCCTCCTACCAACTGCCGTTACCCTGCAGGCATCTGCCAGTTTGGGACAGTTTGGGACACAGGCAGGAGCTACGGATGTGTGCTTTGTCCCTGCAGTGGGCACCTGTTTTCATGTGTGTCTCAGCCAGTTGACATCCAGTGTCGTGCCCAAACCCACCCTGTGATTCTTACTGTGACTGCAGAACTCCCTTCTGTGGGCAGCATCAGGAGGCATGAGCGACAAGGCTCGTTACTGACAACCCCTGGAAACTCCAGGGCAGGCCTGGGGCACGGCGAAGAGCTTGCGGTCATGACTAGGGCGAGCTTAGCCCTGGGGTTCTGCTTTCATTGGAGTTGAGGGTAGGGACCCAAGGTTTTGAGAGTTCATTCTTCATTGGTCAATTTAAAACGTAAGACTGGCAATACTTTTATTTGTGACAACATGGACGGGTCTTCAGAACATTCTGTTTAGCGAAATAGGTCGAGTAGAAGAAGTCAGGAACCATATGCTTTCACTCGGAGAGTCCAAAACTGGGGTCCAAAACTGAAAGGAACAAATAAACAAAACCAGTAGGGAAACAGAAACTCGCAGACGCAGACGAGAGTTTAGTGGTGACCAGAGGCGAAGGGGAAGGGGGAGGTGGATCAGGGTAAAGGGGGTCAAATAAACGGTGACAGGAGATTTGACGTTAGGTGGTGAACACGCAACGCAATATTCGGACAGCATGTTTTTGAATCGTATACTTGGAACTTACATAATTTTATTAACTGATGTCACCCCAGTGAATTTAATAAATGGAAAAAAAAATTTAAAGGGAGGGAAAAGAACAAATGAGACCCAAATGGTCAGTTATGGAAACCAAGATCTCTAACGCAAAGGAGCTGGGGTGGGGGCGGAGGCTCTCCATCCGGTCCGGTGGCCAGCATTGCGTTGATTGGAGATAGCCCCCTGGCAGCGGTGGCCTCTCCGAAGTCCTTGGCAGTTGAACTTAAGTCAGGCACTCGCGTTGCAAAACGGAAGATGGACTTTTGGGGCGACACTGCGGTGCCTGTGTCGCTCCTGAAAGGGGCTGGGAACTGTGTTCCCCAGAATCTCATTCCTGTAGGGCTCTGGGTTCTACTTGGCCAAGAGTGCCCATGTGAGATTTGCAAGGCAGAGGCGAAGCAGAGACTGTTATTCTTGAAAGTCACGGTGTTTGACGCAGTCACAGTGGTCTTAGACAGTGAAGGACACTGGGGGACCCCAGCCTGTTCTCGCACTTATGCTTCAGTCCATCCAGTCATCTATTCCTTTAAGCCTAAAGCACAGCTTAAACCCCCAACAGGTGCTCCGAGGACGCACGTGACACATGTCTTCAGGAGTCCCCTCCGTGCGGGCCAGAACGGGGGGGACAGAGGCGCGTGTTTTGGCTCCTCCACCCTGGCTCTGCTTCCAGTGGACCTGGCTCTGGACCACCCCTTTCCTCATCAGCCTCCCCTGATAACCCCCATTTCTCAGCCTCCCCCCACAGTTGTGGAAGCTGAACACTTGGATTCAATAACTTATTTCCATAGAGCTTCAGGGGTTCGGTTTTCCTGAATGACCAGGATGAGTATTGGGACAAAGAATCTGCGAGAGCGTTCGAGGCACTGGAGAGTGCAGGATGCTCACGTAGCTCCCCTCAGGACCCTTGCTGATCCCTGGGGCTGGACAAGGTAGTAAGTAAAACCCTCTGTGGGAACTCGGAGTGTCAGACTGAGCGTCCACCCTCACTCGGAATCAGCGAGGCACTGGTGGACAGATGGACACGCATCCTGTGGGGCAGAACAGATACCCTAGAAATAGCCCCCCCCCCCAAATACGCCCAAGCAACTCCGGACAAAGATGCAAAAACAATTGATGAGGAATAGCTTCTTCAGCATCTTCAGGCAAGAGTGAACCTCAATCTAAATCTCAGATCCGTATTGAAAACTAACAGATGGACTTAAATATAAAAGGTAAAACTCTAAAAGTTTTGGAAAAAGAAAATGCCTAGGAGAAAATCTTTGGTATCTAAAGCTAGACAAGGAGCTGTTAGACTCGATGGGGAAGCATGACCGGGAGAGAGAAAATTGGTGACTCTAGACCTCCCCCAGCTCTACCTATTTTTCTACTTGAAAGACCCTATTCAGAGGATTTAAAAGAAAAACAAAACCAACTACCGACTAGGAGAAAGTACATGCGAACCACATACCCAACGGAGGACTAATATCCATCTCCGGTACACGGGGCTCCCGAAATGCAACAGTAAAGATGCGGCCAGTCTCACCAGAGAATGGGCAGTGGATTCACACGTGGCACGTAAGCACGTCAATAGACTTTCAGCGTCTTTATCCACAAGAGAAATTCAAATTAAAACAGCAGTTAGATATCAGGAATCGGAGCGGCCAAATGAAAAATAGTGACCACATCAGATGCTGGCCAGGATGCAAAGAAGCCAGACTGTCCATTCGTCGCCAATGACGAGGACAAGGTGCAGCCAGTGTGGAAACAGAGTGGCAGTTGCTTTAAAAACTAATCGTGCACCTACTGTAAGACCCCGAAATTGCACCTCTGAGGATATTTCCCAGAGAAATTAAAACTTAACACCACACAGAAACATGCACATCAGTGTCTTCGGCCATTGCTTTGGTAATAGGCCAAACCTGGGGACTCCCCAGATGCCCTGTGGTGGCAGAGGCAGGAGGCGGAGCAGAGCATAGACGCCCGCGCCTCCCGAAGCGAACATCCAGGGAATTCTGCTCGATGGAAAAAGGCAGTCTCCAAAGGTTCCTTTTATGTAACATTCTAGAGATGACAAACTTACAGAAATGCCCAGCAAATTTGTTGTGTGGGGTCGCGGTCAAGGGATCTGGGTGGAAGAGGCTAGTGTGTCCATGCGACGGATTTTGGTGGTGGCGAAACTTGCTCTCCTCGCTATTTGGAATGGTAATCGCCCAGTAGTTGTGATATTGCATGGAAGTTTTTTCAAAATGTTACCTTGATGTTACCTGTAACAGAGTAAAACGCCGGTCCCCAACTTTCTCGACATCAGGGCCCGGCGCTCCCATGAGAATCTAAGGCCTAATGATCTGAGGCGGGGCCGAGGCGGCGATGCCGGCGCTGGGAAGCGGCTGCAGACACAGATGAAGCTTCACTCACCTGCCCACCACGTGTGTGCATGACAAGTTAGTTGCGAAGGTTAAATGCTCACGGATCTATGAAGGGCAAGGAAGGGCGAAGGCGCCTTGAGGAAGAAGAGCACGGGTGGGACTTGCACTCTCGGCATCGAGAGTATTTGTATAGCTTCCTTCAGACAGTGCAGTGTTCGTGTCAGGATGGAAAAATGCACCAGCGGGAGAAAAGAGACCTCGGAAAAAGCCACGTACGTCCGGTCACGTGCTTGCTGACATGGTGGCCCTGCGACGAGGTGGGGAGTGGCACTCGTGTCTGCGAATCAGCCGTGGATGGATGAGAGATCACGCATAATAGCGACACCGTGCGAAAGAAGCAGCTTCTGGTGGTTTGTAGATCTCAGCGTAAATACGAAAAGTGAAAACCATTTTCAAAGAAAATGTAGAAGAATATGTCCTTTGGATAATAAAGAATTTTTTAAAAAACCGAACAAAACTGTGCTAGTCACAGCAGAAAAAAATTGATAAACGAGATCACACAAAAATGCGCAACTCTGCCCCTGAGGATACACTGATCCGCCAGCACGCCAGCCACAGGTGCGCAGAGACCGCTGCCAAACACACACCTGCGCAGGGCCTCCCTGCTGAAGAGAGAGCGCGCTCCTCCCCGCGAACCATGGCGGAAAAGCAGACCAAGCAGCCGGAAGGCGGTTTACCAGAGAGCGACACCGAATGGGTCGGAAAAATAAGAACGGTCGTTCGGCATCACTCTTCTTGGCCGAAAAGCGACTTAAGATCTCACCACAGTAACACCAGGAGGATGACACACCTTGAAAGCGACCAGCAGGGCACGGCGTGCGCACGACCCTCTGCGGCATTGGTAGCACGACCAGGCCGCAAGGCACACCAGGACCTGCACCAGCCGCAGCACCGGGCGGGGACACGAGTCAGACAGGCGCTCGGCCTCGCTCAAGACGAGGACAAGAAGAGCCACTG
>NW_006436294.1:6945120-6982084 GCF_000325575.1 Pteropus alecto
CGCAGCCGGACAACCTTAACGTCCTTCAGCGACCAGCTGTTGCATGCTCGTCAGCAGCAGAGCACACAGCTGCAGAAGAGCTACATGCGACAGCGCCCGACCACGGGGCTGGAGCCCACGGCACCAAGGTGACAAAAGCCGGATGCGAGAGCAGTCGGAGGTTATTCTCCTGGAGTTCAGGAAGAGGCCAAACGACGTGCAGGCCTCGAAGTCCAGGCGCTTCTCATCTGTGGCCTTGACGCTTCGAGTCCCACCTGGAGGGACAGACGTGGAATTCGGAGGTTTCGTGCGGTTGTGTTTCTTGAGCTGGACGCTGGTGCGGGGACAGGCGCGCTGCGGGAAAGGCTGTGAAGCTGTCGACTGACGATCACAAGCTCTCGTGTGGAACACGGGACTTTGCAAACCCTTTATGTGAGAAATGGCCAGGTGAGCGGCTGGAGCTTGGTATCGGTCCTTGCGGGTGTTGAGGCGAACCCAGAGCCGCGAACGGGGAACGCCACCGTGGTAGGTTCCAGGGGAGAGCGTCTGGGTGAGCCCCGCGCGGCTGCGAGGGGAGTGGCACCCGTGCATGGAACTCTGGCATTCTAGGAGGAGGCCTCGGGTGGAGCCTGGGTCAGGTGTCACTGGTGGGCCACGGCCGTGGGGCTGGCTCACCAGTGGAAGTCCTCACAGTTTCGGGGGACCCTACTTGGGTCGGCACATCTAGTCTGTGATGCGGAGCGGGGCAGCGTCAAGGGTGCATCAGCGTTTAAAAGTAGGGCCAGGAGCTGGGGACTCCAGGTTGAGGGGCCCAGCAAGGATCTCATCCTAAAGAGGCCACACCAATCGCAGGACATCACCGAGGATACACTGACCGTGGACTCCCCTTGAGGCTCGGCATGGTCTTGGTGCGTGAGCTAAACGTGGTCCTGCTGTGCGTTGTTCCTGGAGCCCAGAATCCTCGTGACAAAGAATGAACAGGGCGTTTCCTTAGCGTGGCCCCGTGACAGGGTGCTGCCTAGCACTTAGCGAGGGCCAGAGCACAGATGAGGTGGCTGTGCAGCTGGAAAGCCATCCCTGGAGACGCTGCTCATGGAGTGACCGGACCCTCTGGCAGACTTGGATGTTCTTTCTCAGTCACGAATTCTATGACGTGGTAACATTCGAGGGTGGGGAGTGTGGGTTGGAGCGAGTTATGATGAACGTGCTCTGATATTTGCGAGCAGAATATGTGAACTTGATGATCGCCATTTCTTCTCATCTGTTCTTTTAGGTTTGAGCAATCGCGAATTACTCGTTTACAAGAACTGTACGAGCAACTGCACGTTTCTGTATAAGGCAGAAACGCCTCCTGAAGCCCCGAGAATGGTGACGACAAATAATTTCTATTGGGTGCGTTGCTGTAACTCCATGACTTGCAACGAAGGAGGGCCCACCCTCGAGAGAGACATCTTAACCGAGGAGACGGTCGAGGAGGAGATCGAGGGCGCCGTGCGCTTCGGGGAGTCAACGTCCTTCTTGATCTTTGTCTCCACCCTGGTCAGCAGTGTGTTGACGTGAGACGCCCTCTTTGGAGGGTCTCGTCTCGACCCTCACCCCATTCCTGAGCGCAAGTTCACCCTTCTTTGCTCTCTTGTGAACCAGAGACACTGACTCCCAGGGCCCCGCACTGGCGTGTTCCCCATTCACGGCTTATTTCGAGAGAGAATAAAGAACATCATCATTTGAGCGCTGCGAACTCGGAGTGCTTTGTGGTTTTAGTATCCGATGTGTTTTGTCTTTGGCCATCGTCTCACACGTAGACCAAAAACATCTCGTCACTTCAGCATCAGAGATCTAGATAGAGATGCCTGCCTTCTGTGGGTGTCATTGTCCCCGCCCCTTCCCATAAACACCCCTCGCCTTCGTCTCCTTACCCATAACATGTTTGGGTTTCTGCCCAAATTGGGGCTTCCCAGTCGCTGTTCTCTGGGATTCAAACGAATGCCTCTTGGCCCACTTCGGCCTTTTGCCTTCAGGTTAACAGATCGAAAGTACACGTTATGGAGATGGTCACACCCCAGGCAACCAGCGACCTAGAGGAGACAGCCGCACGCGTGACGTTCGGAAGGGAGACGCGAGAGCGTTTTCAGGGGACAGGACGAGGGCTCCGTAGGGCAGAGAGCGGGGATTCTCCTTGCCAAGTGCTCAACAGGCCCCCTAGACGGATGGAAAGGCGAGAGCAGCCACGGGGGCAGCCGGACGCGTCTCACAAGCCCCCGGCTTTCAGTGGCTTCTCAAGTGACCACCTGGAACAGCGGCATCAGGCAAGGTCAAGGGCATTGCAGGAGAGAAAGCGTCAGGTTTACACACCTGCCTGGCTTAGGCCGTGTGGATTCAGCTTCTAATGGCGAGATTGAATAAAACCTTTCTCACCTTCGATGCTCCGCCCCATTCCAAGCTGACGAGCCAGGTGGGTGGCAGGAGAGGAAAAGGAAGCAGCAGAGACACACGCATGCGCACACCTCCCAATGCTCTCTCCAGCCCGATGGAGACCCAGACTCAAGCAGTGAGCTTTGCATGTTTAAACGTGAAGGACCACGGAGGATGTAAACAAAATGACGGAAGCGAGGCACAGAGGTAGGCGATGACCCCAGGGAGGAAACAGGAAGCACTCGGGCGCGGCGTGTGGACAGCCGGTGGGTCCTGTAAGGCGCCGGCGGCGTCTGTGGCATCAGAGGCCCCGGTGGGGACGGGCCCGGGGAGCTGGGCAGCCGCGGTGTGCGCGCAGGGCGGCTGTGCTCGGGGCGAAACGCGGGCCTTGGCTCGTTGGGGAAAGCCTGACTCCAGACCCAGGGCACCCGCGACCGCGAGGCAGGCCCCGTTCTCGGTCCGGCTGGGAAGCAGCGGCGGGCCAGCAGCGGCAGGCCCACAGCCTGCACGTGGCCTTTCTTTTCTCCCAGAGCCGCCAACGGGGGCTGCGCAGGATGCCCTGGCCCCAAGTGAGCGGGAGCTGCGGTCACTTGCTGACCCTTGCACTGTGTGGCGTTTGTTTTGCTGGTCGGCTGAGGGTGGTCACACAGCAGCGTGAACCCCGTGTGGGTGGGAGCCACATGTCTGCGTGGAGCTCTGCATCTCCCCTGCCTGGACGGTGGTACAGCGCTTCCTCGTCTGCACAGACCTGGGGCCTGGGGGCCCTGCCCTCAGCCGGTACAGCCCAAGGACGGGAGAGGCCACTGTCCACGTGACGGACCAGCCAGCTGGGCTCTGCCCCACCAACCCAGGGGAGGGGGGTGGTCCTGCTCTGGGCAGGGAGGAGGGCTGACCCGGACCAGTGCCCACAGGAGCCCACACATCCCAGCTTCTGTGCAGAGACAGGGAGGAGGCCTGGCGTGCCCCTCCACTGTCTTCGTGACAGCGGACCTTGGGAACATCTGCCACATTCAGGTGACTTTGCCCCTAGCCTCGCCCCGTGATGCCTCTGACCTGTGTTCTTGTGCATACACCACCGGCAGGTGCTCAGCAGGGCAGAGGGTCAGGACTGAGGACCGCCCCGCCCCCCCCAGGCACCTCTGTGCGCTCAGGCGGCGGGCGGAGTGGCACGGGGCGCAGGACGCGGAGCACCTTCCGCGCTGTCCGCGTCGGAGCCGAGGCTCTGCAGGAGAGTCCTGGGACCCTCCAGCTGGCTCGCGGCTGGGGGTCTGGGAGGCACCAGGACCTCAGCACTAGGACAGGAGCGTTTGGTGCTGGCACATCCTGGTCAGAGCCATCTCCGCAGTTCCCCTGGACAGGAGAGGTGGCTTCGGGGGCCGACCCGCATCCCCAGCTTCCTTGGGGCACGCTGCATTGGGTCATGGAAAGCTGGCACGTGTCTACAGCCCCAAGAGCCCCAAGAACAGGCCAGAAGAGAGCAACGGGGTGGGGTGGCGGGCAGCACAAGGGGTGTCTGGCGAGGCTGGGCTCATGTACCCATGCGTCAAGGGCAGGCTGCGCTCCAGCCGCGTCCCTGCCCAAGGACATTTGGGGCTGAGGCGCATCACGCATCTCCACCGGCTGAAGGCGTCATGGCAGGGTCTGACCCACGGCCGCAGCTGAAAGGGCCCCCAGGAAGGATCAGGAGCGGGCAGTGGGCTGGAGTGCAGTGAACGAGGACCACCACCCAGGGCCTGGCCCTCCCTGCTGGGACTCACACGGACCCCGCGTCCGGCCTTCAGAATCAGAGCCGCGGCCTCCCTGCCCCAGCCTGCCCTTCAGGCCACCCAGAGAGGGCACGGGGCCCTGGGCCTGTCTTCTCATCTGAAAGTGGGGACGGCGATGGCCATACCTGTCTCGGGGGGATGCTGCCGGACGTCGGTGAGACAGCGGGACCGAACGCGGGCCGGCCCTCCCCGGGCCTGCCCAGCTGCGTGCCTGCCAGGGGAGTCCAGGGGCTCGGGAGCCATGGCCACGCCCATCCCAGCTGCCATGCTCCTGCCCTTGGCCGGAGCTGGGAGACTGCACCCCTGAGAGCCCGCTGCGGGGTGGGCAAGGAGGGCACGTCCGCCGAGCACAGGGCCCCATGCAGGGCAGGTGGGGACAAAGGCCAGCGGCACCCGTCATCTTTCGGCCGCCCCGCCAGCCCCCCAGACCTCCTGGGTCTTCACTGCCCCTTAGCCGGACCAGACAGACGGGGCCCCGGCCGCCCTGCTGCCACCCCGAGTCGTGTCTCTGGATTCTTAACTTCCTCCAGGGGGCTAAACGCCCTCACTCGGAGGGACCCTTGGTGGCCCCAGGCTGCGCTCCCCACTGCCAGCATGAGGCATGGGTCCACAGAACGTGCGTGCGTGGAACGGGCGGAACGCACAGCCCGCCTCGCCGCTTCCTGCTCTGGTCCTATTTTTATCCAGGAGATAAAAATACCCAAGGCTCCCGGTCATCTCTCGATAAGACAAGGGGCTCGTCCCTCCTGCTTCTCTCACACATGGAGAGGACGGAGGGGCCCCGCGTCCGCCCCAGCCTGCTTCAGGCCCCTGTCCTCCACCCGCGCCTGCTCTGGACGCCCGCCACCGCAGGCCTTGCGCAACTGTGGGCCAGGCGGCCGGCCAACTCCACTTCCTCCGCGAGCTGGAGGCCTCTGGCCCTGACCCTGTCCCGGGCTTCCTGGCCCAGTCCAGGGACGGCCACTTTCTCCCGTGACGCCATCAGCCTCCCAGGCCAGGCCAGGCCTCCCCATGAGATAAAAGGCCGGGGCCGAAGGGTGGAGGGGCACAGGCATGGCGCTGCGGGCCAGGGCAGGCGTGTGGAGGGCAGCGCCCCGGCTGTCCCCGGGCTGGGCCCGCGCGGTGGGCGCCGCAGCAGTGGCAGCCCCCAAGGCGGTGCTGCCCTTTGAGGCCATCCCCCGGTGCCCAGGCAACAAGTGGGTGAGGGCGCTGCAGGTCTGGAGAGAGCAGGGCTTCGAGGACCTCCACCTGAAGATGCAGCAGACCTTCCAGGAGCTGGGGCCCATCTTCAGGTGACGCCCTCCCTGCGTGCCCCGCTGAAGGCGCCTGACTCCCCACGCACTGGCTGCTGGGTACTTGCAGGGTGCCCTGTGCTGCCGTGACCCCGCCGGGCACCTGTGCCCTGCACCCTCGGGAAGGCGGGCCCGGTGGTGGAGGGGCTGCGCCCTCGACAGTGGAGCCCACGGCTCTTCGTGAGGACGGAGAGCCCCACGGCTCAGTGCTGACGGCGCAGCGCACGAAGGCGCCTGACTCCCCACGCCCTGGCTGCCGGGTCCTTGCAGGGTGCCCTGCGCTGCCGTGACCCCGCCGGGCACCTGTGCCCTGCACCCTCGGGAAGGCGGGCCCGGTGGTGGAGGGGCTGCGCCCTCGACAGTGGAGCCCACGGCTCTTCGTGAGGACGGAGAGCCCCACGGCTCAGTGCTGACGGCGCAGCGCAGACGCGAGAATGGGCGGGAGGATGCGCCTGCTCAGGACCACGGGCCGGGGGCGTGGCGGGCCCGGGTGGGGCGGACAGGCCCTCACAGCAGGGCTTGACTCTGTCCCACAGGTACGACGTGGGAGGGAAGCACATTGTGTATGTGACGTTGCCCCAGGATGTGGAGAGGCTCCAGCAGGCGGACAGCTGCCAGCCCCAGCGGACGGTCCTGGAACCCTGGCTGGCCTACCGACAGCAGCGCGGGCACAAGTGTGGCGTGTTCCTGCTGTGAGAGCGCGTCTGCGTGCGGAGGGCCTACCAGCTCGGACGAGCGCCCGTCCGGGCGGTCCCGCGTGCCCTGGGCTGGGGAGGGGAGCGAGGCCACGCCAGGGGCCTGAGCAAGGCCAGTCCTTCGGCCTGCAAGGAAGCAGCAGCTGCCACTCGGGAGCACCCACTCCGTGCAGGCCTCTCCCGCAGGTCGGCCTCCTGCCCTTCTACAGGTCAGGGGGCCCAGGCCTGGAGAAGGGGAGTCGCTGGCCAGGGGCACACGCTGGCATGTGCTGGAGCCTGAGGGTCCACCAGGTTGTCAGCCTCCATGTGGGGCCCCGTGGGGCCTAGAGTTGAGGCAAACTTCCCTCAGGTGGGAGAGTCCCGGGCCCCATCGCAGACGTGCGTGCCCCGGGCACAGCACACTGAGGCCTCCCCGGAGGAGAGTGGTCTGGCCCGGCTGGAAGGCGGGCAGCCTGGCCAACTAGAGCCAGAGGCAGCTCCCTGCCTCGCCTGTGTCCCTTTGGGGGTGAGGAAGATGGCCACGGAGCTGGGGGCCAGCTGTTGGCTCGGGCTGCCCTGAAGCTTGCTCTGTGCTCTACAGAAACGGGCCCGAATGGCGCTGGGACCGACTGCGGCTGAACCCGGATATGCTGTCGCCACAGGCCGTCCAGAAGTACATCCCCATGGTGGACAAGGTGGCGAGGGATTTCTCTGCGGTCCTGATGTCGAGGGTGCTGCAGAATGCCCGGGGGAGCCTCACCCTGGACATCCAGCCCAGCATCTTCCGCTACACCATAGAAGGTATGCACTCCGAGGGCAGGGGCCGGCTCAGGAGCCACAGCAGGCGGCCGGGAGGCCCTGGGCTGCTGTCTGCTCAGCGGACCCCTGCTCCCCACAGCCAGCAACTTGGTCCTCTTTGGAGAGCAGCTGGGCCTCCTTGGCCGTAGCCCAAGTCCAGCCAGTCTGAAATTCATCCATGCCCTGGAGGCCATGTTCAAGTCCACCGTGCAGCTCACATTCATGCCCAGGAGCCTGTCCCGCTGGACAAGCCCCAAGGTGTGGAGGAAGCACTTTGAAGCCTGGGACTACATCTTCCAGTATGGTGAGGGCCGGGGGCCGGGCTGTGCAGTGTGGCAGGGGTACGGGGGCCCGCAGTCTGGGGCTGAGCTGAGGCTGTGCAAAGGGCCATGGCTTCTTCTTGGGCCCTAAGGCAGTTGGCAGGGCTGGGCTGACCAGGGGACTTGGGTAGGAGACATAGTCGGGTGCCAAGGGCTGGCAGGTAGGAGGGCGACCGGAGGCAGTGCCCTCCACCTCCAAGCCCAGGGCGCTGTCTCTCTGTGCCCACAGCCAACACTTCCATCCAGAAAATCTATCAGGAGCTGGCGCTCGGCCGCCCACGGCAGTACAGCGGCATCGTGGCAGAGCTGCTCCTGCAGGCGGACCTGACTCTGGATTCCATCAAGGCCAACTCCATCGACCTCACTGCCGGGAGCGTGGACACGGTCAGGCCAGCCGCCAGCCCGGCCCATAGAGCACGGAGCCTGCCTCGCTGCAGGCAGCGTCCTCCCGCACCAAGCCTGTGCCTCCAAGACCTCCCGCCTTAGACCGCGGCTTCTGAACTGCTGGGCGGCTTTGAGGGCAGGGCGCACGAGAGCGACTCTCAAAGGGGAGGGTTTGCAGTTACTTGTGGGGGAAACCAGGCTCCAGGCAGACCGCGGGGTGCCCAGGCCTGGGAATGGACAGCAGTGCAGGCCCCATTTGGATGATCAGGGTTTGGGGACGAGGAGCATGTCCAACACACAGCCAGAGGGCTGCACAGGGGACCCTGACCGGTGATAGATGACATCTCCCGTGTGGGTGACAGGCTGGTGGTGACAGGCTGGTGGTGACAGGCTGGGAAGCACAAGGTTCCACCTAGAAGAGAAAGCAGATGGCAGCACAGCATGGCGGGCGGGGCGGGCCCCAGGGTGCAGCGTGCAGCGCAGGCTTCCGCTTCTGAGCCCAGCCTCCACCCGCCAGCATCTCTGAGGGCTGTTCTGGGCCTGGCTCCTGGGATGCTGGGTACAGGCACAGACCCGTGGGGGAGAGGCTCGCTGAGCAGAGCCTGAGAGGTTGCCACGTGGTGAGAGAGCCGGGAGGTGGGGGTGGGGACATGTGCCTCGGCGGCGGGCAGCTCTGGGCAGGCTTCCTGGAGGCAGGGGACTTCCAGCCGAATGTGGAAGAACCACACAGAAGTTAGGCCGCAGAGAGGAGGCAGGGAGGGCAGCGGCCCAGGGCAGGGTACACAGTAGACAGCGAGGGAAGGCAGTGAGGCTGAGTGGGGGACACATAGGCCAAAGAGGTCAGGACCCCTGGAAGGAAGGGCCTCAGGCTCCAGGCCTGTACCCAAGGCTACAGGATGCCAGTGAGGAGAGCATCTGGGTCAGATTTCTGCCCCTTAAGGGTCCCTCATGCACCCCAGGGCACAGCAGGGAGGCCACTGTCACAGGTCAGGAGATACCAGGGGGCCCGGTGCCATGAGGATGGGATTAGGAGACAGTCTCTCAGATCTCAGGCTGGGCTGGGGGACGCCTCTCCCTGCCCATGGAGACAAGCCAGGAAGAGGAACTGGTTGGGGTCTGGCCTGGCTGCAGACACCCAGAGGTGATAACCCACTGGGAGCAAATGGACCTGGGGCTCCAGACCCCACCCCAAGCAGACAGCAAGGCTGAGCCCCTCCAGGAGCCCAGAGGAGGGAGAGAGCCAGGCAGGAGGAGGCCTGGGTCTCCCCCGAGAGGAGGGACGCCTTCTCTGAGGGACTCAGGAAAAGTAGGGGAGGTGGGGTGTTAGGATCTCGAGGTCTCAGCTCCCTGGGTCTGTCCGGCTCCAGGCATGCACATCACCGTGGGTCTGAAATGACCTGCCCCCAGGGGAAGACCATCTTCCTGGGAGGGGTGTCCTGAGGGCCGAGATGCTCGGCCTGTGCCAAGGTCTGAGGCCTGTGCCCATGGCTCCTGCAGACGGCCTACCCCTTGATGATGACCCTCTTCGAGCTGGCTCGGAACCCTGAGGTACAGCAGGCCCTACGTCAGGAGACCCTGCGGGCCAAGGTCGCAATCTCCGACAATCCCCAGAGGGCACTCACGGAGCTGCCCCTGCTACGGGCTGCCCTCAAGGAGACCCTGAGGTAAGTGTGGCTCGCCGGACCGCCCCAGCCGCTCTGGCCCAGGGTCTGGGAACAGCGCTCTCCGGAGCTCACTGCCAGACCCCGGGGCGCCAAGCACCACTGCCCAGGGTGCATCCCTCGCATCTCGTCTTCTCCTCCTGAAAAGATGGGGGCGCTTCATCCGTCCTCCAGGATCCCACTTCAACCTCCTGGTTGCCAGCCCAGGCCATGTCCTCCTTGGCCCAGGGCTGCTCAGGCTGGGGCAGCTTTGGCCGAGCTCAGGAGGTGCATGAACGCAGCTGCTCAGTGCCAAAGGGACCTGAATCGGGGGCAGTTCCTTTTGGCTGGTGTGTCCTGAACTAGGAAGGCTGCAGAAGGGAGGAGTGGGGCGCCCTGTCCCCGCTGAGGACCCTGTTGGATGCCCCCACCCATAGGCTGTACCCCGTGGGTATGACCGTGGAGCGACAGGTGGGCTCAGACTTGGTCCTGCAGAACTACCACATCCCAGCTGGGGTGAGTGCGACGCCACAGTCCCTCCAGCAAACAGCAGACCTGGTTTACCCTCCCCCACCCGGCTGACGCAGCCCCTCCCCACCCGTCTGCAGACGATGGTTTACGTGCAACTCTACTGCCTGGGTCGAAACCCTGCCGTGTTCACAAGGCCTGAGCGCTATCATCCCCAGCGCTGGCTGGACAACAGGGGCTCCAGCACCAGGTTCCCTTACCTGAGCTTTGGCTTTGGCCCGCGACAGTGCCTGGGGCGGCGCCTCGCGGAAACCGAGATGCTGCTGCTGCTGCACCACGTGAGCGGCCTGGGCGGCGCTTGCGCGGGGGGCGGGGCGGGGCGCACTAGGCGGCCAGGGCGGGGACCACAGGCTTCTCCTTTTGCTGCGCCCGCCCGCGCCCACGTAGTAGCCCCTGCGAGGCTGGGCCGGGACCACCCGGCTGACCAGTCGGCCGCAAGGAATCGCGCCTCTGTCCTAGGTGCTGAAAAACTTCCAAGTGGAGACGCTAACGCGAGAGGACGTGAGGATGATCTACCGGTTCATACTGATGCCCTCCACCCTCCCGCTACTTACCTTCCGGGCCCTCGACGCACTGCCGGGCCAGCCACGCGACCAGACCTCCTCCCCCTGACCCTAGGCCACTCCTGTTTTCTCCCATGGGCCCTGCTTCCTGAGCCACACCCCTGTCCAGCCAGTACCACAAATGGAACAGCCGAGGCCCTCTGAGGTCAGGCTTCGCCGGGCTGTGCAGCAAGGCCGGGGCAGAGCTGGGGATAAGTCTTGGCTGCAGGTGCCCGTTATGTGCTCATTCCCACAGAGCCTTCTCTAGCAAGGAAAGCCATCCGTCACCCCAGCACCAGCTCCAGGCTCCTCGTGTGTCCACCCAAGGGGCCTCCGGCCCTGCTCCTTGAGTCCCTGTCCAGTTTCACGTGCTCTCTGTACTCGACTCCCCCCCAACCCTGGAGATGACGGTTTAGGTCCCATGTCCCATGGCTCGTTGCCATTTCCAATGTCACGCTTCTTGTCTGCAACGCTCTTGCCTAAAGTTGACCTTAAGGCTGGGTTGTTATTTGTCCACCGCCCTGTTGTGCTCAGACTACGTAGGCTCTTCCTGGCAGTGCCAGCTTTCTGTGACCGTGGCTGAATCTCCCAACCAAAGGCCTGGGTGGGCAGGTCACCAGCAGCATTTACTAGAAGAACGACCACCAAAGAGCTGACGAGGACATCTGAGCCAACGATCCCCATCCGAAAGCAGTGAAGGATGGTGAACCCCAGGCTGACATTAGGGTGACTACGGAGAAGCCTCTAGAAGAAGGGGGTGGGCCATTTGCACGACGCAGCCACGTGTAGCCACATGCTCCCTTAAATAAAGTCCTCTGTCTGAAGTGCTGGCTACCTCCGCACACTGACCCACAGCAGAGGGCCATCCTGACCTTGTGGGTGGAAGAGGCTTCGAACAGCTGAGAGCCGCCTGGGGTCTCCCAGCTGGCAGGAATGAACAGTCTGTCCCACACCATGGAGGGCCAGGTGACCCCCACCCCACACACGCAGGGATCCTGGAGGCAGGGCGGGGTGATGGGCTTGTTGCACTCTCCCGCCCTCCCCACTCCCCTCTCGACTGGTGGGAACCAGGCACTCAGTTCGCACCCAGGCGGTAAGGGGGGAGGGGCTGCACTTCTGGCTGCACCAGCGCTGCCGGCACCCAGCCTCCCCAAAGGCACCCTGGTGGATCCCCAGACACCCTGGTGAGGGAGGGAGTTCGCACGCCCCTCAGCACTCCACCCACAGCAGAAGGGGCCTTCCTCCGCCCTGGTCAGGCGCTGCTGACACGGATTTGGAGAATCACAGAGGCTCTGTAGAGAAAGTTCCAGGCTCTGTAGGCACACAGGCCCAGGCTGGAGCCCTGGCTCACCACGAGGGCCAGCCCTCAGTCCCTCTGAGCTTCAGTCTCTTCGTGTGGGGACTCTGGGTAGCGCCAAGTCCCACCTCACCAGGCCCTGCGAGGACATCACGAGATTGGTGTTTGGAAAGCTCCCAGTTCTCTGCCTCCACAAGCACTCAATAAAAGAATTTCTTCTCCCGCCTCTCAAAAGTCACTTTGAGATTTGTGGCCCTGCTCTGTGGTGAGCTGGTGACGTGTGGGGGCAGGCATGGAATTAAAATGAAGTCGCCCTGGGGCACACGTGTGCCCCTCTGCAGAGCTGGGCATGCGTGTGCGCATGACCGTCACGGCGGAGGCCCAGAGCATGCCATTCACTCACCCCAGATCCTCACTCAAAGAACTACTCAGAATCTGCTGCAAAAAAACCCAGGAAAGCGAGCCCAAGATGAGAGACATGAAATGGAGCGTGAGCATGGAAGTCGATACAGTTACGTGGATGCACTGAATCCATCCTGACTGCAGAGAGGCTGGATGGCACAAGTCCCGTGAACAGCAGAGAGGTCATAGCCCCTCAGTAACTAGCTTTGGAATAGTTAGAACATTCCAGATGTGATTGCCTGTTGTGCTGTATACTCTTCACCAGTGGTGAGATTCAGCCCCTCAGCCTTCAGCACATGCCGAGGACGGTTCCACCCTCAGCGGCCGGGCTCCTGGACATTCGAGGCTCCCTCAGATAACCTCCGGTGTGACCCAGAAGCCTGAGTCCCGGTTTTAGCTAGAACGGTGCGAGCTTAGAAAAGCCCTTTTACTCCTTCTGGTCCTCCAGATTCTCCTTCGATCTGCAGAACGATACGGAAGGAGTGACAATAGGAGCAACAGTAGGATCGCCTTAATGTATCCGCCACTAATGACATCGCATCCGTATGTGTCACCTGCTCCGCACTTCATATGGGTTCCATGCTAAAGTGGATAATGTCATTATCCCATCTTATCAACCAGCAAATGGAGGCCTGGAAAATGCAGGAAGTTGCTCACGGACACAGGACTCATGCAGGGGACAGTGGGGATTGGAACCCTCGTTCCTGTGACTACAGGGCCCGAACTCCTCCTGGACTGGCCCAAATGCCAGGCAGGGGACAGGGCTCCTGCCAGTGTGGGTCTGGAGGCCAGGGCCATGAAGAGGGGCAGCTCTGGGGGAGACATCCCCAGGTGGACAGTGGGTACTTGGCACATCTACTATGTGCCAAGTACTTTTATAGGTTCGGGACATAGAACAGATTCCAAAGCAGATCGAACCCTTTGCTTCACGGAGTGTGTGTTCTAGTCAGGGAGACAGGAACAGACAACTACCCGTGGGATGTGGGAAGCTCTCAGTTCTTCGAGGCACATACCAGGGGCCAGGGGCAGGTGTGAATGGCCTAGTGGCCTCTCTCTGGTAAGGTCGTCATCTTTCGCCTTAATTCCAAGTTTTGATTTTGTTTTCTTAACAAAGGACAGATTGGAGCTAGAAAACATTATTTAAGGAAGCATGTAAAGCCACAGGACTGGAAGAGGCCACTTAGGAATTCAGGGACAATAGAAAAGCTCAGAGCCTGGGCACAGACGGAGAAGATGGGTGCCAGAAACGGGATGGAGACGGAGCAGCCAGGCAGGCCGAGAGTCTCTCTGGAATGAAAAGTGGCCCGCGGCATCGAACCCTGCTAGTGGAAGAAGGAAGGTGGGGGCTGAAACTGGCCACTGGATATGCAACACGGCAGTCACAGACAAACTGGAACAAAGTCGCGTTGGTGGCACGATGAGGCGAAAACCTTCCTAGAGTAGGTGCAAAGGGAGGAGGCGCAGAAACTGGCAGAAGCTCTGGGCCTGGGCCTGGAGACAGAGAGGGGAGGGGATGGGTGGGGGCCTCCAGACAGGTTTATTGCCAATGCCGGTGCGACCGTCTAATTGCACCAGCACCGGGAGGCCAGCAGGTGGCCAACTCCCCTGGACAACGTCAGCACCCTGGACAGCAGCAAGTCTTTTGCAATGTCCCACAGTTGTATCCATTCTCCCTTGGAAAATTTCCTGTGGCAGGTGGGGCTCAGAGAGGGGAGCGTCATGCCTGAGCCACACAGCACGTCAGGGGCACAGTGGGAGCCTTGCCGAGACTGAAGCCCTGCAGGCTGTGGAGGCCGGCTGCGCAGAGCCGAGGGCCAGCTGCCCTGGGCAGTGTCGTTCGCTGTGCTGTCTTGCAGTGGGAGGCCCTGGAGAAAGCCAGACTCTCTCAGAACCCAAGAAGAAGCACATGGTGTTGTGACTATTGTCTCCTGGCCTGGGGCACCTGGAAAGTGAAGGGTGGAGGACGATTTTTTGAGACCTATAAAATATACTCCTTGCCCCTCTAAGCAAGCCCACGCCTCTTGACAGACTGCCCTGTCTCTTCTGCATTATTTCCCCATTCTGAATGAGGTCAGGACTCAGCGTGTGACCAGAATTAGGGCTCGGACTGTGACCAGGGTCGGCTTTTCTAGTTGCTGTCCGAAAGTCAGGTGTTATTCTCAGCATCGCTCCTTAGAAGGTGATCTATCCTTTTCTATAGGCAATTAAAAGATTTTCTTTTGGTCTTTGGTTTTCTGCATTTTCATGGGTATGTGTGGATATTTATTTCTTTGCCCTGCTTCAAATTTGCTGGACGGCTTGATCTGGGGTTTGATATACTGTATTAGCTCGGGGTGGGGGGGAGGGCACAGCTGTTATTAATTCAATATTGCCTCTGTACCATTATCTCAACTATTTTGTGATCTGTCTCACTCTCTCTGCCATCTTTCTTAGCCTCTCCTCCATATTTTCCACTTTTTCTATTTTTGAGGCTCAGCAAGGCATTGAGAAGCCGGGGAGCAGAGCGGACCAGTGCCCCCTCCCACTGGTCCATTCGCCACTTGCCCTGAAGGGGAGATTCAGCTCCAATCATGGACATGGGGGCTCCTCCCCAGGCGGTGGGCAGCTGGGAGAAAATGCAGGGCCTTGGGGAAGGGGGGAACATCACCTATGGGGCAGGACTTCTGAGGCCAAGAAATCAGGAAGGCTTGTCCCCAATACCCCTCTTTTCTGCATTTCCCCAGTCCCAAGGCAGCCCCCACATAAAGGGCTGTGACACCACACACCTGACCCTGTGCAATGGGGGTCTCAAGAGTGAGGGGGGGAGGAGCTCTTTGTGGGCAGAAGGGTTTGAAGACCCCACAGATACCTGGCTGGCCTCTCCCAACATATGGGCCATTTCCTGACTCCTGAACCCACCATCCTGTCCACCTGGGTGACCTCGGACAAGGCCCTGCTCCCTCTGGTCCACCCCCGTGGCTTCAGCTCTATGATTACCAGGGTTCCAATGTAAGGGTGTTGGAGGAGGGTCCTTGAGGCTGGGGTGGGATGTGTGTGACAATGTGGGCAAGCCCCTCTGTGGATGGGGTGTCTGGGGTGTCGCAAACAAGGACCCTCTGGGAGAGCCCCTGGTGGTCCCTGAGGAGGGTCCACCAAGTCTGAGGGACTGCCCGCATCAGGACACTCAGGAGTTTCTACTTTTAAGAATGGTCTTTCCACAGCTCCTCCCAGCTGGCTGCAGATTCTCCAGACCCGAGCATGGCCTTTGCCGGGACGTGCATTTGAAAGAGCCAGCCCTCCATGTGGACTCAGGGAATCTGTGATCGCCCAGACCAGTCACATCGAAGGTGACAGTGGATGTCTGCACACAGGTTCAGACCGCTCTTTTCATCCAGGCCTAGAGCACTTCAGGCCACGCATGCGCCATTTGCCAGGCGCCCCAGGCGCTCTAGTTCATGGGCGGGGGCGGGAAATACGCCATGTAATTACTGCTGCAGAGGGCGTCTCAGCCAACACGTTGGCCCTCCCTCCTGTGCACGTCAGGCAAAGAGCTTGAGGAAGACACATGGGGACTGAAAGCGTGAGGATGAAAGCCTGGCATTGGCCGGCACCCTTGTTCTGGGGACAGGACGCCGGCTGGCACGTTCGCAGACACGGACGCGCCCCCGGAGCCCCGCCCCTGCCGGTCCTCGCCCGGAAGACACATTCTTACGCTCGTTTTCAAATCGGGCAAGTCGTTTTTCTGAACTGTCGAGAGTTTGTTTCAATGGTTCAAAAGCTCTGTAAATTCAAGATGACGACGGTGTCGCAGTGGTGGGTGGCTTTCTCGCTCCGCCTTGTGAATGGCGTTTCTCAGAGGAGCGGAGTTCTGCCACCACCCTCAGATCCACTTAACCGCCAGTCACGAAAGCACTCGTCCATCTGTAAGTCAGTAGACCGATGCACAAACGAGGTCAGAAACGCCGCCCCCGGACGTGAAGGCTGAGCGGGCAGGTTAGCTCGGTGTCTTTGGTGCATGGTCGTGACGCACGGAGGGCAGCTGGTCCAGGACAGGCCTGGTGCGCAGCTGGCTGCCCACCCAGGCCCCTCCTCCCCGGCCGTGCAGGTGGCAACATCTCCCTGCTTCCTGCACAGCCACAGCGGACAGAAAGAGCGGAATCGGCATGGCCGAGTGAAGCGTCAACGAGAGAGGCTGTAAGACCTATACCCAGGAAGTTGGTGGAAGCTGCCTCCTCTCTGGACAGCGGGCGCTTGGCAGGAGGGGTGAGGAGAGGCGGGGCATCTGCCGTGGGCCACACTGCGAGATGGAGGCACAGTCAGCCGAGCACCCGGGTCCCCAGTGTCCAGCTCCATCCACCACAGCAGAAGGGACCTAGGCTGGAGCCTTACCCGAGCTCTGCTCCGGGAAGAGGCTTTAAAGCTCTTCCTCCCCTGTACAGACACGCACACACGTCATGCACACACAGACACACAGAGAACATGCACACATCACATACACGCGCACGTCATGCACACACAGAGAACATGCACACATCACATACACACGCACGTCATGCACGCACAGAGAACATGCACACATCACATACACACGCACGTCATGCACGCACAGAGAACATGCACACATCACATACACACGCACGTCATGCACGCACAGAGAACATGCACACATCACATACACGCGCACGTCATGCACGCACAGGCGCACACACCTGCAGCCATCCACACACCCACGCACACACACACGGAGTCCTGTTTGGAGCTCACCGCGTACCCTGGAAGATTCTAGGGAGACTGTGGAATACTCAGCTTTCCTCACACAGGAATCGCTCCTTCCTCCTGGTCACCTCCTTGCTCCACTCTGCCTGGACCACAGATGGCAGCTGGAGGCTGATCAGCCCTCCCGTGACCAGGAGGCAGCTGCGACATGGAAACCACATCCCGGAGGGCGCAGACGGGTGTGGACGAAGCCTGGGCTGCCACGGTTGGTGTGACTGCACGAGGACACTATGACCGTGCCAGGTGTGCAGGTACATGCCAGGGGCACAGCTGAGTCCTGCCCCCCGCAGCCGCGTTAGGGACTATCGCTCGCCTGCGTTCCTGCCCCCGCTTAATTTGACAGGGCTTTTTCATCTTTCCGGCTTGATGAATGGATACTAGTTACTGAAAGTATTTTAGTTTGTGTGTTTCTTTTTTGATTGTCGTGTCATGACAGGCAACCTTTTCTCACTGTTCATATTCTTACTGGTCCATTACTTAAAAATATTTTCTGCTAATCCGTGAAGAGATTTTGTGTTTCTTCCTAAAAATTCTGTTTTCCATTTTCAACTTGAGTTTGAATCCATCTGAAATGTTTTCTCCCTCACGCACACACGCTGCCCCTGTCCCAGCCCCGTCTAGGACACAGTGAGAGGGCCTCCCTTTCTCTCCCCCCGACACCCCACTCAGCCTCCTCCACACCCAGACCGGCTGCCTCCCGAGAACCCCAAACCACGCAGCTCCACCAAGCCTACTCCCTGCCACTTTGAAAACATTTTTAACTTTTCACTTTGAAATCAGTTCACACGTACAAAGAAGTTTCAAAAATAGTACAGTTTCTATATTTGCTTCGTGCAGCTTCCCCAAATGTTAACTGCTTGCATAATCGCATCTCCAAGGTCAAACACAGGAAATTAGTTCTGAAGCCAGACTCTGCCGCACCCACACACAGCCCACGCCCGCATCTCCCCCACTGCCCACCAGTGTCCCTTCCTTGGGGCCAGAGCCCAGGCCAGGAGCTGGCACTGCATCTCCTAACCTTCGCCAGATCTCCTCACCCTGGGACATCCCCCAGCCCCTGCTGCTGACCGCCCAGCCCGCCCACTCACTCACTCACTCAGCCAAGGTCTACTACTGGCCCGTGACCCGGCCCATGACGCACCCTCTGCCTGGCCGCATCTGGGCCACCTCTCCCGCGCCCCCTCTGCCAGGCACCCACCCTCACCCCAGACCTGACAACTCCTTGTCGGCCCCGCCCTCACAGCTCACCGGGAGGCTGGAGCTGACCCACGTCTGTCTTCTGTCATCTCTGGGTGGACACCGGTCTCTGACTCTCCAGGGAGTGAGCTCCTCAGGGCTGGGCGGTGGTCCCTGCTGGACGCAGGAGCTCCCCGAGGTGGGCGAGAGGCCGGAAGGGGTGCCCAGTGGCTGCCTGGCTTCACACTGCACCCTCACTCACACGTGTGTGCATGTGCACACGCACGCACACGCACGCCTTCTGCTCGGCCCTGGGTGCTGCGGGCACACCCCAGAGAGTACGCGAGCCTTCTCCTCGGCCCTGGGTGCTGCGGGCACACCCCAGAGAGTGGGCGTCTGAGGGGACTCCCACGTGCGGCTGCGGAGATCACTGAGGCCGCCCACTTCGCGGATGGGGGTGGCCTGGCAGCGGTCAGGCCCCGTCCTCTGTGTCCCAGACACGTTCATGTCCACGGAACGCCCGCTTTCGCAAACCTAATGCTTTCATCATGTTCAAGGTGCCTCGTCCCTGCACAAGGTCCTAGGAAGCCATCTGAAAAAAGACTCTCCTGAGCTGGGGGCTTTTCCGGTGCTTTCTGACTGTAGGTGGTGAAATCGGCGTAGCGCTTTCGATCAGACTTTTTAACGAAAAGCAGAGTGAAAGGCGGTAATCTTGGGTGGAATGGAAAATATCGAGCGCCCCCCAGTAAGACTTTATATACATTGGTCAGAATGAAAACCACATTTCTTACTGTGGGATTTCGGTCAAAAATGTGTAAAAGCGTGCCCGCTGGGGCGTGAGTCTCCCAGAGGGGTGGGCAGTCCCAGCTGGCCTAGGAAGGGGAGGACTGGCTGGGCTGGTGGGACACTGGCCTGTCCCTGACCATGGCGTTGGATCAGCAACCGAGGCTGGGTCCCAGCCACGGCCTGAGTCCCACCCCCCGCCCGGAGAGAAGCCTCCCCAGGGGCCCAGGCTGGGGCTCCAGGGGTGTCCAGGCTCTTGCCAGACCTTAAGTCACCAGTGAAAAGTTCCACAAGCCATGACACATTTAGTAGGTTAAATGTCATTGTGACAACCATTTTAAACAATTTCCGCCTTCCCTTCCCTTTATGGCATCCAGAGAAGTCCCTGCAAGTGACAGCCTGTATGAGGAGTATTTATAGCAGCCCAGTCCTGCCTCCGAGGCCCCTGCCAGTCCCTCCATGGCTGATAGGGATGGGCGCCGGGCCTGGGCCGACCCTGCCAGCAGCCGCCTGCTCTCCAGCCCTGGGTTCCTCCCCCAGGCCTCCCTCCTCTCCATCCCCTCCTGAGGGCTCCCCGTCTGGTCTGGCGAAGGCTCTCTCCCTTCACCCTGCCCCTCATCCCTGCCCCTCCATGGGCACCCCCGCCCAAGACGTCTCTGCACCCCCAGAGCACACACACTGACCCCTCCCCTGCCTCCCTCCCTTTCCCTTCTCTTTGTGGCATCAAGGTCAGCTGGGGACATGGGGGGTGGGGAGCCACCCCATGGGCCCCGCGATCGAGGACCCGGGGTATGCGGGGAGCACAGAGGTGGCCGGCCCTCCCTCAAGGGCACGCTCCACTCCACCCTGACGGGCAGAGGTCAGAGGCCGGGTGTGAGGACAGCCCAGCCAGCACGCTCCTTCCTCTTCTGGGAAGCTGCAGGCTGAGCTTTCTGCATTTCCTGGTAGAAACTGTACAAATAAGCTGGTCTACAAAGGTCTCGTGATGCTGGCAGATGACAATGGGACAGCTCTGACCATCCCTGACCCCTCAGGCTCATGGCTGCGGCCCCGCTGGCCGAGCGAGCTGCCACAGAGCACGCCGTTCAGACCTGCCTTCGGGAGAACCAGCTGGGACACCGGTCCGGCCTGGAGGATGCTTGAGCCGGGGGAGCTCTGTCCAAAGGAAGCCTCCTCTGAAGGGCAGCGCGCTGGCCGGGCTCGGGGCCTTTAGAACTGTGCCGACGTCAGAGTCCGCAATGAGTCTGCTGAAAGCGATGGTCTGTATAAGAGGCTCGTCCAGCCTCCGGCCATTTGGGCTATCAGCGGCCACAGGTAACTGACTTCTGCCCCTCAGATGGCACAGGGTCAGTCCTGGCCTTCGCTGGCTGCTCTCTCGGAGAAGCTCAGAGCCACACATGGCCCTCCGACCTAGCTGGGCCCCAGGAAGAGCTGCAGGGCCCTGGTGTTGGTGCTTGACTGGGCGTCCCCCTGGTCCTCAGTGGGACAGCGGCAGGTGTGCCCACAGAGGGGCTCTTCCCTACCCCCAGGACACCTTGTGAAGCTTGAAGTAGATTTGTTTATGAGAGAGGAGGAGCCGCAAGACTCAAGTTGGGGAGACCTGATGGGCCAGCCCTGGGGCGGGGCGGGGGGGCACTGCTGACCAGGGCCCAGGGCAGAGATGGCCTGGAGGCCTCTGAGACAAAAGCAGCTATAAGGATGAGGCTGGCCTGTCCCTGGGACCGTGTGAGTGAATCCACTGAGTGTCCAGGAAAATAGCCAGCCGGCCACAACTGACCACAGCCTCCGAAGGGACTGGACAAGGCCTCGCGGCCTGCAGCAGGGTGCAGTGCGCACTCCAGCCACCAGAGGGCGCCCGAGGGCCGTGAGGAGGAGCTAGCACCAAAGACAGGGACACAGGCCCCGCCCGCAGGCTGGCGGGGAGAGGATGCTCCCCAAGGTCTCTTCCGCCCTCCCAAGGCCAAGGCCGCACTGCTGTGGAGGAAGCCTGGGGGCTGTGGAACCCCTAGGAGGGCCGAGGACTGGGTGGGAGGTGTGGTCAGGAGGTGGGAGAGGCGGGAATGCAGGACCTTTGCCTAATAGAAAGAAGGTGGTGTCTCTCCTACACCCTGGGGCATGGGCATTGTCAGGGAAGTCCCTGGCCCTCTCTGTCTCCATCAGCCACCCACAGACGTAGGCCTGCAGGTCGCCAGCCCCAGCCAGCTCTCTGGACTGCCCTCTCTCCACAGGCGAGCCAGCCCCTCATCCCCCTGAGCAGAAGCTTACAGAGAAGGTCTCCACTGTCAAGACCCACGACGTTCCACCAGGATGACCCATCATCGAGGAAAGGGGTCTCTGTCGTCTTCTGGGGAAAATACACTGACAGACTGGAACGTGTTATCAGCTCCTGCTTCAGAGAGCCTAAGTTGGCTGACTTACGAAAGCCTGTTTGTTCTCCCCTCGCTGAAAGTCACAGAGGCTCCTTCACCAAGCCGGCCCCGAGGCAATCACGGAGGGTCTCGAGCTGTGCATACGGAAACCCTGTGGCCTTTGCTTAGGAAGGAACCGGGAGACAGTGGTTCCCAGCCCCTCCCTGCAGCTCCTCCTTCCTGCGATGCCAGCTTTACAAACATTGTGCTTCTAAATTCTTGGTTTGTGGCTTCTTGTTCACACGACACCATCTCTCAAGCTGTATTTCCGTTCAAATGTACTCATGCGGTTATTTATTGAGCACCCAGTACGTGCCAGGGAGTGTTCGAAGTGGGGACCAAGCGGTAGGTGCTTCCTCGGCAGGCGGGGGCGGGTCTCACCCAGGGAGCAGGGGCCAGGCCTTCCTGCCCGGGGCACTCGAGCAGAGAAATGAAGAGGGCCAGGGGGATCTGAAACACACTTCCTGTTCCAGGATCGGGAACAGCATGCGAAGGCCCTGGGGTGGGAATGTGGCTTAGAGGAAGAACCTGAGGCCCCAGCGGCTGGAACAGAGGCTCTGAAGTCACCGCAGCACTTGAGACTTTTTTCTGAGAGGCAGGGAGCCAGCCCGACAGGAGCATACTGAGGCCCCACTCTGAGACAGGGAGCTGGGCCCAGAGAAGACAGGCAGGGAGTTCAAGGTCACGCAGTCGGCACAACGTCGCGGGCCCCTCAGGCTGCTCTCCCTGCTCACCGCGCGGCCAGGTGGGACTCCTCCCGGCTAGAGCCAGGAGCAGCAGAGGCCCTGCGGGGCCCTGTTCATGGCCTACGTGGCTGAGTCCAGGGTCCCTGCCCAATCAGGAGACACAGGCAAGGGGAGCAGAAACTTAGGGGCCAAAGGGAGCCATTCCGGGCCCTCGTACACCAACCTGGCTCACGTGAGGACCTAGAAGCAGGCAGTCTGTGGAGGGACAGTGGGTGCTGGCACCGGGCAGAGTTGCAGGTGGGGTCTACGCCCTTTGCGGGATGGGGGCACCAGATCCTGGGAAGAGTCCACGTGGGGGGACACTTAGCCGTGGCTGCACCTACCTCCACCTGTTGGGCCGGCTCAGGACGGGGGCTGAGAGGCAAAGCAGGCTAGGAAAAGCAAAACGCATTCTGTGCTGGGAGACAGGAAGTCAGCGGTCAGATGGCGAAGTCCCGAGAACTCGGGGAGCCCAGAGCTCCTCAGCTGAGAACGCAGAGAGAGGGTGGCAACATGGAGGGTGACCCCAGAGACCAGGGGTGTGCTGGGAGCAACCAGAATGCGGGGACCCTACATGCCCCCACCACGGGGCCTCACTCCGAGAGTGGGGATGGAGCCATGGCCTCCCCGCAGCCCAGCCTCGCCCGCAGTGTGCACGAGGCCCGGCTAGAGCCGGCGCGGCTGCACCGGAAAAGCAGATAAGGTGTCGGATTCCTCCCAGTAAGAACCCTGAGGTCCCGCGGGATGGCAGGCGCCAACCACCTTCCGGACGTCCTGGGGGAGTTACATTCTGCCTGGGAGAGATCTCTCCTGGGGACGAGAGTCCGTAGAAGGCACATCCTTAGTCAGGAACCGGCCCAGATGAGAAAAGGTTAAAAGCACAGGATGCTGCCCGGGGGCGTGGACACCGACCGCAGTCCTCAAACGCAGAGAGGAACCGGTGAAGGTGGCTGGCTGCGACGCCACCCCCAGTCCAGGGCTGAGTGTGCAGCAGGTCCTCTGGTCCACCCGAGATGAAGCCACACTGCCCGGGCCCCTCCAGGTCATTGCTTGCCAAGTCCCCTGAGGCCCCAGGAGGTGGAAAGATGGAAAGAAAGTTCTGGCTCTGAACCAACCTCACCCTGAAACTCGCCACCCGCTGTCCGGTGTCAGATCCCTCAGACAGGAAACCGCTCTCAGTGACCCGCAGGTGCCCACGTCATGTGGCCACAGCACTCTGGGCCACTACAGCCCGATGGCCACTGGAACCAGGTGGCTTCCAGCAGAAGCCCAGGTAGCCAAGCCTCCTACTTGCGTTCCAGAAAATGTGTGTGCCAGACCCAGGACACCAGAGGCAACATACCCGGCGAATCGAGACCTGCCTCCCTGGCTCCGGAGGCCGTTACGGGAATCTCCTCGCCATGCGGGGCGGGCGGGCGCCTGGCTGTGGGGAGCAGGCACGCGGGGAGTCTCAGCCCCGCAATCACAACACACGGGAGCACTGCAGGTGCTGGCCCGGGCAGCTGGGACTCCTGGGGTTTGTGACACGTGCGACTGAGTACGAGGTCAGAGGTTAGGGTCTGTGTGGAGAGAAGCCACAGGGTCACAATGGGAGGACCCTCCCACAGGGCCCCAGTAGCCCCAGGAGGCCCGGCCAGAAGGAAGCAAAGCAGAGGCAGAGGGACCCGCAGACGTGACTGGACCCACGAGCAGGTAGGTACGCACCCGGCCACTCCAGGGGGTGTGCCATGGACATGATGCGGGGACCCAAGGCTGCCGTGGCGGGCGGGCCTGTTACGGGTCACTTGCTGGCCACAGCTGGTCCAAGAGATCGTCTCTGGGTGCCGACCCCAGCTACGCCAAGCCCTGGGGATGAGGACTCCCTCGGGAAGGGGAGACCCCGACGTCACACCTCCCGGGGCCAATCTAGACACCACGCCCACCCTCTTAGACACACCCCAGTGCCCCCACAGAATCGGGTGACCCACAGGTCACATTACCGGGCGCTGCACAAACCCCTGGCAAGGCCGTGCACACTCAGACACACTTGCGTCTCCTGTCCGACCCACGGCGGTGACCTTGAGGACACTTTGAGTTGGGTGGTTCAAATCACGCCAGCCCTCCTCCTCACGCAGCTCGCTTTGCAAGCCACAGGAACGAGCAGGAGCGAAGTCCGCTCCTGCCTTCGCCCCGTGAGCACTTGCTGGGCGCCTGCCGTGGCCGGAGGCGGTGGACCCACAGATGACGCCCGCCGGCCTCGAGGGCTGGCCCTCTGGGGGAGGTGGCGAGCGAGTGGCAAAACCCGACGGGCAGTGCCAAGACACAACGTGCGCCCTCATGGAGTCTGGGGCTCATCCCGCCCCTCCAGACAGGTGGGCAGGGGCCCCAGAGGACCCTCCACACACGCACCGGGACAAGCCCAAAGCTTAGGGCAGATGCGGGAAATGCCGCATGGGAAGGGGATGACGCAGCCCTGCCCGGGCACCCTTCCTGCCCCACGGGCCACGTCCACGTCCCTGGGGACAGCAGCGCCATCGCCCCCGGAGCTCTGGAACCCCCTCAGATGTCACCACACCTCGGCTGGGGCCATCTCATGACACACGGGGACCTCTGCCCCGAAGCTCTGCCGGCTGACCTTTCCCACGCTCCTGTCGTCTGCAGGCCTGGACCATAGGAGGGGCCGGCCGGTCCGGACGCCAGCTCTGAAGACACTCACGCTCACGCACAAGGGCACGCTCGTGACGCCGCTCACGTGGAAACTAAGGCCCTCCTGGACACGGCCCTGTCACAGGCCTGGTCCCGGCATGGGGTCCCACTTCCCACCGGCCTCCATCCCGACCACCACGCCGACCACCACGCCATGCTGCCCCCAGCCCCCTCCTGCTCCCCAGCCTCCCCTTCCTCTGTGTACGGTTAAGAATCTCTCTCCCCTGGAGCCCTCTGTCACTGTTATGCAAACAACACCCAAAAAGACCAAATGAAAAGGTCAAGTGTGACAGCCCCCAACAGGAAATGCGCTATCAGAGTGCGAGGGATGACTCTCGGGAACGGGCTGGTGGCAGAGGCTCCCAAATCCACCACCCGGCCAGTGGCCAGCGGAGAGGAAGGGCCCGTAGGCAAGCCTGGCCAGAAGCTGGAGCAGCGTGGGGTACAGCAGGTGCTCTGTGAATATCGGCTGAAGGACAAGGCCCTCACGGGGCACCTAGAGACAGACAGACAGACGGACAGAGGGCAGAAGGCACAGTCGCCAGGCCCACGGCTCCGGCTTTGTTCTGACAGGTGCAGCCACACGTGAACTCTCTGCTGTGACTCCCGCTAACCCAGGCTGGCCGCGCTCAGTCTAACAGTGCCACAAGTTCACGCACGTTCTCCCAGCCGGCCCGCCCCACCCGCGCCCAAACCGCCAGGCCCCCAAGCCCGTGGGACCCGAGGTCCCGATCAGTGTCACGCTAAGAAGAAAGCCTCAGATCTACCGGCCATGACGAAAATACGACGACCAGACCTCAAAGTAGAGCAAAGTTTGGGTCAAACAGAGATAACGCCTCAGCCTCAGCTATGTATCAGCCCCCACCTGTGCAAGCAGAGTGACCGTGATCTCCTCACAAAGCCAGACAGGACGACGCCATGGCCGACACCAGGACCCGAGGCCATGATGAACCGCCTCCTGACCTGGCCCACAGCAATCAGTAGGGCCAGGACCCCAACTCCCTCAGCTATGGTCACCAACCGTCTTTCCTCTGTATAACCCATCCGCTGGGGGCCCTGGCTTCTCTGTGTCTCCTGGCTTGGTGCCAACTCCCTAAACGAACCTTCACTTTCTCTGCTGAGAGCTGCTGCTCAGCTCCTGGCTCGGCCCCGCCCCCGCCCGCAGAGAACGCCTTTATTTCAGTGACACAGGGGCCTCCCGGCTCTGCGCCAGGGTCAGGTCAAGCTGGCTTTGTGAGTGGCCCCCCTGGCTGTGGACCCGGTGCACCCGTGAGCTGAGCTCACAGAAGGCTCTCGAGTCCATACTGGGCTGAGGGTCCTGGCCCAGTGGGGGCCACACAGCAGGCAGCCCTGCGCCCAGGAGGAGAAGGAGTCCGAAGCCTGCAAAGATGGTCGCTCAAGGGACCGGATCTGCCACCAGGGATCGTTGCTGCCCACGCCACAGCCGGGAAGCCACAGAAGCCAGAAGCCTCCTGCAACCTCGCGCTGCAGGTCACGTCATGTCATCAACGCCCTGCGACCCATGGAGGGCTAACAGCCGGGGGCCCACGCCCTAAGGACACCTGAGCGAAGGCCTCCTACCTGCCCGCTCACCGCACGCAGCCCGCCCTGTGGAAAGGAGTCCCACTGTGGCCCTATCGGCCTCCCTGACGCATCCCCCGCGCTCAGCCCCTACGGCGTCGGGCCGGCCACCTGTGGGCCTCTGGGGCCGCGCTGGAGCGCCCCTCCCCCACACACCTGCCGGGCCCGCGGGGGACCCGGAGGACAGGCAAGCCGGGGGACGGGGCCTGCGAGCCGAGGCCGGGGTGAGAGTTCCCCCGACTCCGCCCCCCACGCCCGCCTTCTCGGGAAAGACCGACCCCGCCCGCGCCCGCCCCGGCTCCGCCTCCCGCCCGCCCCGCCATCTGCCCGAGCCGCGGCTGGCCTGCGAGTCCGGCTTGGGCTGCTCGGCGAGGCGGTGTAGCCGCGTCCCTCTCGGTGAGTCGGCGGGCCCGGGCGGGGCACAGGGCCCCGGCGCCGCGGAACGCAGCCTGCGGGGCGCGGAAGGGAGCGAGCGAGGGGGCCTCCGGGGGAGGCGCGGCAGAGGTCGAGGAAGGCTTGGGATTCAGGGGTGAGGCCGGGCCCGGCCCCAGGGGGCTGAGCCGCCACTCTCGGCCCCCCAGCGCTCCCGAGTGTTTCCGAAGCCCCGGGGCGGAAGCGCGCGGAGACCACCGCCAGGCGCGCTCCGCGCTGGCGGCCCCGGGCTGCGCAGGCACCGGGGGGCATCGCCCGACCCCGGCTTCCGCTTGACTACTCACATGGGGACTGAGGAGGGACAGCCTTCCTGACCTGAGAAGGGCCTGGGGTCTTGGCGGCCGGCAGGGAGGACCTGCCTTCGGATCACCCCGAGACAGGTGCCGGCCCAGGCGAGCGGGAGCGCCCCGTGCTTGGCATAATTACACAAGCAGACGAGGTGCCTGGAAGCCCCGACTTCCTGCGCCGGGCCGCCTGGCCCCGTCTCATCCCTGGGGACTCGGACAGGCTCCTGCCTCTCCTGCTAGCCCGCATCACTGGATGCCCGGCTTTCCCAGAAATCAGCCTGTGAACCTGGGGGAGGAGCTCGCAGTCTGGGTCCTGCTCGGCACTGCCCCGGAAATCCCCACCTCCCCTCGGGGCTCCCTTCGCCTGACCCTACCAGGGCCCATCCACCTCGGTGGACAGCCCAGCGGGCGTCTTGGTTGGGTGCCTGGCGGTTGGTCAGCGGGGACCCTGGCTGCGACTGTCGAGCTGTGCATACCAGAGCTTCTGTAAGGATAGCTCACAGCCCAGGGCTCCTGCATGCCCAAACCTAACTTTAGGGAGGAGACAGAGGCTTCTTCCTCCCTGAACCTCCTGGATCCAGGGAGAGGCCCTAGGCCCATTCCCAGGGTCTCCGCCAGCCCCTCCGGACACCTCTTCTCTCCTGGGTGTTCCGTCCTCCGGGGGCCTAGAACTGGCCCCCCAGGCCTGGAATGCCCCTCCCTCACCCAGGGCTGCCCCCTGCGATGGCACCAGGCTCCCCACGCATGCCTCCAGCTGTACAGCACCCCAGCTGGTCACATTCCAGGTGCCTTCTCCACCCACTGCTACAGGCCTCGGCCCTAGGGTTCCCGGTGCAGAGTACAGGGCCACCCCTCAGACTCGTCCCCACCCAGCAGACTCGCCCGTGCCCATTCCTGCGGCCGCATGGCCCTGGGCCTCGCTGAGCCTGTCTCCCAGCCCCCGAGTGGGGGGGTAGCAGGTCCTTATCGGGTCGCGGTCTTCAGCACTGAATAACACACAACATTTGAGCCTCCCCGGGGCCAAAGCCGCCCGAGGCAGGGGCTCAGCTACATACGCCAGCATGCGCCGCGGAAAGCTCTGGAAGCTGCTTTGCGTTCCTTGTCACCATCCCTTACCCCCAGGATCAAGGGCAGCCACTCTGGCCTCCCTTTGCGTGTGCTTCCGAGGACATTAACGAGTCCCCTCACGTGGCCTCTACCACCCTCTCTCCCCAGCACTGGAGCCACAGGCTTGAGGAGGGGTCTCAGCCAGAGGGAGTCCTGCCTTGAGTGGGGGGAGGTTAGGACGAAGCACAACGACCCTGTGCTCTCACCCTACTGCTCGAAGCTGTGGGTCCCGCCCCGTCGATGCCGTGGGGCACCAGGCTTCCGGGGCGAGCCAGGGCCTGTCCCCCACGAGCTGCGTCTCTCTGGAGCACAGGGCCTTTCCCGGCATCGCGAGACCCAGACGGGAGCCGGCCTCTTCCAGAATGAAGGTCTTCCTGCCCGTGTTGCTGGCCGCCCTTCTGGGTGTGGAGCAAGGTGAGGTGCCCTCGGGGCCCCAGACTTTGGGGGGCTGGACTCCCTCTCCCCATTCTCTCCGGAAGGGTGACCAGGGATCCTCGGAGCTCATTTCCGTGTGACCTCTGTGCGCCCTAAGAGGCCCCCCTCCCACATCCTAGCCGTCACTCCTCCCTCCCGCTCCCAGCGGAGGCCTCGCCCCCGCCCTGCGTGGCACTGTCACCTGCAGCGTGTCCCCTTTCCGCAGCTCGCTCCCTGGTGTGCTTCGCTTGCACGAATCAGAACAGCAACTTGTACTGCCTGAAGCCCACCGTCTGCTCCGACTCTGACAAATACTGCGTGACCGTCTCTGCTGCCGCTGGCATCGGTGAGCGCCGGCCCCGGACCCCGGGCCCCGGCCCCCGCCCCGCCCTCTCTGCCCGCCCACTCACACTCTCATTTTCTGGTGCAGGGAATGTGGTGGACCTTGGCTACAGCCTGAACAAGGGCTGCTCCCCAGTCTGCCCCGCCCCCCCGAATGTCAACCTCGGCGTGGCATCCATGGGCACTCACTGCTGCCAGAGCTTCCTGTGCAACATCAGTGCGGCGGACGGCGGGCTGCGGGCCAGCGCCACCATGCTCGGCCTCGGGCTCCTGCTCAGCCTGCTGACAGCTGTGCTGAGGCTTGGCCCCTGACCACCTGGACCCCGTGCCCAGCCCCGACTACGCAGCTCAGGAAGGAACGCCCAGCCCGACCCAGACCCCTCAACTCCCCACCTGGCCTGATCCCACCCCCTCGGCCCTCAGTCCCCACCATCCAGCCTGCCCCCTGCACCTACACCTGCCCCCAGAGGGGCCAGCTGCCCTCACTTCCAAGGTCAATGATATGACCTTCCTCTTAGAACCTGGGGAGGCATGAGGGTCCGCCTGGAGCCTGTGGGTCTCGGAGTCGGAACTGCATCACAGACAGGCACTGGGAGGGATACCTAAGCCCCGGACCCTGTCCCCAGACAGTGGCGTGTAAAATGTGCTTTGCGCCACTGTGTCTTGGAACGGGATGTGTGCCGTGGCTGTGGACACTCCCGGCTGTGTCAGTGTGTGACTGCTGGCCATGCCTGGTGGAGGGCTGCGGGGAAGCAGCCCTGCGTGCCCCAAGCGCCAACACCAGAGCCAGTCCTGGGCATTTCCGTACCCACATTCCACTCGCTTCGGTGGCAGGTCTTGTGGCTTCCAGGGCTAGGCGGCTGGGCCCAGGGGTTCCCTCTCACCCCGCCCCCCACACTGGAGCCCTCCTGCTTCGGTGCCTCAAATAAACCCAGCTTTTCCCACCTCTTCCTGCTCCGGTGTGGCCGCCTGTGGTGCCTCTGCCTGGAACACGCCTCCCAGCCGTGTCCTAATGTGGGTGCCTAGGGGTCCCCGTAGTACAGCCCCTCACGGAGGCTCGCTTGGGATCAGTAGAGGAGGGGTCCCCCACAGGGCCTGGAAGGGAATCTCCATCCCGTGTCTCCCGGTTCCCCTCTCCCTAGCCGGCTGGGGGAAAGTACATCCTTGGGAGGAGAAAGGTCAGGGGGTGGGGAGGGAGGCCCGCCCGCTTGCGGGAGCAAGGCAGGACCCCGCGAGCGGGGAACGGAGTGGGACAGGAGACCGGTGCAGGGATCTATCTGCAGGAGCTTGCACACGGGACGGGCCCTGGCACCTGGGGTTTGGGGACCTGAGGACAGCACGCCAGGGCCAAGGCAGAGACACAGGAACACCTGGCTGGGCAGCAGGAGCTCGGTGGGCATGTGAGCAAGACCTCTGCCCCAAGGGCCTGTGGGCGGAGCACGTGGGGAGCTCCCCGGTGGGAGGCCTGGGACCCCGGTGGGAGGGCTCACTTCCCCTTTGGCAAGTGTCCTGTTGTCTGCTGGGTTCCAGGAAGCGTGGGCCCAGGCCAGCTGGCAGTCAGTCTGCGGGGTCCGCCGTGAAGCATAGTCACAGCCAAGGGGGTTCATCGATTGAGCCTGTGGGCGGGAAAAGCAGCGAGTGAATGACAAGCTGGGCTGTCTGCGGGGTCGATCCGTTTATTGCTCAGGGTGGTGGGGCAGGGCCATGTCCAATCAGCTCCCAGAAAACCAGATGTCCAGGACCCGAGGAACACTGTCTAGCGGGGTGGGATGGTGGTCACCCCAGAGGTTCAGGATTCTGGCCCGTCTCCTGGTGTCCCTGGGATTTTGGGGGCGAGTGAAGAGCTTTGCACAGCGGTCACTGTGCGACGCATGAAATGTACAGATGCAGCAGCCTCGTCATCGCCACCAAAGGGTGGGCAGGAGGAGGGGTCTGCCCCGGAAGCCGCTGACCCAGGGGGAAGACACGGGGAAGGACACGGGCCCCGTGGGGGGACCGGAAGCACATCGGAGCATCCTGGCGGACACCCGTGGGTAGGGAATGGGTCAAACCAGCATTAAAAAGGAAAAGAAAGAAATTAAGGTGCTAGAAATCAGAACGTCCCCCAGTCACACTAGTGACTGTCATCACGGGCGGTGGTGATCTGTGCTCTGAGCCCACGTGAAATGTGTTCACTGCGTCGTCCGCTCGAACTGCAGGCGACTCTGCTGAAGGGGCTGAGACCAGTGAGCCCGACGGGCCGGGCGACAGGAACTGGAAAGTCACCATCAGCAACTGAAGTGGACTCTGGGGGCACCGGGAGCCACGGGGCCCGCACAGAGGCAAGATGCGCTCTCTTGTTGCTGATTCGTGCCCGAACTTCCTCTGCAGGCAGCTACCACCTGCCAGGTGAGACCGCTGTTACTCTGCAGGTGGGTATGGTTGTCCCCAGCTTACGCAGGTGGAAACGGTCTCCCGAGGGCCGCAGCCACGTGCCCTGCTGCGTCTGTGACCCTGGGACCCAGCGTCCCCTCTGCCCTGGGTTGGAGGGTAAAGACCCACCAGGGCTGGGGGCCGCTGCAGGTGCTCCGGGTGCCCGCTGCCCCTCCCTGGGGAGGGGGGAGGCTGACGCAGGGGCGGCTGGAGGCTGAGGCGGTGGTGGGGGGAGGGGGGAGGAGGAGCCCAAGTCCCTGAGTTTCGATTTCCTGCCGTGTGGAGGAGGGAAGGGGAAGGGAGAGGGAGTTGTCTGGTGCTCCGGGTCCGCTTCTCCACCCTGGCCTCTGCCCGGGTCGCCGTGGGGAGCCGGGCGTGACGCCAGCTGGCTGGGCACACTCTGGTCAGGACTTCAGACTCTGCGTTGCAGTCCCCGGGCGCTGCCCCCCCATTCCCCGTGTCTGCCCACAGAGGGGGTCCCTAGAGAGTGACCAGGTGTGTGCAGTGGGCTCCCTCTGGTGGGCCGGGGGGCTCACGGCAGACCTGGAGAGCCCCTGCCCCTCCTAGGCGGTTCTGTCTCCCGGAGGCGGGGCCCGTCCTGTCTGGCGTCTTCGGGTGGGTGGAAAATCTCACATCTGGGCAGCAGGCGGAAGGTGCTGGCTGAGGGCTGAGGGTAGAGTGAGCACCACCAGCTCTAGGCGTGGGGGTTCGGGGCGGCCAGGATGGCGGGGGGCAGGGAGGACTCAGAATTAGCCAGTGTGGCCATTGTCCCCTGGGCACCCACCTGTGGCATCAGGCGGCCAGGACCCTTGCCAGGGCGGGTGGGGGGCTCACAGCAGGGCCCAGGGGTCCTGAGCCTGTTCACAGCCGCCGTTCAGCTTTCCCGCCTCCCAGGCATCGGTCTGTCCTGCCTTTGCACAAGGAGGGTCTCCCGGAACCTTCCTTGACGTCGGGCAGGAAGGCCACTGTCCCCTGGGCACCCACCTGTGGCGTCAGGCGGCCAGGACACTTGCCGGGGCGGGTGGGGGGCTCACAGCAGGGCCCAGGGGTCCTGAGCCTGTTCACAGCCGCCGTTCAGCTTTCCCGCCTCCCAGGCATCGGTCTGTCCTGCCTTTGCACAAGGAGGGTCTCCCGGAACCTTCCTTGACGTCGGGCAGGAAAAGCCCGCCCCTTTGGCAGAGCCGGCCCCCTTCCCCAAGGCCTGTGAGGGCACTCGTGCTGGGGGGCGCTCTCACCCGGGGCCACGCCCCTCCCCCAGCCCCCGGCTCCTCTGCTACCCACCCCCAGCCGCAGGACGCCTCCTCCAGGAAGCCTGTAAGCCAGTGGGGACACGGCGGCAGCCAGAGAAAAGCCGCCATCTGTCCCGAGGCCAGGGATCAGCCAGAGGGGTCCCTGAGCGCCAGGCCCAGTTTTCACCAGGCAGCGGGGCTCAAGGCAGAAGCCCTGGGACGCTGCCCGTGGGAGGGCCCCATCCACACTCACTCCGGGTCCCACATCGGCAGTCCCGGTGACCACGGGAGGGACAGCGTGGAGCATAGGCCAGGGTCCAGGGCTCCGGGCCTGAGCTGGGAGGCAGGGGGAGGGGGCCAGGAAAGGGGTTCAGCCTGGAAGGGTGCGTTCCAGTCACCTCGCCTGCACAGCATCTGGGGTGGTCTGGCTTGGGGCCACTCTGGGCCACTCTGGGCCACTCGTTAGAGCCTCTGGCTGGGTCTGCCCGGAGGTGAGGGCATCCTGAGGTCTCCCCCGAACTCTCACACACCCCCATCTCGCCGGGCTCCCTGTGCCACCGGCACTTGGCCCAAGACCTTCCTGGCCTGGGGTCTGGGCCACTGAGGGTGGGGGGTGCCCAGAGGCTCTGGGCCTGGGGAGACGGGGGTTCAGACTCCCTCCCAAGGGACCCTCCACGCCTCCCTGGAGGCCAGGCAGAAGCAGGGGGCTGGGGGCCTGACTCTCTCCCTGTTCACATACAGCCTGTTGACCTAAAAAATAATAAAAACAGCGAGTGATTTTACCAGTGAAATGGGTTTATTGAGGAACAGCGATTGGGGTTATGCGAGCTGTGGCAGAAGCTCAGGCAAGTCCAGACAGCAGGGGGGGCGGTGCTGCCTCCAGAGCAAAGCGGGCGCGGGGAGGGGCTGTCGCAAAGGAAATGTCCATCGGAGGACGTTCCAGCTGCAGCGGCCGCTGTCCACTGAGCGTAAATGAATCCGGACGCTTTGGCTAAAAAGGAATTAGATAAGGTTTATTCAAGGGTTTTAGGGTTTGCAAACCAGAAACACAGCTCGGCTACACCTACCGTGTTCCCAGGAAGACTGAGAGCTCTTAGGGTGAAGGCACAGCCTTGTCCTGCGTCCCTAGCTTCCGGCTCGGGGACGCTGTGTGAGAGCGCCCCCTGCAGGCGCCCGGCTCCCCGTGCGAGGTTTCCTTCAGGGGGTCTCGCCGGCCCTTTTCTCAGAACCACAGAGATTGGACAGGAAGGGACCTCGGCCTGCCTGCCGCGCTGTCTGTCGCAGCCTCCTTCGTGCCTGTGCGGCGGGGACCCCGCGCGTCCCGGCACGCCCCTCGTGGCCCTCCATGCGGTCTCCCTTCCCCCCCACCGCCCCACCCCTCGGAGTGGGTTGAGGAATCCCCGTTTGGGTTCCCCCAGGCCTGCCGAGAGCTGTGGTCCCCGCGGGACCGCAGAGCCACCCAGCAGAAGGGAAGGACGCGGAGAACTGTGGGGTTGAGCCCCCAGCCCCGCCTCCGCCCCTGCCCTCTGAGGACCCTTCAGAACCACCAAGGTCAGGGACAGAGCGAGGACGGGAGGAACGGTTGCTCCCCCTGCCATCCCTTTAGGTTCTTGGCTGAGACTCCCCCACCCCCCCTCCCATGAGAAAGACCAACAGTTGTTAACAGCAGGGATACCTCCCAGGATGCCTCCCGTGCCGCTGGGAGATGCCAGGACCACTGAGGGACTCCCCACAGGGCCCAAGCCACCACCCCCAACACCGTCTGCAGCTACAGACAAATGGGGGGGTGGGGGGGGAGTCAGATATGTGAGGTTCTCGGGAAAAGCACCAGAAAGGAGGGTGTGGTGGTTACACAGCTTTCCGTCCAGGCCTCCAGCTCTGGCGAGGCTTCCTCGAGACTCCGTCCTTCCCCTTCCCTGCAGAGGGAGCCCCCTGAGGGATGACAACGCCCTTTACGAAAGGGGGACCTCTGCTCAGAGCTGCTCCTGTCCGCGCCGATTCTTACCAACAATCACGTTAAAACAAGAGGCATTTCTGGGGTAACAAATTCTTCTCCCCTTTACCCCTAGAAAACCTGGATGCATCAGCTTCATCCCTTTGCCGACGCCTCCCCCTCCCCTGGGCCTGCGCCCCTGTGCTGATGTGGGTCCACCGGGGACCCTGCACCCCAATATGTTCATCGGCCAAGTTACCTTCTTTTTTAAAGGAAAGAAGAAACTCGCTGTGTTAAGGGTGGAAAATTTTCAAGTGAGCCAACCAGTTAAGTCAGCTACAGGGAAGAAATGTCTTTAGATATCAGAAGTTGTCCTACTGGCTTGTGTGTGGTTTAGCAGGTGTATTGTATAGGATATGAAGATGGCCAATGTCTGCTTCTGTGATCCATTTACTTGTTAATTAAGAGTGTTGTTCCAGGCAAAGATATGCTAACAGCCAACTTCCGCTTCTGTGATCTGCTGGCTTGTTCAGGAGACACCAGGATCTGGCCTTAAGCGTTATCAGCTGCCTGCTCTGGAAGCTCAGGCCGATCTCCTCCAGCCCTGCGTGGCGGAGAGTCAGTCGTCAGCCGGCTAATAAAGGCTCATAATTAATCTCAATTTGCTCCGTGGGTCTCAGAATCGTCCGCGCCATAACAGCTGTTGGTGTCACATGTGGCTAAAGACCTTCTCACGTCGGCTGGACAGGAGGCTGACGCCTCCCATGAGGTCAGGCTCCCCCGCTGGGGAAGCGGGGCTCCATGCACAGAGCCTCAGGGTATCAGCAGGGAAGAGGGCTGAACTCCAGTGACCTGGAGGGAGGGGTTTGTCCCGTGGGCTGGAGAGGAAACAGCAGGGCTCGGAGCCAGCGAGGCGCTGGCGGTCAGAGCCAGGGACGGACCGCCCAGGCTTCCCGCCTCAGAGGCCCTGCCGGGCTCCCCCGACCCCCGCCCGCCCGGGAGGCCCGCCTGGCTTCTGTCCTGTCCCTCTCCCCTCCCCCCTGTCCCACCCGAGGGACCCTGTCCACATACATACCACGTGCACATTCTGCTCCTCGGGGAGAAACCAGAAAACCAGGGAATGGGCCAGGGTGGGCCACACGGGGGGAGGGGGGGCTCGGGTGACCGCGGACCCCCTCTGAGGTTCTGACAGGAGCAAGGAGAGCTGTGAGCAGGGCCCACGCTGTATCCCCCACCTCCCCACCCCCACACCTGCCCCACTGGAGAAGAGGGGTCTTGTCCCTGGAGAGGGGTCTCCCACATGGAAAACTCGGAACCAGGCCCTTGGCGGATCCCAGTAGCGTGGGGAGGAGGCAAGAGAATTAAAATGCTCATCGAGCCTCACTCAGAGGCTGCCCCTTGCTGGTCAGCCCTGCAGCCCACAGCCCCCCAGGCGGACGCCTGCGGGACAAAGGGAGGCTTCTGCTGGGGTCGCCAATAGCCCGTTCCCCACACCCTGAAGAGGAGACGGACCAAGAGTCATTCCCTGCGGCCGAAACCACGGTACACTCGCGTCGAAGGCTGGGCACGGCCAGCAGGCCTCTCTCGCTCCACATTCTTACCTTTCCACCCACATCCTCGCTCCCTTCCTCACCGCGTGTCCACAGCGAAGGAAACGGGGAAGCAGAGTCTGTAAACTGTAACTCAGGAACGAAAGGACGATGTGTGAACTGGGGTCCCCGAGCACTCGGGGTCCCTCTCACTGCCTTCCCACGTCTCCCTCGGTCCCCGTCCCTCTGCCTCCGAGAGGAGTGCACGCTCTGTGGAGTGTGACCCCTTCTCCAATAAACTCTCCTTTGGACTCGAACTTCGGTGTGTGGGTTGAATTCTTTCCACACTCTTCCAAAGGACCCTCCTCTTCTCTGGGTGCGGGGCTTGGTCCCCCACACTCTGAGACATTTGCCTTGTCCTGCATCGCCAGGGCCGGGAGTGGGGCGCAGGAGAAGAGAGCCCCGCAAACAGCTGGTCCTACCCACTCAGGTGCCTGGGGGGCTTGAGAGCGATAAGGAGGAGATTCCGAGATGCTCTAAACGGCAGTGCCTGGAGGGACAAGACGAGGAGCTAATTGGTTAACAGAAGAGGCTCGGCCCTTCCTGCTGCCCGCTCGGCTCGGGTTACCTAAGGCATTAGCTACAAACCCCAGGAGCCGCTCCTTCTTGTTCACACAGGAACTTTCCAGACCTCGCCCTTAGGGGATTCTAGCGTGTCCCACAGCTGGCCCTGCTCCACATTCTCTCACGCCTTCGTCTGCACGCCCTGGAGATTCTTCTAGACGGCTTCCTCTTTCTCCCCTACCCGACGCATAAAAAAAACTTGTCACCTCCAGGGCTTGCAGACACCCTGCCTCCCAGCCCGGCACTGGTGCCGGCGGCCGAGTCTCCACGCCCCAGGACCTGGCCCTGTTTTTCTTGCTCGCAATGGCCCAACAAACCCTGTCTTTTAAAAAAGCTTTCGGCCGCGGAAGTTTTTTGTTTTAAAAGACATGCAGAGTCCGTGCTGGGTGTCCGGGCCCCGTGGGATGGGGGCCACGTGATAGGTGGGGGGGAGGAGGAGGGCAGAGCTGGACAGGGGACAAGGAAGACCCAGCAATGTGGCGGGGGCGGGGGGGAGGAGAGGGCCAGA
>NW_006436294.1:6983654-6984231 GCF_000325575.1 Pteropus alecto
TCTAGGGCTCCGGGCGTGGGTCTCGTTGGTCGGTCGAGAGGGAGGTAGAAGCGGTGAATCGTGAGCTCAGGTCTGCGTTGGTTTCGCCTGCAGATGTGGGAGGCCGTGGCCAGGGGGTCGGTCCGCTTCAGGGCGCATGAGCTGAAGCACGCTGGAGGCGCGATGCTATCTCCAGCTCCGGTGAGTCAGGGGCTTGGTCAGGGCATGGCCGCCTCAGGGAGCTGAAGAACAGGAAGGGAAAGGCCGAGGCCGAGGCGGGCGTTAACAGCACCACGGGCTGGGGCTGCTCACGAACCACAATCACGCATGGGATCAGGCAGTCCCTGTGCCTCTACCTCGAGCAGCTCCCCCAGTGCCCCCCTCACTGGCTCGTCCGCCTGGGGCTCGTCCTCCTGGGGCGGTAGGTAGCAGGTGTCCTTGCACCTGGCCTGTGGTGTCCCAACCCGGCCCACCCCTCTCCTGCGGCCGAGGGTGAACTGACCACACCCCCCGCGGTCCTCTGGAGAGAGGTCCCAAGCGGGACCCTGCAGAGAGAAAGAGACCCGAACGCCCCAACTGGCTTGGGTTCTGGGGAGCT
>NW_006436294.1:6984284-6993928 GCF_000325575.1 Pteropus alecto
CCGTGTGTTCCTGAGTGTGGGGCCCAAGCCCCGCACCCAGAGAATGGGAGGGTCCTTTGGGAGAGTGTGGAAAGAATTCAACCCACACACCGAAGTCAGAGTCCAAAGGAGAGTTTATGGGAAAAGGGGTCACACTCCACAGAGCGTGGTCTCCGCTCAGAGGCAGAGGGACAGGGGCAGTGAGAGAGAGACACGGTAAAGGTGTGCTGGCTGGAAAATCACTGCTTGGCTATCGCCCATGGGAACATGGGTCATCACCTGTGGGAACACCACATTCTAACAATATCTGTCCCCGCCACTTGCACACCCGACCTGTGGGTTGACAGTTAGTAAATAGAAGAAAAATAGACTTTTGTGTTCAGACGGGATGAGGAATGGGGTTTACGGCGTAAAAACCCTGTACCCCTACATTTCGGGGCTGCTTAATTTCGGGCCTGCGTACCCCTGGCAGACCCAGCTGTCTGAATAAAGAGTGTGTTTCCTATAACTCACTGGTTTCTGGTGGTCCGTGTGTCTCTCAGGGGCTGGCGGCTACAACAAAGGCACTGAGAGGGACCCCGAGTGCTCGGGGACCCCAGTTTACACATCGTCCTTTCGTTCCTGAGTTACAGTTTACAGACTGTTTCCCCGTTTCCTTCGCTGTGGACACGCGGTGAGGAAGGGAGCGAGGATGTGGGTGGAAAGGTAAGAATGTGGAGCGAGAGAGGCACAGTTTACAGACTCTGTTTCCCCGTTTCCTTCGCTGTGGACACGCGGTGAGGAAGGGGGCGAGGATGTGGGTGGAAAGGTAAGAATGTGGAACGAGAGAGGCCTGCTGGCCGTGCCCAGCCTTCGACGCGTGTGTCCCGTGGTTTCGGCCGCAGAGAATGACTCTTGGTCCGTCTCCTCTTCAGGGTGTGGGGAATGGACCATTGGTGACCCCAGCAGAAGCCTCCCTTTGTCCTGCGGGCGTCCGCCTGAGGGGCTGTGGGCTGCAGGGCTGACCCGCATGGAGCCGTCTCTGCGTGAGGCTTGTTGAGCATTTTAATTCTCTTGCCTCCTCCCGACACTACTTCGGGTTGTTTTTTGAATTATTTCAATTGCCGCAGCTTCAGACCTATGCCCCCCTTGAACGTTTTAAGTTAGTCTTTGTTTCTAAGCTGGTCTTCCCGTTTTCCTTCCATTTCTTTCGTTAATTTGCTCAGTTCTCATTTCCTTTGTTTTGTTTTTTGCCTGTTTTTGTTTTGAGGTTCTGAGTTTCTGATGCGAGGGTTTCTTTTTACGCCTTCGAATGTTTTAATTCGGGTATCAGAGATGTGTCCTGCTTCGTAGCCGGTGTTCTGGGACACCTTCATTCACGGAAAGGTGTCGTTCGCATCCTTGTTTCTCTGCCGTGCGGCCCTGGCCCTGCCCCTGCCCCTGCCCCAGGTGGACGTGCCGTGAGTGCGACAGCTGCGCATGTGCGGGCCTCGCGGGCCCCGGGCCCCCAGGTCGCCCTCTTCTGGCTGCACAGCGAACTGCAGCGTCAGGAGCGTGGCGCCCCTGCCGCCCGGGTCTGGGGGCGCTGGGAGGGCGCGGTGGGTGTCCTCCAACAACACCACGATTCTTTTGTTCCGAAGCACGTAATTGCCCCTTCGCCCTTTATTCTTTCCTTTTGCCCCCAAGCCTCAAAGGGTGTCACCCCTCCCACTGGTCAACTCCCCAAGAAGGGATGCATTTCCGACTGCCCCGCTGGGTCCCCCCACACTCTCAAGGGTCGCCAGCAGCCAGTCCTCTGACCGCCGGCTGTCAGTCCAGCTTCCCGCGTCCCACGCGGGTGCCGGGCCGGTCTTCTCTTTCTGATGGTGGCTTTTGTCCGCGTCCGCCACACTCCTCACTTTCTTGGCCTCTCCAGTGACACCCACTGTCTGCAGAGCAGCGGCCCACGTCCCAAGACAGCTCTGCCAGAGGTTCACGTTTTGTTTTTCTACGTACAGATAACTGACGTGTGGTATCGCTGAGCCGAGGCCACAGGAAGGCGGGGGCGGGGCAAGGGCCTCAGCGATCTGCGGTACTTTTCTTACTAGAAAGAGTAAATCGATTTGGATACAGGCAGCCGAAATTACCCCAGGGCAGCCCAGAACTCGGCGGAGTGTTTGAAGCGTTTAAGGCTCTAGATTTATTTTTGCTGGTGTCTAGAGATACAGTTGGGTTTTCTAGACTGATCTTATAGCCCCTGACCTTCCTACATTCATGCGCTCATTTGCTCTGAATGCCAGTCATGATGTCCAAGAGACAAGAGGCTGATTTGTCATTTGAGCTGCGAGCTCCTTTTCAGGGACAGAGTGAACGGAAGGGGCGTAACAGGGGATGCGCTCAACGGGTACGGCCTGTTTCACAGGTGCACCTCGTCATACTAGCAAACTCCCAGTTTGCTGCGAGACTTATAGACTTATGAACTTATCGAGTGATTTTTCTGCATGCATTGGAATATATAGTATGTTTCCCTTTTTAATAATCACTGGTGATTTTCTGATATTATTTTGTAGGGTATGTTTTCATTGATTTGTATGGGAGATTGCCCTGGAACGTTCATTTCTTATAATACCCTGTCTGTCTGTTTGTGTTTTTTAATCGAGATTATGTTAGCCTCTCAAAATTAATTAGGAAGTGTTTGTTTCTTTCCTTCCCCCAAAGGAAGTTCCGGAAGGTTGATATTACCTTTTCCTCGAACATGCGGGAGAATGAGCCAGTGAGAGCGTCTAAATCTGCAGTTTCTCTTTGTGGGACGTTTCTCGTCGATCAGCTTTTTTGAGGTTATTGTTTGTACACATAAAATTCATGAGTTTTAAGTGTGCATTTTCGTGAGTTTTGACAGATACGTGCCGTCCCATAACCGCCGCCACGATCAACCTGTAGAACGCTCCGTCTTCCCCAAAGGGGGCCCGGCAGCCTCCATCTGCCTCCCAGCCTGGGCGGCCACCGATCTGATTTCCGCTACAGGCATTGCACTTTCTAGAATTCCGCAGAAGTGGAATCGCGCAGTAGGTGTGATTTATTTCCCGTCTTCCCTCTTTAACTGCGCTGAATGCTTTCGACGTCCATCCGCGTCGTCAGGTGACCCTTCCCGTCGCCGAGGACTCTTACATCGTGAGGAAACCCAGATTTAGGAGTAAAGCTGCGATGAAGCCGTGCGTGTGAGTCTGTTTTCCATTTTGGGCGGACGCCGAGGCCGAGGCGCGGAACGGCGGGCTCACGGGGTGAGAGTGTGTTGACCTTCGGCGGAAGCCGTCAAGCTCTTTAGCCGAGCGGCTGTGCCAGTCACGCGCACCAGTGACGCGTGGGCTCCAGGCCTTCCTCGCGGGGACTGCGTGCTGTCTGCTCACGGCCACGGCCATCTCGTAGGTGCCCCCTCTCACCTCACGGTGGTTTGAATTTGTGCCTCCTCAACAAGGAAAGATGCCAAACCTCTTCACGGGCTCGTGGCACCTGAATGTGGGGAAGCGTCCGTTCGGATCTATTGCTCATTTACTACAGGGCCGTTTCTTCTCGTTTTATAAAGTCGTATTTACGTGTTCCGGACGTGAGTGATTTTTTAATACACACGAATATTTCCTGCTGGCCTGAGAATGCAATCGATTCCCCTAAAGTGTCTTTCGAAGAGCAGAAGTTTTTAATTCTGATGAAGTTTAATTTCTTTGAGAGATAATGCTTTGTGTCCTAAGAAATCTTCGCCTAGCCCACAGGCATAAAGATTATCTCCCACGTTTGTTTCTGGAAGTGTTATAGTGTTAGCTCTTGCGTTTCGGTATCAGCTTCATTTCCTAGGTAAATGAGAGATAGACTTATATGACGAATACGGTTGGAGATACGGGTTGAAGTTTATTTTTCCCGTGTGGCTGTCTGATCGCTGCAGCGCTGTTTCTTGAAAAGACAATCCGTTTCCCACGAGCTCCCTCGACGACTTTGTAAAACTCAATGGACCATGTATATGTGGGTTTAATTCTGAACCCTCTATTTATTTCCGTTCCACTGATCCACGTGTCCGTTCTTCTGACCCACATGTCCGTTCTTAGGCCCACACACGAGTTTCAATCCCTGCTGACTTGCAGTTGGTCAGCCTGCAGCGCGGATACGCGCTTTGCATTTTCATATACGCTTTTGAGTGATCATATGAATCTTCACAAACGCCAGCTGGGGGTGTGACTGAGATTGCGTGGAAATCATGGACCCATGTGGGGAGAATTTAACCCCCAACGATAGTGAGTCTTCCCTTCCAGTCTCCAGATATTTGTCTTAATTTCTTTTGCACACACCCTGCCTTGCTCGGCACAGGGCTCAGAAGGACGTGACCCGGGAAACGAAGCCGGCAGAAACGCGGAGGGCCTGGGGCAGAGGCGCGAAGAGCTGCGGGGTGGTCGGAATGACGCCGAAGGCCAGCACGGCCCCTGGGCCGGATGCCGTGCACATTCGTAACGACTTCCGTAGTTTTTCGGGTGGTGAGCACACAATAGAGTATACAGATGTCGCAGTAAACTTACCTGAAACGTACGTAATGTTATTAGCAACCAGAATCACCCCAATAAAATAAAAATAAAAGAATGTGGATCTTAGGAAGAAGAAAATGACTCTTGAAGTAGCAAAGGACATTTCGATGGCACGGAAGGAAGACAGGACTGGAGACTTGGGAATCCCGTGTGTCATCAGACTTATTGGAGCCGCCGGTATACAGTTCACGGAAAGAGAACGTGCAGAGAGGCCTGGAGGTGTCGCCTGCAAACTGGCAGAGAAACGCTTTCCAGAATAAAAGGAGAAACTGGGGCACTGGCTTACTCGGGGTAGAGGAGGTGGCTGTAGCCACATCTTGCTTTAAAATGTCTGTTTTAAACCCTTTTTGTTGCAAAGTAAAAATAAATGACAAACGAAGGAAGGAAGGAAGGAAGAGGTTGTGTGCCCACCTGACACCCCGCTGAGGTCCCTTAGGGGACAGCCTTGGGAGACCGGGATTCTGGGAAGGGGGTCAGAGGAGAAGGTGGCATTTCCTGCCCACACCTGGGTCCGGAGCCGGCCACATCCCCAAATGAGGTCGCGTGGGGTGTGATGCCACCCGCAGAGGGGAGAAGGCCCCACGCAGACTGCTGCCCTGCCCTCAGGACGGGGGCTCCGAGCTCCACGCCGTCTGGTGACAGAGATTCTTTGCTTGACCAAACTCTAGTCAGGCCTCTGGACCTTCTCCTGGGCGCATCTGTGAAATCTAATTGGAGCAAGGATCACCCCCCAACCCTAGATATCTGATTGGTTGCCCCCCACCCCCGTGGGTCTGGTCACCCGGCCTGCCTTCAGCAAGAACCGTGGGAGGTGGCTTTAGCCAGACCCCCGCCCTGACGTCTCCTGCTGGCCGTTTTCTGTCCACTTCCCCCACTGCTCCTTGACTGCGAACCCCCACTACTCTGCTGCTCTGGGGGCGACTCCCGCCCACTGCAGAACGACTTGGCAGTGTGCCCTGCTCCCGTGCAATGGCCGTCTCACAGTAGGTCTCACTGTCCCCTAGCGAGCGTCACTGATTCTTTTCGACACCGGTTCCCGGGGAGCCCAGGCCAGTGAGAAGGACACGCTGAGGAGCAAGAATAAAGGACGAGGCAGAGGGCGAGTGTGCGGGGAGCGTGAGGCTGAGGAGATGGGGAGGGCGGACGCCGGTGCCGGGGTCGGTGCCGGGATGGGAAGGGCCGCCCTCCACCTCTGGCAGGGACCCCGGCAAGCGGAGATCGGGGAAGAGAAACACGATGGGCCCCAAGTCCATCTAAACAGCCTGAGAGGGCCGGTTGTCCAGCCCAGGGACAGTCAACGGGCACAGGGACCCAGCCCTGGGCAAAGGACGGCCTGGCGGGCGCTGTGGACCTCACTGAGGACCTCACCGAGGGTGTGGGTCTGCAAAGCTCCTGCCACCTCTCAGTCAGAGCCCCTCCGCCTCCCTGCAGGGCCCCAGGACAGTCCCCGTCCTGGAGGCGGCCCAGCCCTCTGGCGCCGCCACCCAGCTGCGTGCTGCAGGCTGCGTCCCCTGGAGCCTGGTCACAGGCGCGCTGGAGCTCAGAGTTCCCTCTCTCCCAGACCGCTGCGCTCCGGAAGCCGCCCCACGCACCCTGAGAGAAGGAACGGCTCAGACGTGCCTGGGACGCAGCTGGCGCTGGCGCTGAGGCTGGCCCGGGGCGGTGGTCGCGCGGGGAGGCACCCACCGCTGCTCTAGCAGGAGGCGCCTGGAGGTTGAGGCTGCGTTCTCAGGGACCCGGGAGCAGGGGGTGCTGGGGAGGGGCTAACAGGCCCCCACCCCTCCTGGGGCTGACCCTTCAAAGCGTCGGGTTCCCCGCGACAGCGCGGAAACGGGGTCGGCAGGGCTGGGAGGAGGGTCCCGTGAGAACTAGGGTCGGAGGGGCATCGGATGACGCGGGTCCAGGCAGGTGTGGCCGGGGGAGGGGAGACGCCATCGGGAGAGCTGGGGGCGCTCGGATGGAGCCTCCATCTCCGCTCCACCCCTCCCCCCTCAGGCCAAACCTCCGGCGTCATGGGGGGCCTGGCTCTGGTCTTGGGGGCCCTGCTGGCATCTGCGGAGCTGGCGGGCGGCGCTAAGCAGCAGCCAGGTGAGGAGCGGGCGGGGCGGCCGCTACCACGGGGGCCGCGGGGTCTCTGCTCCGGCACGGCAGGGGTCTGTCCCACAGACGTGAACCTGAGCTGCTACCGCTGCTTCAAAGTCTCCAGTGAGGAGCTGTGCAGGCCCACCCAGTGCTCCGCCGCGGACCGCGTCTGCGTCTCCCACGAGGTGCTCGTCTTTCTGAGTGAGTCCCTGGGGTGTGGGGAGCGGGGCGCAGCCTGGCGGGCCGGGCGCTGAGCAGCTCTGAGGGCTGCGATTGGGGGGGGGAGTGGGGGCGCCCTGAAACCCATTGGTCAGACACCTCACTCTCCTTCCCCTGGACTCGAGGGTTTGTCCCCGGATTCTGAATTCAAGCCACTGGTTTCCCTCTCCTTCTGAAGTACCAGCTCCTAGATGTCATAGGCCTGTGGACTGTCAGGCTCTGGAGTAACTGAATTTACTGGGACAGCGTGAGCCGTGGCTGTGGGAGCAGGGTCCCCCAGGCAGGGGGCTATGCAGACGCAGACAGGAACACGTCCCCAAACCCACTGAAATGTCATTAGCCGGCCACTAGAAACACTCTGTTACAGAAGAATAGAAATGTCCAGAGAGACGGAGATCGCGGCTTCCTGGTTCTGGCTACGTGGTTCCGGGTCCCGGGGGACTGGCCAGCAGCCAGCAGAGCTGCCCCCTCTCTGTGGCTTCAAGCCCTAGGGGCCTGGCTGGGGCACCGTTCACTTAATCCGTTCCCCGTAATGAACCCCGAGCCTCCTGTTCCCCGATTTGCAATGACGCACTCGACCCTTCTGGTGGGTTAAGTCAAGGTGCCTCCTGGTCTCCGCGCCGGGCCTCCCCAGGGACGCCTTTGCCTGCGCACGCCCTGCAGAGGTCCCCCCTCCCTTGCGGGCGGCGGGGCGCAGCCCCCTCCCCCGGCTTTGTTCTTCTTTTGATGCTGCTTCTTTCGCCCGTGGCCCCACTGAGCTTTATGGGACAGCTTCTCGGCCTGGAAGGCGGGGGCTGGAGGCCGTGTCATGGTGCCCTGGCGCTGGGAGCGGCAGTCAGGGAGGCAGTGAGGGCCCTCCTCAGGCCCCTCGTCCGCCCCCCTCCCCACCTTTTTCTGGAGCTCTCCACCTGGAGCCCTGGGAAGGGAGAGGCAGCGGCTCAAGGCTGGGCCCCGGGGGCTTCCAGAGGAGGCCTCCCTCCTGCGGCTCTCGTCCAGGTGAGCCCAGACCACTCTGCGGCCTGAGGCGGCACAGAGCAGTCGTCCTGGGATGCAACGTATCATTCAACGCAACAAAGTACAACACAGCACAACGCACCGCAGGCAGACACGGCTCGGCGGGATGCAGCAGCGCATCGCGGACGGCACGCGGGATGGCCTTTTCCGTTTGGGTCATTGGCGCGTTTTGCTTCCACGATGGTTCCTTTGAAGTCTCTGCCACATCCGCACACAAACAGTGGGGAGACCCTGGGCCCAGGGCCGAGTGCTCAGCGGGGTCTCCATAGTCCCTGTCCTCTCTACTCTGCTCCGCGCCGTCTCCCTCGAAGGGCCTGGGCTGGCTGGGGTGGCGCAGGCCGCGTGCGGTTTCAGGGAAGAGCCCCCAGCAGGGCCACCCGGACTCGTCTTTGCAGGGGCTTGAGGTGACCTAGGGCAGCCGTGCTCCCGTCCTCTGGTACCCAGGTTGAGTGGGGCCTTCGATGGCCGCGCAGAGAGCACCCCTTCCTCCCCCACCCCGCCACGTCCGTGGTGGCCTCCTTCCTGGAGGCCGCGGGCCACCTGCCTCCTCTCTCCTGCAGAATCCGGTGTGCAAATGATGTTCAGCAGACGCTGCGCCCCCCGCTGCCCCAACACCAACATGCAGCACCAGTGGCTGCTGACGAACAAGGTGCGGAGCAGGATCACCCGCCAGTGCTGTGCCCACAGTCTCTGCAACAGCGCGCCCGCCACGCCGGGGGGTCCCCAGGCCTTGCGAGGGGGGCTCCTGCTCCCGCTGGGCATAGGCTTCCTCTGGGTTCTGCTGTGAGCACCTGCTCCTCAGCCCGGCAGGCCCGCCTGTCCTCCCACCTCCGGGCCCTTCCCGCGCTCTGAGGTGGTGGGAAGGGTGCCGCCGTCTCCACCCTGGACCCGGTCCCCTCTCCCATCCCTAGTAGGGGCCCTTTGTCCACACAGCCCAGGGGATGGAGGGTGGAGCCCCAGGTCTGCTCAGAGGATAAACTTGTCCCGGTTTGGGGTGACAGCTCTCGGTATAAGGTTCCCTGCCCCGAATGGACTGCCCAGGGCCCGGCGGGGGCAGGCGGAGCCTGGGCAAAGCCAGAGCGTGGCTCCAGCCCTGACTCTGGCCCCTACTTGGCTAGCCCCTCCCCCAACCCCAGCCACCTCTGTCTACGGAGGCCCAGGCAGAGTCACGCCCTGGGTGCCACCGGTATGTTCAGACCACAACCTTCACTCCTTCAGGGACAATAAATTCATTGCTCGACCACACCCCGCCAGCTCCTTCCGCCGTTTCCACCCGCCGGGCCCAGACCACGGCCGCTGGCCCCGCTCCCAGCCCCCGTGGTCGTACCGCCCAGGACCTGAGCGGTCAGATCTGGACACCACCATCTGGCGGGGCGGTGGCAGACCTGCATCCTGGGCCCAGCGCTGGGCAGGCAGGAGCCACCGGCTCAGGTCCAGGTCCTCAAAAGGGCCAGCGGCCTCTGCGTGGAGGGGGGGTCTGGGGCACATGACAAGGGTTGGTGAGGCCAACCTAGGGCGATGGGACACGGAGACACTGGGAGCGGGTGGTGGGGCCGATGGGACCTGCGCTTGCTGGGCGGCTGGGCTGCAGAGAGCGGAGGCTGAGGGAACAGCTGGGGGTGCCCGGGCCGGCTCCGCGCCTGGCCTGGGGAGGGCCGCCCAGGTGAGGGGCACAGGTGAGGACCGGGTTGTGACGGGTGGAAGCAACGACCAGCTCAGGGCGGTCAAGCCGAGCTGGGGCCCCCACGGGACACCCCGGAGGACGGGGAGATAGAGGTCCCCCCAGGCCCAAGAGCAGGGCCGGAGAGCGTCACGGGATTTGGG
>NW_006436294.1:6995435-6999871 GCF_000325575.1 Pteropus alecto
AGAGGCTGAAAATTAATAAACCGTGGGTTTCAATCCGGAGCCTGGGGAAAGAACGACCGATTAAGCCAAAAGAAACCACAAGTGTGACTTCATGGACCAGGAAACCAAACTAAAATAGAGACCCATAGAGCCAACAGACCAGCAAAAGAGTGACATCTCTGGCAAGAAGGAAAATGAGAAATAAAGAGGAAATAATGCAAAGAAGCGGCAGGAACGCAGAAGGGGCCGCGGCACATCAACCACCCACCACCGCCGCACGCGATTCCCGCAAGGGGACTCAGAGACGGAAGCCACGCCCCGCGCCGCGGAGGGGGCGCCGGGCTCCGCCGCGCTGAGGCCGACGTGCCGTGTCTGGGGTGCGACGGTGGTTATCTGGGTCTATGAGTTTGTCCACACTTACTGAGGCGTCCCCCTAAGTGTGCTTGTCATGTATTTAAACCACACTTTAGTGAAGTTGTTGATTGTTGCATGTTTGCGTACATGTGCGTCTGGGTATGTGTGAGTGTATATGTGTCTGTGTGTCTGTGTGTGTGCATATGTATGTGCGTCTGTGTGTACATGTGTGCATGTGTGTATTATGTCTGTGTCTGTGTGCATGTGTGTAAGTATGTGTGCGCGCGTGTGTGTGTGTGTGTGTGTGTGTGTAAGTGCATGGGCCGTGAGGCACGTCACTGATGATTCTTGGCCGAGGTCATCACGTTTTGACATCAAGCCTCCCATTACCCCAGGTCGTAGGCGCTGAGGACCCGCCCCGCTCCGCCCAGGACAGGGGATTTGGCCCAGCATGGAGTTCTGGACACAGCCCAGGTTTCCCTGCACCACAGCTGTCTCCAGGCCTTCGGGAGCTCCCGGGCTCGAGGTCCCACCCCGGGGACCCTCCACATGGCGCTCGAGGTCTGCGGGCACGCTGGTGTTTGCTCACACCCCAGGGTGCTCACACTCCAGTCCTCGTCCCCTAGGCCTGCTGTGTTCCATGAGGCAAGCATGGAGGAAGGGCGTCGCCCCCAAGTCCTGGTTCCAGAAGCGTCCCAGGCTTCCCAAAATGTGGAGACTCACCCCCTCTGCCCAGTGCCAGCAGACCACCAGCCCCTCTGTGGTCTCATTCGGCACAGGGACAACAATGAGGGCCAGCTCGTCCTGCCGCCTCGCAGGCTGAGGGGCGAACCCGAGGGTCGCCCCTGGCACCGCGGCGCTCGCCAACGCTCGGGGAGACTATCGCTGGGCACTGGCCCAGTCTCCGTGGCCGAGTGTCTACCGGGCAGGGCAGGGCCAACAAGTCACACGCGCCGGGTGGCAGATTCCCATGGAACCTGGGTCCCAGAGCCACGGAGGCGCCTACATGGGTGCGAGGTCACACCTCCGGATATGCAGGGCTCCGTCCCCCCGCAGCCTGGCACCCCCAGGTGCACCCGGGCCCCAGGACCATGGGCAGCCCCGAGTTTGGCTCGGTCTGCTTCCCACAGAGGACAGCCCGCTGGTCCTGAGTCATTGTGGCACCGAGTCATCGCCATCCTGGGAGAACTGGGGGAAAAGCTGCAGGAACCACTGTCTGGGGCCTGGGGTCCAGGAGGGAACCGGGCAGAGAAGGGCTGTGTGGGTCGTGACTCCAGCTCAGAGGTGACAAGCGCTGCAGAAAACCAGGGGCGGAAGGCGGGAGGCACCGCAGCGCGCCGCGCCCCCTCAGGGTGTCGCCGACCAGCTTCTGCGCAGACGCACGCGGCGCGTGCATTTGCGCACTTTGGTTTCCCAGAAATAAGGTTTGCGTCTGGCTTCGTGCGGGCGCGTACAGGTGCGTTTACCTGCCGTCTGCCGATGTCAGCGGTGCGGGCTCATCGCCTTTCCTCGCTGCCTTGGTTGCTAGGAAACACTTCCTCGTTCGCACCACGCCCGCGAGCGTGCGTGGCTCTCCGCTAGTCACATCTGCACGTTTCTGTCCCCCTTCAGTGTCACATACCTGACTCTCAGATCGGGGACCCCTTTGTCCCTGACTGCACCATGAGTTTGCCGCCCTGCTTCTCCGCACCACCTCTGCCCGGCCCTGCCTCTGACCTGGGGACAGGTCCGTTCTGTCCCCCCTGGTTCGGACGGGGCAGACCGCCCCTGACCTGCGCCGGCCGCTTGCTGGAACGGTAAAACCCAACTCGATTCCAGATCATGCGAGCGGAGCCAGATTAGACAGCAAACAGCTGGACACCGGAAACAATATTCCACGCCCTCTTGCATCCCTGAGAAACTGACGGAACTTTCTAGAGCCCAGGCCGCCCTGCGTGCGGTGTGCGGTGCTGAAGATGAGTGTGTTGCAGTTAATCCGCTGAGATGACAGAGGACGGCTCCGCGGGTTAAGTTCATGTTCTGTGAGACCAGAGTGGCCCAGCGGCTCCCTCGGGCTCCTCCTGCGTGAAGGTCATTAAACACGCGAGCCCCTGGCGCTCAGCGGTCACAACAGAAACTTGAACAAGACTTTCCAGTACTTTGGTTCTGTTCATAGTGTCCAGATTTTATCATGTCTCAAAAAACATCTTTATCTCATATCTCAGGACCGTATTCTCTGGCTTAGATGCAATGAAGTTAGAAATCAACAACGAAAAAGATCAATACAATTCTATCACATGTATAAATTAAAAAAAAAACCCACATTTTAAATGAACACAATCTGTAAAAAGATGGCATGTTAAGTATTTTTTTAAATACCCAGGACAAATCAATGAGGAACATAACACTTCTCGACATGTTCCAGATGCAGTGAAGGGTGGTAGTTTGAGCGAATTTTATATCCTCCTGAACTTACATGGACGAATAAAGACAATGTCCTGCTGAGAGGCCCGTGGTGCGAACGCCTCATTTCTGGCAGTGTGGGTACGATGGCAATGAGTTCTCATGGTGTTATCGTGTCGAAAAACGATTCATTTTCCCTTCCTTCTTGACGACATCGTCCCCGGACATAGAGTTCTGGGCAGACCCTCTTCTTCTTTGGGATCTTGACCACAGCATTCCAGCGTGCTCTGCTCCCGTGCTTCCCTGATGGGGAGTCACCTGTCGTGTGCGCTCTTGGCCCGCTGCCTGGTAAGGTGTCTTTTCTTCTGGCCACTCTCACAATTTTATCTTTAGTTGTCAACAGTTGGACTGGGCTGCACCTAAATGTAGTTTTCTTCATATTTATACTACTTGGGGTTCGTTGAGCTTCTTATATCTGGAATCGTATGCCTTTGGTCAACTATGGAAATTCCTTGGCCCTTATTTCTCCTCTTCTTCAAGAACTCCTATTGCATGTATGTTAGACCTTTAACTATTGGTCCCTGCAACTCTGCAATTTTTTCTACCCTTTTCTGTGTTTTCTTCATATGGGTTCATTTTTATTGATTTATCTTCAAGTTACCGACACGTCCATCATCCTCAATGTTCTATAAAGCCCAACCGGTAAATTTTTAGTTCAAATATTTTAGTTTTTTAGTTCGATCATTTCTCTGGGATTTATCTTATAGTTTCCATTTCTCTGTCGAGATTCTTTACAAGCATATTTTCCTTTATATCCTTAAACATAGTAATAATGGCTGCTTTAAAGTCTTTTTGTGATAATTACAAAATCCGGATGGTCTCAGAGTTAATCTCCATACATTATATTTTCTCTAGAGTGCGGGTTATATTTTCCTGTTTCTTTGTGTGTCGAATAATTTTAGATTGCTTCCTGTACATGGAAAATGATATTATAGACACTCTGAATTTCTTACGACAAGAAAGAAAGAATGAGATGTGGAGCTGGGGATTTGGGAACTGGTGCTCTGTTCTGACCCTTGCTTGTCTGTGACAGAAGCAATCTTGAAGGCACACTTCTCTGTGAAGGCAGAGTTTCTTCTGATGTGGGTACATACTCTTACTGCCTCCAGCATACCCACGCAGCCCAGAGGACAAACTGGCATGTGGGCACGCCATATTCCTGTCTCCCTCTGAGCAGACTTGGCAAGGAAAGTTGCAATGAGCAAATGGAACATCGGTTGTTCATTTCAAGTGTGAAGAAATGCGAACGGTTGGCCAAGTTCTTTAAACGGTGTGTCCTTGGACCCAGCAGGGGAGGCGGCAGGCAGGGCGCCCACCTGCCGAGCGTCTGGGACCGGAGGAGGAAGTGAGGGTGCTCTGCACTTCACACCTTTCCCGCCTCTCAGACGTTCCTTTCATTTCGCCTAAGCTGGTGGCCCCAGGACCCGATGCCCAGGTGGCAACACATGCTCCTGAAGAAACTTCAGTCTGGGTCATCACTTGACCCATGTCACCCAATTGGGACTAGCTGTGAAGTGGCCCCACCACCAATGCCGGGACACCGGTGGGTCCGAGGGAAGTGTCAGCAGGGCTGCGGGCGGCTGCTTGGGCGGGCCGTGTGGCTGGCGGGAGTGTGAATAGGGATGGAAATAGGAGCGAGCAGGTCGGGGGCGATCACGCAA
>NW_006436294.1:6999946-7006839 GCF_000325575.1 Pteropus alecto
CCTCCCCGGAGGGGCGCGGACCCCCGCCGGCTTGCGAGCTCGCCTCACAGCGTCGCCGGGAGAGTCAGTGCGATGCACCCCTCACCGGCAGCCGGCTAGAGCCGTTCGGAGCTCAACGCGCCTGCACTTGCCATCGGGTTACTTTTCAGACGATCTGCAGGAAATAATGCCAGAGAAGCACCCCGTGGCCAGCAGCGCCGAGCGGCAGGGCCTCTGCTCTGCGCGCCGTGAACCCGCGAAGGCCGCGGCCTGCGGGCGGGCGGGCGGGCGGCTGCCGCCCCTCACCGGCAGCCACCTAGAGCCGTTCGGAGCTCAACGCGCCTGCACTTGCCATCGGGTTACTTTTCAGACGATCTGCAGGAAATAATGCCAGAGAAGCAACCCCTGGCCAGCAGCGCCGAGCGGCAGGGCCTCTGCTCTGCGCGCCGTGAACCCGCGAAGGCCGCGGCCTGCGGGCGGGCGGGCGGGCGGCTGCCGAACCCGCGTGTCGGAGTTTGGTTGGATCCTCAAACACACCGGGTGTGGCTGTGGACAGCACGCAGGGAGCACGTGACTCGGCGGCCCGCAGGCGCACCTGCAGGCTACAGCGTGTCTGACTCGCGGGTGTCAGGGCAGAGTACCCCAAAAGGGCCCACCCTCCCCGACGCGTTTTTTGGAAGCAAACCATCCCCCCAAAGTACCCGAACTCTGCCCATATTCAGCAGCACAGGCTTGTGCGCTGGCCGGGACGGGACTGCCGCCCACCCCCGGACGTTCGGGGGATTTTAGGGTTTGGTCTCGGGGCGGAGTCAGGAGGGAAAGTCCTGGAGGTGACGGCCTTGCTATTCCAACTGGGGCCACCAGAGGGAGCGCTCTCCCAGAAGACGCCGCGTCCTCCGCCGCGACCTAGCGCCGGCGGCCGATAAAGGCAAAGGCCCATTGAAACAGGACACTGTCACCGACACCGAGAGAGAGCGCCTCCTTCCTTACCCCGGAGGGACTCCCTTTCGGATCACGACGGCACCTGCTGCCTCCAGGTCAGTGGTCAGGCCGAGGCTGGGGGAGGGGAGTTGACTGGACACCACGCGGGTCAGTGTGGCCTCCGCTGTGGTCCTCGGGTAACCCCAGAAGCGCGGTGTAAGGGTACCGCAGCCAGCTGGCTGCGCTGAGCGCTCTGTCCGCGCCGGAGGGCAGGTGTCGCTGTCCAGCGCTGCGTAAGGACCTCGGGAGGTCTGAACCTGTGAACACCGGTGACACCCCGCTACCTGGGAAACGTTGTCCGCAAACCAGAAGGAATACAGGACCGACTGGACCGCCTCCCGCCACCGCCCCAGTTCCTGGAACATGCGGGACAGACCTAAAGGTCATCTCTGTCGCGAGGGGACGGGAAATGGTGCTGTTGTTTCAAGTGTCACAACGCAAACATTATTTTAATCTCTCTGCCCCAGCGGCATGGTGCGACAAGGGTTTATAAAGTTATTGGTGGGATTAAATGGTAAGACAAGCGGGCCGATGCGGACGGCATCTGGGGAGGCTGGGCTGGGGCCCTGGGCGATGCCATGCCTTTGAAAGCTGGTCGCGCTGGGGAAAAAAGTGCATTTGGCCTTTGAAAAATTACACACATAATTAAACGCTTCCGGTGGCACATCAAAAGTCCTCAAATAATCACTGAGGCCGAGGACAAAGTGTGACCGAGCTGGAGAGCGGCCGTAGCCTCAACCTTGGCGCGGATCGATTGTTCTGGAATCCACCTCACTGTAAGCCCGACTGGAAGGGACAGGGCGCATGCGTGGAGCGGCAATGCCGGCAGCGGGGTTCCTCTCGCTAAGCATGCCACTTGTCACTACGGGCAGCTGTCACGAAACCTGAGAATGCTGACGATGCGTCCCCCTCCTGGCCAAGGGAGAAATCGTCATTCAGCCGCTGGATGCCCGAACCACAGGGCAGGCAGTGGAGTCCCCGAAAACGAATCCCAAATGTTCCACTACAGTCCCCGAGCCCAGGTAATGTACGCAGATGTTTCAAAGGACTCTCCTTGGCTGCAAATACAGCCGACTCCCGTTTTTCATGGTGGTTTCCTTCTACAAAGTCACCACCAACGCCGATTTGTGGAACGCTAAGCCACCGTCGCTGGAGGAAATGCGGGGTTAGATTCCTGTGCGCCTGTGGCCATGTTTTCATCAAGCAGGCAAAACATAAGCATTTGCAAATCACACATCTGGTAATAGGCATCCAACGCATGTAAACAGCTCATACACCTCAAAAGCAAAAAAATAATAATAACCCAATTTAAAAACATGGGCAAAATATTCAAATAGCCAATCGGTGCATAAAAAGATTCTCAGCATCACTAATTATCAGGAAAATGCTAACCCAAACCACGATGGAATGTCACCTCACACCTGTCAGAACGGTCGTCATCAGGATGGCGAAATAAGTGTTGGCAAGGCTGTGGGAACAAGGGAACCACGATGTACCGTTAGTGGGACTGTAAGTTGGAGCAACCACCATGGAAAACAGTATGGAGGTTCCTCGAAAATTAAAAATAGAGATGCCATGTGACCCGGCACTTCCTTCTGGGTGTTTGTGCCAGGAAAACAAAAACACTGTTAAAGAGATCTCTGCACCCCCATGATCACTGCGGCATGCTTTACAATAGCCAACTCACACACACACGCATGCTCACACACACACATGCACGCGCACACACGCGCATGCGCACGATGGAATATTCAGCCATGAAAAAGGATATCCTGCTATTTGCAGGAACAGGGAGGTACCTCGAGGGCATTATGATAAGTGAAATAAGTCAGACAGAGAAAGACAAATACTGTACAATTTCACTTATATCTGGAACCAAAGAAAAAATCATAGAAATGGAGATCAGTTGCCAGAGGCGGGGGTGTTGCGCGGAAGAATAATGAAGGGGGTCGAAAGGTATAAACTTCCAGTTACAAGATGGACAAGTCCAGAGGTGTGAGGTGGAGCTTGGCGACTAGAGTTCACCGCACTGCATTATATACTGGAAAGTTGCTTAGAGGGTAGATCTTAAATGTTCCCATCAGGAGGAAAAACAATTTGTGACTATGTGAGGTGATGGGTGTTGCCTAAACTCATTGTGGCCATCATTTTGCAATATGTACATGCATCAGATCGTTATGTTGCACCCCTTAAACTGGAAACGAAAGTAGCCTGTTCTGTGTTTCTGTTTAAAGAAAGACAGAAACGAAAGTAACCTGTTCTGTGTTTCTGTTTAAAGAAAGACAGAAACGAAAGTAGCCTGTTTTGTGTTTCTGTTTAAAGACAGAAACGAAAGTAGCCTGTTCTGTGTTTCTGTTTAAAGAAAGACAGAAACGAAAGTAGCCTGTTCTGTGTTTCTGTTTAAAGACATCTTATTTAGTATATTGGAGATTTGTTAACATTGAGCTCACGGCCAGCAGCACCAACTCATGCCTGAACGCTCATCCGACACGTGTATCTTCATGAGGCATGTCCCAGGCTTCCTACACTTAGGCACACTAGACAGCACTTCGGCATTGTGCCTGGCGGCTATTTTAAATAGCAAAGTCATCAAAAAACAACAACAACAACACAAAAATGTAAAAATCTTGGCATCAAATAGGCCATGAAAAGCATACTTGGCTCTGGTAGAGTGTCTTCTTGGTTAAGCTCAGCTGGAACGTGCATGCTGGGTGACTCTGTGCACGTCCACGAGCAGCCGTGAAAGACGGGGCTGGGGGTTGGTCCCGGAGGGAGGCCGTGGGAGGCGACTGCAGGCAGGCTCGAAATCCCTATGGGATGAGGGGACACAAAGAGAACAGATGGGGTACGTCCAGGAGGCAAGTGTGAGGTGTGAGGAGAGGGAGTCCCAGAGGGGGAGGGGCAGAAGGGCCGGGTGCCTGGCGCCCACACTTAGGTGTGCTCTCCATGGCGAGTTCTTTCTTCCCAACACACCATGTGCCCTGCTCACTCTCAAGACTGGCTCTGGGCAGAGGGGGGTTGGGGCAGCCGAGACACCTTGGGCTGAAGTATGCGTCGCGCAGCCAGACCTTGGATGAGGCTCTGAGCAGGGCTGGTTCCGGGAGGGCAGGACAAGCAGCTGGATCTAGAACACGTGGATCCCCAGGTGTCTCCCTGGACGCTTAGGGTCATAGTGCAGAGTGCACTGAGGCCACACCCCCTCTGCACTGCCCTGAGCCCTCCTGCTCTCACCCACCATTACACACACACGCGCATGCACACGCACACGCACACACATGCACGCACGCACACATGCACATACACACAGAGACACACATGCATGCACGCACATGCACACGCGCGCACATGCGCGCACACAGACACACATGCACACACATGCACATGCACACGTGCATGTGCACACACATGCGCACACACGCACACACGCACGCGCACATGCACACACGCGCAGCACCTGGCCAGCCTAGGGGGGCTCCCACACCTCGTTTCAGAGTCCTGTCTACCCCCCATCTCTCTCTCTTCCCATTCGCTCCAGGAGAAGGCTCCAGGTCTGGCCTCTCTGCCACCTCCCCTTGCCCCGGTTCGGTACGTTGCCGCTTACAGGGACTGTCAGCAGATCAAAGGTGCGAGCGACCTCGTGAGGCTCGGCATGAGCGAAATTGTGAGCAGGCAGGGTTTCCTCAAACCGAAGGAGAAGTTCCGGAACAGTGCGGGGCTGGCCAGGAAGGAGAGGGGGCAGTCAGGGGACGCCTGCCCGTTCACGCCCAAGGCACGCAGCTCGTTACTGGAAACAAACTTAGACTGCGCGGGGAGAAAGCGCGGTTCGAGGGTTTTCTATCCAGCCAAACCGACGAGCTATTTTCCACCTCGACAAATTCAGGGAATTTTGTTCCCAATCGCTGTTCCTGAGGAATCGACCAGAGAAAAAGCAACAGACAACCAGATTGGTGACAGACACGTCGCGGTGAGGACCGGCGAGGGTGGTGTAGGCACAGGCGGAATGACAACCAAGCGGGCGTCGGAGGGCGAGCTCGTCTGACACGCAGGGAGCGCGTGCTCAGGCCGCACAGACACAGCGCAGCCAGGAGCGCGTGGGGCGACTGCGCACCCGAGCCTCGGGTGCGGTCAGGAATTAGGTCGCAGGACGCGTGGCACTGGTAGCCTGTCGGGGTGGAATGAAACGATGAGCGATTATGAGACATCTAAAGTCTAAACGTGTCCAGCCATTTCATTTCGTCCTGTGTCCCCGGATTCTTGGTGTAAACGATGAAATGTAAAAACAATGTGGCCTGATTTAGAAACGGGGTCTTTGCAGGCGCAGTCAGGGCCAGGACTGAGAGCACCCTGAATGAGGGTGGGCCCCCCAACTCTGCAAGACGGTCCCCATAACGGACAGGGAGAGGACCCGCAGAGACACAGGAGGCCACGCGAACACAGCGGAGATGGGAGCGATGCGGCCGCAAGCCGCGGAGCACCTGGAGCCCCCAGACGCGGGGAGACACGAGGAGGCTCCCCCCGCAGACTCCTCAGAGGGAGCGAGGCCCAGTTTCAACATCCGCCTCCAGGCCCGTGGGAGAATCCATTCCCGTTGCTTCAAGCCCCCTCATTTGTCACAGCCGCCCCAGAAAACTCACACGATCAGCGTCACTATGGCTGGGCCTCGGACATCATGACCTGAGCCCGTCGCAGGAACACTTGTCCCTGCTCCTCCTCGGGGCCCCTTCCTCCCTCTCCACTCCAAAACCCTGTTCCCCTCCCCCCGGGGGTGCAGAGAGACGAAGAGAGAGCTGATGATAGGTGAAGAGAGAGAGAGAGAGAGAGAGAGAGAGAGGGAGGGAGGGAGGGAGAGATGGGTGGGTAGATAGATAGATAGATAGATAGATGGATAGATAGATGGATAGATGGATGGATGGATGGATGGATGGATGGATGGATAGATAGATGATAGACAGACAGACTGACAGGGTAGGTAGATGACAGGTGGATGATCTAGAGTTTCACTGTCTACGAAGCCATATTTTTAAGTTACGTGAACGAGAGTGAGAAGCGCCACGTGGTCGAGAATCGGCTGTCTGCGACCTGCTGGGCTTTCCTGCTCAGCTCCGCGTCGCTGGCGCCCGTGTCCACACCTGAGACACTGTGGCTCATTCCTTGCAACTGCTATTGGAAATGGAACGCTTGGCTTGAGCGGGGAGGGGTCTCTGAGGAAACCGGGGGACTGGAAGGCCTGGTAACCATGGCGATTCCTGCATGGAGCGCTGGGGACATTCGCCAGGAATGACTCAATTTTGAGAGCTAATCTTCAGTCCCCTGCCCAGCTGCATCCCCTCCCCTGCGAGGCCTCCCCTGGACCAAGACCCCAAACCGAGTCGCCTCGAGAAGGTGAATGCTTGTCTTCCTGTCCATCCTGGAGTCTGTCCCTCTGGTGGCCAGACTCCAAGCATGTTCTTCGGGTCCCCACATCAGGGGACAAGGGCACAGTGCTCTGAAGGAGGGAGTGGGGACCCAGGGTTTCAGCGGCCTGGAGAGAAGGGCGTTGACAGGAAATGCTGAGTCTGGGAGCACCGGCCCACGGGAGGGGCTCAGCCTGCCACCAGCCCTCCCCGGCGCTGTCGCCTGCCCCGGCCCCGCTCGGCCAGCCTCCCTCACGAAGCCCCCTCCCACCCATGACCCATGATTCAGGCCGCTCTCACTCTTCCCCTCATTTGTTCATTTCCTCTTTTATTCATTCATTCAAAATGACCGATCTCTGCCGAGGGGCTGGCCTGAGAGGCCTCGTTCCACGGCCTCTGTCCAGCGAAGGGGCTCTGATCTTAAAGAACAAGCTCCCCACATGCCACCCACTGGGGAGGGGAGGGCAGGGCGGCCAGCCCTGGCCCTGCACATATGCCAGACCAAAGGCTGAGTGCTTCCTGGGCAAAGATGGTGTGACA
>NW_006436294.1:7006904-7014680 GCF_000325575.1 Pteropus alecto
TCAGTGAGTTTCCCAAACCCCCGCTCTCCCTGGCTCAGCCAATGCCCGCTGGCTGCTCCTGGCCACCCTGACCAATCAGCACTGAGGAAGAAGCCAGGTGAAATCAGCGGGACTTGGGAGGGGATGGGAAGGGACGGGGAGCTTTAGCCTGGGAGTTTTGGAGCTTGGACCAGGAGAGCTGCTGGCTGAGCCTAGGGGCATCCGATACAATGCCTGCTCCACCCACGGACTTTCTTCCTCCGGGTCCCAGTGGCCCTGCTCTCGGCCCCGCTCTCTCTCTCTCCATCCTCGAGGACATCCACGGGTGCCCAGCTCAGTCTGACCGCCCTGCGCTGCCCATTGGTTCTACCTGTCCCAACCTGGTCCTCACCTGGGCCCCTCACCTGGGCGGCCCTCCCCAGGCCAGGCGCAGGGCCGTCCCGGGCACCCCCAGCTGTCCCATCTTCCTCCACTCTCTCCAGCCCAGCTGCCCACCAAACATGGGTCCTGCCAGGCCCACCACCTTAGACGGGCCCCACTGACCCGCATCGCGTGCCCCAGACCCCGAACCTCCAGGCCCCTTCCCCCACCTCCACGCAGCGGCTAGATGGCGCTTTTGAGGACCTGGACCTGAGCCAGTGACTCCAATACTCAATCAGCTCCCCACTGCTCAGAGGAGGGGCTGGGAGGGGGAGCGGCTTGGGGAGAGCCTGGGCAGAATGGGGTAGGGCTCAGGTACCGAGGGAGGGGAGGTGTTCATCCTCCCACACCCCCACCTCCCATTTTCCAACCATCTTGCCCAGGCCAGCACGCTGCCAGGCTGGGACAGAAGGGGCCAGAGGCTCTGCACCTCCTCCGCGTGCAACCCCACTGGGAGCTGGTTGTGTCCCCACCTCAGAGGTGCAGAAATAAGACTCGGAGGGGATTCGGGGCTTGGCCGAGATCGCACAGCAAGAAGGAGGTGGAAGAGACACCGGAAGCCCGGCCTTTCCTGCGAATCCAGTGAAGGTTTTGTTATGTCAGTGTCTTGCCTCTTCCAAGGCTACTTGCTAGGCGTCCAGTGGGCATAATAACCACGACCCCAGCTGAGCGAGTGCAGATGAGGAGATGGCAGTTGCGAACCCTCAGAAGGACAGGCCCGAGCCCCACGGGAGGGGCGGGAGGGCGACCGAGGCCCCCCAGCACCCACACCGAGGAGACGCCGGGGACGGTGAACTCCCCGGACCGCAGGAGCCAAGGGGAACGTGAGAAATCGCCCGCCGGCTCCGCGAGGCCACCCACACCCCGAGCTCGCCACTGACGGAGGGTGCAAAGGGCAGCGAGAGACGGAGCTGCATCCGAGTCCGGCGTGAGCTGCTACGCGAACGTCCTAACCAACACCGGCAATTGGAACCTCGCCGTGGTTGAAAGAATGCCGCACTGTGACCCGCTGGGGTTCAAGCCCGTTAGGACATCTAGCGACAGAGCCCACTGTGTGAACCACTAATTAACTGAGGGGAGACGAGGTCGTATTGACAGCAAAAAGGCATTTCTTCTAAATTCATTAGCCATCCCTAAAAAAAACATCTAATTGAAATACGAATAGAGCCTAAGCTGAATAAAGACTAATTTTCAAATCTAACACTAAACATCAGCTCAAGGCACAACAGAAAAGACTTTTCATGAGCACAGACAGGACCAGCCGCTGTCGTTATGCACATCTGCTTCGCAAGTCCCAGCTAACGCGGGAGAAACAGAAGTCCAGTGTGCGATAAAAACGTTGGGGAAGCAGTCAAAACGATCTTCATTGGTAAATTATCCAGTTATGTCTTGACGACCTAAGCGACTCTGCTGGTAACGGAACAAGGAGGCGATGCATCAAAACACAAGTTCTCCCTCGCCCTGCTTGAGGTGCAGTTCGTGGCTGTCCCCAAGTTGCCCAGCACCCTCTGCACACTGTGGATAATCTCTGCGTTGTGAACCCCACTTTCCCGGAATTCAGAAACTCCATTCTGCCAGCCTCCCAGCCCCGAGGGGGTCTCAGCATGATTTTGGCTCTGCCACGCAGACACATACAGACGCCCCCGACGACGAGAGCTATGGAGGGGCAACGGCCGGTGCCCAGCCTGGCCAGCTGGGACACCAGTCCTGAGCGGCTGCTCCTCCAGTCCCCCGCCCCCACGGGGCCCCTTAGGAAAACCGCCTGCCGACACCGACTCGGGCGTGTGAGCACAGCTCCCACCCTCAGACGAACAAGATAACTTTATTCTTTCTGTGACGATTTATCTCTCTAGATCCAGTCTACCCGGGTGGCGATACAGAACACATCTTCGTTCCCAGGGCTGTGTCCGATCGAAGGGCCACGCCACAGCCTGGAGGCCTAAGGTCGTCTGTGGCCCACCGGCCGGGACCACCCTCACCCATTACTACAGTAAGGTCTTGCTCCTCTCGGACCCATTCACCACCCCCCCCCGACTCCTTCCAAACCCTCTCCCCAGGCAGCCCAGGGTGTCTCTTCTGGGTTTGAGGGTGGTCCCTCCCTCCCACTCTGTCTTGAAGTGCTTTGAGGGGCCTCTCCAAAGCTCACTCCCTCTGTCTTGACATTCATCTTGGATAGGCCTGTGGCGCAGGGGGTCGAGGCTCCAGCAAACGAGGGCTCCATCAGTTGTCTGCTCTGTCGATCCCCCAATCCCTCCCTAGTCATCCTGCTTAAATGGGATCTGGGGGGCATACTGCTGGAAAGGATGTCATGAAGGAAATGAAAAACATCAGCTCACCGCACCAAAAAATGACCAATTCGTTTAAAGGAAAGGGAGAAATCCCACTTATGACACCACAAAAACTCGAAATTACCTAGCAACACACATATCGAGGAAGAGACAAGACTCGCATGAAGATGGTGATGGAACTGTATCGAGGAGCATTATTTTGAGGCCAAACGGTGAGATGTGTTGAGTTTCCGAGGGGAAGACATAAAATAGTAAAACTAGCATCCTTCCCCAACCTCATACCTAAATGAGTGACATGCCAGACAAAATTCTGAGCATTATTCTGGAACTGGACAAATGGGTTCTAAAATTCACATGTAAGAGTAAAGAGTGAGAAGTAGCGCAATTTATTCTTACGGAAATAATCTTTTGAAACGAAGAACAGGGAGGAGAATTTGCTTTACCAGTTGTTGAATCTGTCGGTATCAAAACGGCACCGCAGGCCCCTTGTGGCAAAGTGCCTGGTGGGACGCCGAGGGGCGGCACGTCAGCAACAGGAAAGCACATGTGAGAACGTATTCCGTTATCAAAACGGCACATCGAGTCAATCAGGGAAAGACTTACGTAATAAATGGCATTGACAAAAATTGGCCTTTTTTTTTTTTTTAGAAGTCCCTGCCTCCTGCCACATCGGAAACAAACTCCAGGAGGACCACGTATCTGAATGTAATTGCCAAGTCTGTAACAATGTTACAAGAAAATATAAAGACTGTTTTCACAAGGGCAAAGGTGATTCTCCTAAGAGCTGAAAAATCAGAAACCATAAAAGAACAATTGGATCTGACCTCACGGCACTTGAGAACATGCCTATGTGTACAACGAAGATGCCAAAACAAAACATACACCGTGGGGAAGGCTGAGTCCCTAACACACAAAGTGGTCTACAAATCAATTAGGAAAGACAAACGCCACAACAGCAGGATGGGCTGAGGATCGATCGGACAGTTACAGGAGAAACACAGCGACTGACAGACGTCTCACGAGGTCAGGGTCACAAACGAATTTTTACGTGTCCGTCCGATAGGATTCTAGTTTTTGCCTCCCAGACCGGCAACCGTTCCTTGGATAACATCCACGGCTAGTGGGGGTGCAAGGAACTGGCGGGACCGGACGCCGCCTTTTTCGAGGTGTCTGTTTTGTTTTTCAGCAGATCTCCTCTCGGGATGGACCCGCAGAAATAATCGCGTGAGTCCGTGAGGATTGAGGACGAGCACTGTCACGGGCGGTGTCGCTGAGAGCAGACCCCTGTGCACACGGGCAAGGGTGGTCAAATAAATCTCCGTCCGTTCGTTCAGGGGAGCTCAGCGGACACTGGAAACAAAGTCCCTCTAGACGTGTGGACCCAGAGAGACGTCCTTGGTGAACTGCCTGGAAAAAGGCCTCATGGGCACGCTGGTGTATCGCCACTTCACCCGGGCTGCCGAGCGCCACCCTCCAGCACCCCGCTAGGGAGGGGACCGCCGGAACAGCTCGAGCAGCGGAGCCGCGGACTCGGGCCGGCGGCCGGGGAGTGGGCGCTGCGAGGGCGCTGCCCGCCCTGCGCCCGCCCGGGAAGCCCCTGCTCACCGCCGCTCGGTCCCATTTTTAAAAGAGCTGGGAGAGCGTCTCTCGCCTTTCTGTTTTAAATACGCCTCCCAAATGATCGATCCGGCACACGAAGACTGACATACGAGTTGGCCTGACTCGTAGGAAGTGGCAAACCCCGGTCCTCCCAGGGCCTCTGGGCTAAACTGCTCCCGACCTCGCAGGCTCCAGCTCCCGGCCTCCGCGATGCTCAACTTGCTCTTCGCACGTCCCTTGAGCGAGCTGCCGTCTTCCGGGCCACCCGCCAGCAGCACCCAGTCCCTACGCTCCCCAAAGCACCAGACACAAGCGATGGGTAGCACACTTTACTGAGGTTTGGGCGGGGACAGGGTGGGGTACATTGCAGAGCAGCAGAGCAAACTTAAAACAGACCAGAGACGACCCTCGGACAAGTCCCTTGGCCATTTCCACCAGCAGGAAGCTGATGACGGTCTCCAGCGACCCCGCTGTCCTCTCTGGTTCACTGACCCCAGACCCCCAGATCCCTCTCCATGGCTCGTGAGAGAAGGCTGGAAGGCAGGCCGAGGCAAGCTCTTAGTAGAACCATTGTACTTGCTAAGGAGCCAGGACCCAGGAGTGACCGTGGCCTGGGTCAGCCGCACAAGGACGAAGGAGACTGGACGATGACCTGACCCCAGAGGAAGCCTGGAGCAGCCGCCAAGTGCCACAGGATGAGCCACATGGCCAGTGAGTGTGGGAGGCTGGGCTGGGCTTGGGAACAAGGACGAGACCACAGACCCACGGCTGGAGGAAGAAGGGCCAGGAGAAGCAGCACCCGAGGCTCAGCTCCCGGGGTCCGCCCCTGCCTCCTCCCGCCCGCGTGCCCGGCCGGTCTGTGCTTCCCAGGGCTGGCCTTCGGGACCCGTCCGTGGTGGTGCCCGACTCAGGGTGGGGACGGGGACATCTGCTTAAGAGGCAGAGTCCATGTGTTTGAGGGCTCCATGTGGGCCTGCGGGAGCCCTGACCGCTCAGGGGGCTCGCCCCGAGTCCGGTCACCCGCAGGGCCAACGGAGAGGAAGTGAGAACAGGAACAAGGGTCCTACACACAGGGGCATGTGCGTCCGTGCGTCACTGTGTGGGACGCGGGCGTGTGTGGCTGTCTGTGGCGTGGCACACCGGTCCATGTGCTAGTGGGATGTAGATGGTTCAGTGTGCACGCGTGTGCGCACCAGTGGGAGTGAGCGTGAGTACGTGAGCGGATGTGAGTGTCCCACTCTGCAGGCTTGGGCAGCGTGAGCCACGGTGCGTGCGTGCTGGTCTGTGCGTGCCTGTGGGAGTGAGCGTGTGTGTGAGTGGATGCGTGTACCACTGCAGGCGTGGGGGGTGTGCGCCCGGTGCGTGTGCTAGTGTCTGTGCACGTCTGTGCGTGTCCACTGTCCACAGCGTGCACAGGCGATAAGGCCTCACCCACCCTCGGGCTCACCCTGTCGTCTTCTTCACCTGACTCTAACCCTCCCCCAGCCCACTGCCCCCAAACCTCACTCAGCCCCAGGAAGCCCAGCGCAACACCCGCGGCCCCCAGCACCCCTGTGCCCACCTGCCCGACCGCTTCCTCGGCACCTCACTCCCTGCCCTGCCAGGAACCTCCGCCCCACGCCCAGGCCAGACCCAGGTCCCCAGACTCAGTAGTGACTTTGTCACTCTGCGGATCCTGCCTTCACAGCCAGGCTGCTGAGCCGGCCCGGCCCAGCCCAGCCTCCCCTCAGAGACCTAGAGGTCCCAGCTGCTCCCCTCACCCCCAGGCCTCCTGCCACCTGACACCTGGCGTCCTGGACACATCCTGCTGGCTGGGACTCAGAGCTGGTAGAGAGACGGGGAGGGGCGAGGGCCACAGATGGTGGAGCCAGGCCAAGGCTGCCCCCAGCCCCAGCCAGGCCAGGCTGAGGAGGGGGCAGCCACAAGCTCCAGGAAAGCAGCTCAGAAGCCCTGCGGGAGGGAGGGGACCTCAGGGCCCAGCCCGGAGGAGGGCAGGCCCCAGGCTGAGCAGGAGGCCGCCGGCCAGGGCCCAGGGGCTGCCCCTGGCCACGGACACCCCGTTGCACAAATCCTGGTCGCAGCAGTCCACGTCCACTTTCAAGATCCCAGAGTTAATGAAACCCATCAGGTAATCTGAGAAAAAGTGCCGCTTAACGAAGTCGCAGGACGAGGCACACATCCTGTTCACGGAATGGTCCTTCCTGCCTGGGGAAGAGGAGGGGGCCTGGGGTCAGGTCCCGAACTGGGTCCTGGGCACGTCTCCGATGACATGGCAAGGGGCACGGAGGGACCAGGGCAGGACAGGCGCCTGCTTGCGGTCACACAGCAGGCCGGAGGGGCTCCGATGACCCCCAAGCTCTCCCCACCTGGCCCTGGGGTCCAACTTACTGCTGCTGGGATCGGTGATCCGCACGCTGGCGCACACTGTGTCCGATGGCTGGCACTGCTTCGGCGTGCAGTGACTGGAGTTGGTGGTCAGTGTGCAGTCCTGGCACCACAGGCTGTGAGCTGGTGGAGGCCGGAGGGGGAGGGTGACCAGGGGCACTGAGGGCCAGGCCGGCGGCCCCTGCAGCCTGCCCCCTCCAGCTGCTAGCCGTCCTGAGAGAGCCCCGGGACCGTGTGAGGCTGGGCAGCCCCCGGCCATCAGCTACCAGACCAGACGGGCATCTGGACGACAGGTCCGGGGAGAACCTGGGTTCCTTCCCAGCACTTACAGGGAGGGAGCCACCACTGGGACTCTGGATGCCCCCATGTCCCCTCCGTGGCCCCATGTGCAGATGCACACACACAGCCACAGGTCCTCACACCAATGGCGCCCTCCGGCACACCCCCAACTCTTCCCCCGCTCCCTGCCCCTCCCCCTCCCGGGGCGCAGTGGACTCTAAGCTTGGAAAGACCAGCAGGACTCGATGGGTGGCCAGGTGGGGCTCCGCCAGGGAGCACAGAAACTCGCCCTGAGCGACAGGTGTCCGCGGAGGACCAGCCGGCTGCAAGGCGGGGAGAGAAAGCTCGAGGGTCCCCCGCGGCCCGGAGGGACCCCCGGACCCCGTGGCCGGAGCTGGAGCAGCGTGAGGAAAAGCGACTCAGGCCAGGACCCGGCTGGAGTCCCGGGGGCCAGAGTAACGTGGATCTGACGGGCACCATCGGAGGATGACGGCCCCGCCCCGGGCGGGCCGCCCCCAGACTCACCGGGCGCAGAGCACAGCAGAGCGGCCAGCAGCACCAGGCCGAGGCCCCTCATGGCTGCAGGCGGCATGCTCCGGGCGGGCCTCGGGCAGGCGCTTGGACCGCACGCGGGAGTCTTCTCGGGCGCGGACCTGGCAACGAGCAGCCTCGGTCAGTAGCCCCGGCCCCCGGCCGAGCTCGAAAGACCCTTTCCTTTTCTGGCCCCCAAACGCGACCCCCTCCCCGGAATCCACCCTCGGGTCCCTCTTCCGGCCCCACCCCCTGCCCATCGCCCAGAGCGTCCACCATCACGGCGTCACTCGGG
>NW_006436294.1:7015368-7027485 GCF_000325575.1 Pteropus alecto
CAGGCGTGGGCAGGATCCCTTCCCCCTCTGCTTGGCCGAGATCCCCCTGGAATTTCTCGGAAGAACGTTTATTGAGAAAGGAAGCAAAACGCACAAAGACGCAGAGAGGGAGGGAGCCAACGAGCTCGCGCAAGTCCGCGTTCACAGATTCGCAGCCCCGGGGCCCTGCCCCCGCTGAGCCCCATCCGGTTTCCGATCGTTTAGGGCTGTGCTCCCTTGAACATCCTTGAACAGCCCGGCCCGCTGTCCAGGGGACTGCCGTCTCCAGCCGCACCCACACCCGCAGGGCAAGTCCCAAATCCCCGGCCGGACATCTAGGCCCTCTGCCGCCAGCTTGGACCGGTGTCTCTTTGAGAGCTTTGCCTCTCACCGTCCGGCCCCGCAAAGGTTTTAACGCGTTCTGCTTGCACCTCGTTCTCTGTGCCGAGAATCCGTCTCTGCTGGGTGCTGAATCTGCCTCAGCTACCGTGCGAGCAAGTATTTGTTCAGCAAATATTTATGGAGTGCCCACTACTGGCCTAGCGCAGCCCTCCGCCCCCGGACAAGAAAAGAGGGTCTCTGCTCCCCTGAGTCTTCCGTTAGACGAATGTTTACCACTAATATGTCCTTGCGCGATGTGCCATTCACAGCATCCATCCAGCACGTTCTGTCTAAACCCTCGATGTGTGGGAATAATATCTCATAACAGACTCACAGCATCAGGTACTACGATCCTTTCCATCTTACAGATGAGGGAACCACAGCAGCGAGAGGGCGAGCTCTCTGCCCAAGGTCACATAGTGACACAGGTGTGTGACCGTGATAGGGTGGCACAGCCACTGCTGGAACCCAGGCGCTTGGCTCCAGAGCCCGTACACCTCGGCGCTCTCCTGCTGCTCTGGAGGCGTGAAAGCGAAGGAGGAGATGGACAAGCGACCCCGCCCGGGGACCGGGGTTCCCACGGGTCACGCGGAACTCGAACGTGCGCGCCAAGTCAAAATTCAGCAAACCCAAAGAAAGTAAGCCTTCTGTGAGACGCAGCAGAAACAGTGACGGGCGACCGATTTAAATCCTCACAAACTTTCTAAATCGAAGGTATCAGAAATAGAATAGAAAATCCATGTTTTACAGGTTTACGATATATTAAAGAAAGGAATGCTATCCAAACTGACTGACCGTGCCGAGCCGAAAAAAAATGAAACCTCTAGGAATGAAAAACTCTTCACTGAAATTAAAAGGTCAGCAGAAGCCTTGAAAGAATTATGCTAAGAGAAAGTAAAAGTCGTTACGAAGCTTATATCGTATGGTTTCCTTGATATAAAATGTCCAGAATAGAAAAATCCAAGAGACAGAAGACATATTAGTGGTTGCCTGGGGAACCGGATGAGAGAAGGAAGGACTTGGTAGTTTCTGCTCATGGTCATGAGGTTTCTTTTCAAGTGGTGAAAATGTTCTAAAAACAGATAGTGATTACGGTTGCACGCGTCTGCGAGTATGCACAACATCGCCGAGCTGTTAGAAGGGGGAATTTTATAGTATGTGAATTATATTTATAATAACGGCTCTAAAACGGCATCAGCAAATGCGTTAGCAAATTAGACACTGCCGAAGAGAAAATTCGTGAGCCGGACTGTAAATCTAAAGACGCTGTCGAGAACGTGGCACGAGGGATAAGAAGATGGAAAATAGGAAAGAGAAGGTAGGACACACAAAAGATGGTGTGCCAAGGGCTAACGGAGGCCCAAAAAAAAAAGAGAATCAGTATTGGAAGAGACTCTCCCTGAGAATATTTCAGAACTGGTGAAAGATACTTACAGAGAACCACGATGCATACTAAATAGAATAAACAAAAAGAAAATCCACGACCAAGAACAACGGAGTGGAACTGCACACCGTCAAAGACGAAAGATCTTTGTCAAGACAGTCGAGAAGGAAGGAGGACCGACTTTACAGGAATAGCAGCTACAGCGACGTCAGAATTTCGTCGGCAGCAGTGAGAGCAGAAAGACACTGAAATGGTATCTTTAAGGGGCTTGGAGGGAAATCACTGGGATTAACACTTACATGAGTGGACACTGAGTGAAGCAGATTGCCCTCCACGGTGTTGGTGGGCCTCACCCAATCAGTGGAAGGCCTGACTAGAACAGAAGACTGACCTCCCCTGAACAAGAGGGAATTCTGCTAGCAGGTGGTCTTTGAACTTGAACGGAAACATTGGCTCTTCCTAACTCACCTGCTGGCCCGCCCTGCAGATTTTAGACTCGGCAGCCTCCATAATCTCATAAGCCAATTCCTTGAAATAAGTACCTCCCCTTCCTCTCTCTCTCTCCCCTTCTGTTTGTCTGTCTCTGTCTCTGTCTGTGTCTCTCTCTCTACACACACACACACACACACACACACACACACACACACACACACACACACACACACACACACACACACACACACACACACACACACACCCACACACACACACACAAACACACACACACACACACGCCACAGGGATCTTCCCACTTCCGCAGACGTCACTGACCACTGACTTCAGAGCCATTCCCAAGCACGCTTTCCTTCAGCTGGCCAAGATGCTCTAAGGCCATAAATGGTGTTGTTTTAAGCTCCTACGTTCTGGGGTAATTTGCTATGCAGCAAAAGATAACGTGAGCAGTGGAGCCTGGCTTGGGCATGATGGGGGCGGATGCCCAACGTCCAAGGAGTTGGGGCAGGTCCCCGGGGAATGCAACTCCGGGCCCGCTCCCCAGAGAGCGGAGACCTGCACCCTCCCACGCTGGGTTTGGTTGCCAAGGAAACAGAGATTCCTGTCTCCGTTTCCAAGCTACTCTGCCTTCCTCCCCATGCACGTGGGACAGTTTCACCCTATCAGGATTTTTGCAAACGAGAATAACAGTCTGTCATGATCAGCGAAAGAAAGGGCTTTCTTTAACGGCATAGGAGCAGAACATGTCACCGTGTGGCTCTGCCCCTTCGGCCTGCATGGCCCCCACAGGGAGCTAGTGACAGCCGGCCTTGACCTCTCTTTTCTCAGCCTGACCTGGCCCAGAGCCCACTGAGGGGTCGCTGGGATCTCAGCCGGCTCCATGACACTCTGACAGATACCCACGACCTGGAGCAAATGCGTGGCTGCTCCCCCAGCCTCACACTGTTCTCAGGGACCAGGACGATCGGCAAGCTGACCCACAGCAGGGCCCTCTTCCAGGTGGTCAGAACCAAGGACTGTGTCAGAGGTTGCTGCTCTCCAGCCTTTGGGGGCCACGTATCCTGTGCCCAGAAGCAGAAGGGACAGGCCTCTGGGTCAGACCCTGGGGGGGAGAAGGGCAAGGTCGGGGTCACGCGGAGATGTGCAGCAGAGCTTCCTACCGCGTGTGCTGGCTGACGCCATCAAGACCCCTCCACATCATCGAGACTGACGCGGCTGCCGGCCGTGTTCTAAACGAGGGCTGTTCCCCAAAACAGCGCCTGGCCTCACCCAGAGGGCCAGCCAAGGGTCAGCAGAGACACTGCATCATCCACATAGCAAGTACTTCCTCCCTAAACTCTGAGGTGGAGAACGTCCCCGCCCCCGGGGTTCCCAGAATGTGGGGGGGACAGGATTGTGCTTGGCTCATCTTTAAGAGAGTCACGAGCTGGAGCAGGGGAGATGGTGGTCTCCCAAAGGCCGTCCAAAGCCTAACCCTCAGAACCCGTGAGCATGACCTTGTTTGGAAAAACGTCTTTGCGGACAGGGTTAAGTCTAGAGAAGAGGTCGTCCTGGATTTAGGGTGGCCCTGCATCCGATGTCCGGCATCCTTACAAGAGAAAGGAGGGGGAGCTCTGTGCACAGACCCCCAGGGAGAGGCCAAGGCGAGCCTGGAGCCACTAGACACTGGAAGGGCAGGAATGACCCTCCCGAGAGCTTTTGTGTTGTTTTAAGTCATCGAGTTTGTGGTTTGTTGCAGCAGGAGGAGCAGGCAGAAGAGAAGGAAAAAGACACAGTTCCAGACAGGCGGGGAGCGGGAATGGGCAGGAGGTTCCCCCAGGGATGCTGGCGCCGTGTGCGCACTGGAGAAGGGTGCGTGAGGCTGGGGAGCGGGACACGCCCAGGGAAGGACGGTCCAGAGAAGACAAGTGAGGAGGAACAGAGTTGGTGTCTGCTGGGAGCAGGGGGACCTTCTCCATAGCAAGGGGCGGACCAGGCAGGGTGGGGCAGGGACAGGCAGGTGGGAGTCAGCACCGGCTGAGGGACGTCTCCCGGCAGGTGGCTGCTATGGTCCAAGCTGACCTCTGAGGACAGAACGAGGGAGGAGAGGGCGTGAAGAGGCCGTCGGCCTGCAGTGGGAACGAACCGCTACAGGCTGCCGGGCGACCATGACCCTCAGAGGTTTGAGGCCAGTTTGCTGTGGCTGTGATTTTCCACTGTGCGCATCAATGGAGTGCAGAGGAGAGGTGGGGTGGGGCTGGGGTGTGCCGCTCACGGGAGAAGGGGGCCGACGGCATTGACTCGAGGGCTGATGAGGGAAGGAGGCTGGGCGGGGAGCGGGGGGCGGTGGAGGTCGCGAGGCGGGCGTCCCATGGGGTCCGAGACGGCAGGTGGAGGTGGACGGCAGGGACCTCCGCTCCCTGTCTCCTCTGGGGCTATGTCGCCACCTCCTACCTCACGGGGCTCCCCTGGTCCCACCTCCCGGTCTCACCCCGAGAGTGGAAGTTTGGAGGCAGAGATGCGGGTGGCCAAGAAAGGCCATGTTCTCATGACCACGGGAGGGGCTGGGGAGGCGAAGCAGAAGAAAAGGACATTGGAGGTGAGGGGGTCAAGGACCCGAGAGCCCACACTGGCAGGGGAGCAGGGTGGAGAAGACCTTGAACCCGCTGGACCCACGTCCTTAGCTGAGGGGAATGACCAGGATGGCAGGGGAAATGGTGACCAGGAGCAGAGACGGTGGCAGAGGCAGATGGATGAGCATCAGAGACATGGGCGTTTGGGGTTTTTTGGGGGGTGGGTAGGAATTATCTAGAAGATGGCATCTCAGAGCAAGGACAGGCACTTACAGGCAGAAAACACATAACTTAAAGATTTTAATCAACTTCATCAGCAATTGTGTTACATGTAAAAGGGTGACAAGCTCCGCTGGAAAGACAAGGAAAGACGAGTTTATGCCGGTGACGAGAGACACATGTGCAGCTTCAGTACAGAGAGAGGACATGAAGACACTCAACGCCAGCGGGAAAGCTGCTGCGGCTGCATTCACAGCAAGGAGCCCTGGGAGCAGAAACAATTACTTGAGCTAAAGAGGGTCACTTCACCACAGTAAGTTCGAGCCCTTAAGTGCAAATATTAGACGAGGTGGCTGGAAATTCATCAGCTGTGCGTCCATCTCGAGAAGTCAGAGAGAGCGACGTAAACCGACAGAGAGAAGGGAGATGAAAGGAATCGCAGGAATCAGGGAAACAGAAAACAAAGTTTCGGCGGAGGCGTCATGAGAGCCCGAGGCTGGCTCTTCCCGCCGCGCGGCCGGCGGGCCCCTGGCTGGAGGAGCTGGAGGTCCAGGGAGCTCGGACTTGGAGTGAGGTCGACGGCTGCTTCGTGCCGGCGTCGGGGCACGGCGTTAGGGGCTTCATCCCAAACCGAGCTCCTTAGGGGGCTGCCACCTGGCTCCCAGGGGCCAGGAACTCAGGGGGGCACTTCCTTGGAAGCCCCCATGGGAGACGTGGCGTCAGGTGCCCATTGGATCTGTAGCTGGGGGGCTGGCGAGGCACCAGTGGTGAACTCATGCCTGAGCCCCCCTCCCCAGAGCCAGGGCCCCCCAGGGGGGGCGGGTCACCAGGAGGAGGGGGACGCATGTTAGGGACAGCCTCAGGGTTGGTATTTGCCCAAAGGAAGTGGACACTTGTGTCCACGCTAAAGGCTGCCCGCGGAGACTCAGCGTGGGAAGATACGCACGTGTGCCCGGTGCCTGGACAGCGCGTAAAAACGGTTAAAAGGGAAAACGTTTATTATGTACACTTTACCACAATTTTTTTTAAATTGGAAAAAAAAAAAACTAGGAGACAGAAGAGAGAGCAGCCCACGCCTGTCGCGCCATCTGCTGTGGGTCAAGGGTGAGCGGAGGAAGGCGGGCTCCCAGCAGCCAGAGGGGCAGAAGGGGCGGAAGTGGGGACGGGGCCTTACTCTGCACAGCCCAGGGCCCGGGAAGGGTAGGGCATGAAACGGGCGGCTGTGAGAAGGCCACCTCTGAGCAGGTGACATCGGAGCGGGTGAGGGGACGGGCTGCAAGTCCGTGACTGAACGGCATTCTAGGCAGCGGACGAGCACATGCGGAGGGCTTGGGGGAGGAGGAGGCATGGGCGGGGGACCTTCATTGTGTTTTTATTTAAAATACTCTTAAAGAGACCGTGACTCAGGGTTGAAGCTGCCTGGTCAGTGGTCTGCAGCTGGAGGGTCCCTGACACCGAGCTCCTCTGGCTGTAGGTCCTGGGCTCGAGTCTCGCGGGGTCCAGAAGTGGGGCGGGGAGCTGTCAGGTGCTACCCCAGCCCAGGGCCAGGCTCGTCAGGCCAGCTCTGCAGGTGCTAAGGCCAGCAAGCTAGGACAGGCAGAGCGGCACAGATGGACAGGACACCCCCAGGCCGACCATCGTGACTTCCCTTCCCCTGGGTCCCTGAAGTCCGGGAGGGAAACTGTCCCATTGTTCGAGGCTGGAGCGAGGAGGCGGGGCCAGGGCCCAGGGCCTGCAGGGAGCCCCCCCCCACCTCCCCCAACGCTCTTGGCTCCACTTCCCCGGCGAGATGAAGGTGCTCGCAGCTCTCCTGCTCGCCCTGCTGTTATGCAGGCAGCCAGGTACCTAGGGCTCGGGGACAGCCCTGCAGCAATGGGGGACCACATAATTTGGGGCCCCAGGGACCCCTCATTCTGGGGACAGGACGTGGCTTAGGGAGAAAAAGGGACTGAGGCTGGATCCAGAGGCCAGAGGGAGGTGGGTAGGGGCTGCCCTGGGCTCCCACGGGTCCCCCAACCTCCAAGCCCCAGCCCCAGGGGCTCCCCTCTTCCCCCAGCCCCAGCCTCTCTGCAAGGTTCGGGGTTCCCTCTCCTCTCCCAGCCTCAGTTTCCTTTCCAGCAGAATGGGTAGGCCGTCCCGAGGGAGAGGGTGGGCAGCTGCTGTGAGGGGCCGGGCGCAGCAGCTGGTGTCCTCGGTAAGGACACTGCCCATCGCCCTCGGGTGAGTAAGCAGGGCCAGGGAACGTGGAGATTGGGGCAGGGACGTCGCGGGTGGAGGGGCAGAGCGGGGAGGACGGAGGGGCGGGGGGAAGGACAGCCCTGGGCGGAGGCTTGGCCCTGGGCCCCGAGCGTGTGTCCCCTGTACCGGGCAGCAGGGCTCACGGGCATCCCTGTGTGGCCAGGGAGAGGGCGGGCACAGGACGAGGAGGACGATGGCGAGGGCGTGGGGATGGACAGCTACGATGACGACGAGGACGAGGACCGGGAAGCCGGCGTGACGGCGGGCGGAGGTATCCGTGCGCCCGCCCCAGCCTCCTGCGCCACCCCGCACTCAGCACTTCTGTGGGCTCCGCTGAGGGCCAGGCTCGTGTGTGCCCTCCAGCGGCGGGGAGGGAGAGCCTGACACAGCGCGCCCCTTCCTCACCCTGACCCTGACCCTGACCCTCGACTGCCGTCCAGAGCAGGGAGCCTAGAGAAGGAGCCATTACCGGGAGGCCAGTGGCCGGGTGGCGAGGTCTAACAGTTCAGCAAGCCCCAGCTGGAGATGAAAGGCCCTGGGCGTGGAGTTTGACCAGGACTGGAGCAGTCTGTCCTGGTGGGGGGCACGGGGCAGGGGAGGGGAAGGTGAGCTGGCCCCGGTGGTGGGGTCGAGGGCTCGGATCGGCTCCAGCGGGGAGACAGGAGGGTGCTGGGGGGATGGCGGGTTGGAGTGGGGGGTACAAGGGCTTAGAACAGAGCACAGAGTGAGAGCTGAGACCCACGCCCACTCCTCACCCTGACAAGCGCTCCCCGTGGATCCCCGCAGATCCCCGCAGACAGGCAGGCTCCCTCCCGCCCATCCCCGAGGACCAAGCCTGAGGGCGTCACCAGCATCCCACCCGCATGGCTGGCCCCTATGCCCCGGCCGGGGGCTGCCCCAGCAGGCCCCGCCCCGTGTACCCAGGCCTTGGCTAGTCCTGAGGGGGTGCGGGGAGGCCCCAGCAGGGCCGCTTTCTTGGAGGTCATCTGACGTGGCAAACAGGAAGCGGGAGGAGGCCTAGGAGGCGAAGGGCCAGACCGCAGGTGCGCTGGGGGTCTCGGGGCTGCGGACCCCCGGCCTGAGCCCGCCTCGCCCCCCAGAGCCGCCACGATGCTTCGCCTGCCAGTCCCTGCACAGCGGAGAGGGCTGCAGCCAGATTCAGAGCTGCCCCCTCGGCCAGACCGTCTGCAAAACGCTCATATCCCAAGGGGACACCGGTGAGCTGCCGCCCCAGGGCCTGGAGGACACAGCCCTCCCTCCCTCATCCCTGTCCCCGCCTCTCCAGCGTGACATGCCCTCTCTCCACTGCGCCCCCACCAGGGTCTGGTCCTCTGACCACCTACTCAGGGTGGTGTGCGGACACGTGCCAGCCCTTCGCCAAGAAAGTAGAGACGACCCTGATGACCGTGACTTGCTGCCAGACTACCTTGTGCAACGTTCCACCGTGGCAGGGCCCACAGGGCCCTCAGGGCAGTGGGGCAGGAAGCCCCCGGGGCGTCGCAACGCTGGCCACCGCCCTGCTGCTCAGCCTCCTCCCTGGCCTCCTGGGGGCGGGGTCCTGAGCGGGGCGGCGCCCTCGCCTCCCCGCTGGGCTTGCACTCTGGAGGGCCAGCACCCTGTCCAATGGCCCCTCCTGTCCCCGCCCCCAGCTTTGGAGAGTAAACTTGGAGCGTTTTGAATGGTCCAGCCGGCACTGGCTCCTCCCAGCTCATCTGCATTCCCTGGGGGTCCCGTCTGGTGTCTCTGTGCTCCTCTGCCACTGCCCGGACCATGGGATGGCCAGCACATGGCCTCCGGGCGAGGAGGCCTCAGCCTCTCACAGGACAGGTCCGCACTGCTCCGGGCAGAGAAGACACCATGTGCCCCAGTGCCGGGGAGCCCCCCCCCGACTCCCCCCAGCTTCCCCCTCTACCCACTCCGCCGCCCTCCAGGGTGCCTCTGGGAGGCTTTGAGAGAGGGCTGCAGAGGCTGTGGGTGGGGACGGGCTGGAGTTACAGCAAGGGGGAGGCAGGCAGGTCAGCTGAGGTGAGGTTTCCAGCCCCTCCGCCCAGGTATAGGTGGAGGGGAGTGGCAGGGGGCAGTGTGATGGGAGTGGGGGGAGAAACAGGGTTGTGGGCTCCTGAGAACAGGAGCAGGACAGTTGGGGGGGGGCTGGGGGGGAGCCCAGTCCCTTTGGGTCCCCCAGTATCTGCTCTGGCTGGGCTGCGCTGTTAGCAGCTGGGCACTTGGCCTCCTTGACTACACCAAATCCTGCTTTTGCCAATAGTTGGGGCCATGACAGAGCCCTGGGAGGAGAGGGAGGAGGGCTGACCTGGGCCTCAGTTTCCCCATCGGAGAGTTAGGGAACAAAGCTTAGAGGACCCCTAAATCCCCACTAGCTCAACTTCCCGGTGTCAGGAAGCCCGAAGCCCTCTCCTGCCTGTCCCTCCCGAGCAAAGCGCCCGCTCTCCATTTTCCCCTTCCTGCTTTCTGCTGGCTGGAATGATGGCTGGAGCTCAGCATCCACATTGTACCATGAGGATGGCAGGGCAGCATGGAGGAAGGTGCCTGGATCGCCAATGACCTGGAGCCACTATACCAGCCCCGCCCTGCCTTCCCCATTACCTGGGAGGGAAATAAACTTCCGCGTGCCGAAGCCGGTTATGTGAGGTGTCTCTGTAACTTGCACTCACGCATGCACTCGTGCACGTGCGCACACTATGGACACGTGCTCACAGGCAGCCCCTGTCAAGGCACAGCAGATGAGAGCACAGCTTAGGGGTCACGCTGCCTGTGTTCACATGTTCAGCCCGCGCCCTCTAGCTCATGCCCTGAGTGAACCCCACACTCTCTAGCTCGTGCTCCTGGCGAACCCATTCACCTCCTCAGCTGGTTTCCTCATCTGCTAAGTGGGAGGGTAGGCAAGCCCCCCAGTAGGGCTGCAGTATGGCTGCAGGGAGAATGAACGAGGCCGCATGTAAAGGGCCTAGAGCCCACGCCTGGCCGAGAGTAAGCGTTTGACACGTGCGAGCCATTGTCAGTACCACCCATCACGTTGATGGGGAACCCCACCCACATTCACAGATTCTTCCTTCCCATCCCCCCGCCTTTAAGCCCTGCAGAGACGCGAGTTCACCGACCCCACCACACTCCCCCGGAGCTGACCCCCTCAAGGCCTTTGCACCAGGTGGGAGAGGGGCCTCGGGCTCAGTCCGAAGCCACACACAGCGGCTGCCCTGGCCTCGAGCTCCTAGTTGTGCAACAGCCTCTTTTCCAGGGTCCTGGGGCCAGGACGGCAGCTGGGCCCACCCCCCTCCACCTGGGGAAGCAGAAAGTGCAGCCCCCATTCCTCACTGGCCCCTAAAAGGCTCCTGCCGAAAAGGCACAGAGGAGGCGGGGCTCAGGCCCTGGTGACCTTCCAGAGCACACCCATCACCCTGGGCATGTGCAAGTGCTTGGCCCTCAAGAGCCTGATGCTGGAAACTTCCGGAGCCTGGTGGCCTTGAGTAAGGACTCTGCCCTGCAGCTCAGATGCCGTCAAGGCTTCCCGCACTTTCTCAGTGTGACCTTGGGATCCCCAAGATGAAAAAGGGGCCCGAAAGCCCCCAGGGCTGAGATGCCAGCCAGGCCTGAAGTCTGAATTGGCCACTTCCTGGCTGTGTGATCTTGGCAAGCTACTTAGCCTCTCTGTGCTGAGGTCCCTGCTGTGACCCCTGGAGCTGGCCCTGGGTGGGGACTCGGCTCCTGTGCTCTCCCCTGTAACGGCCTCCTTTCTGTCCCTCTTCCCGGCATCGGGTTGGCCCTCTAGCCCTGCTCCCTTTAGCGATCCCTACCCCCACCCACTCAACCCTAACGGGGAGAAAACAAACAAGCCCATTGGGCTGAGGGGCCCCTTCCCAAGCTGCCTCACTAGCACCCTGAAACTAGTCCCTGGGGCCACCTCGGGTCCCCCGCCCAGCCCGGCACTGGGAGTGAGCTCAGGGAGGACACAGCGTTTCCTTCTTTTCTAGGCCCACACGACCTGATGACCTGATGGCTGATGCCAGTGGCCTCGGAGGTCCCCCTCAGCACAGACCCTCCCTGGGCACCCCTCCCCTGCAGCCTGGTGCCCTCCTCTCCTCCCGCCCACCCCGATCTGTTTCATCCTGTGTGCCTCACCCACCTCGAGTCACCTGCCATCCTCCGCTCACCTCGCCCCATCCAGGCTTGGCTCCTTGGAACTTCTTTCTGCCAAAACAGGAAGCAGGTGTCCGAAGCTGCATTTCCTGTCCTTGTTCTTGACCATGAGAATGGGGTGAAGATGAGGAAGTGACCCCAAAGCAAGACATCCCTGAGAAGAGAGATTCCAAGCGGCGTCCCCCACCCCCCGCCGGGGTTGGCAGGGGCCCCTGGACTGGGGAAAGGTCAGCGCACCCAGATGCTGCCATGAACCAGCTGAGCACAGGGGAGACCTCAGGCCTGCACCTTTCACAGGGCTCCTGACTGCAGGGAGGGTCCCGCCTGGTCCAGCCCTTGCCCAGGCGGCGGCGCTGTCCAGCACGCAGACTTCCGGCGTCAGAGCAGGCACCCTAGGGAGAAGTGTCTCTGCTCCAGGGTCAGGGCCCTGAGCACCCCGTGGGTTGTGTTCAGAGCACAAAGAGGGGTCTGCCGGTGTCTCCACGCCCTGGAGAATGGGGGGCGGGGGGGCTATGCATAGTAACGTGAGAAAAGCCTCCGCTCGTGTTCCCCTTTACTCGGCGTCATCTTTCCTCCCAGAGAGAAACCTGAGAGCAGGGGTGAGTGAGGGGGCGCAGGGGTGAGTGAGGGGGCGCAGGGGTGAGTGATGGAATGCAGGGGTGAGTGAGGAGGCGCAGGGGTAGTGAGGGGACGCAGGGGTGAGTGAGGGGCTGCAGGAAGGAGAGAGGGGAACACAGGGGCGGGTGAGGGAGGGAT
>NW_006436294.1:7028085-7030215 GCF_000325575.1 Pteropus alecto
GTCCCCCCCCCCGGCGCCGCTGCTGGCCGCTGCAGGCCGGGGCCTCACGCCTGGGTGCGTGTTCGCCCCTGGATCTCAAACCCACTGGTGATCCGGTGTCTCCTTGAGACCCAGGCTCCAGCAAGCAGCAGCGAGGGAGGCGGCTAGGGCGAGCGAGGCTTCGGGGAGTCCCGCTTCTGGTGGATACCCAGAGCTGCCTCTTGTGAGAAGCCCGGTCCAGAGAGCAGAGGAGCGACTCTGACTTGCACAGCAGGTACCAGCACCAGCCTCTGGGCCCCGGCCCCTGCGCTCTAGCGACATGGGCTGTTTTCTGTGTGGCTGCAGCAGTCACTTGTGTCTGCAGGCCTGTGAAACGAGGGGCCGTGACGATAACCTCCGGTCTACTCCGTTTTTAACAATTATTTCATTTCTTGGTGCACACAGCATGTGGCGAAGTGAGTGAATCCAGTCCCGGCCGTTAAGCCAACTCGAATTGGGTAGAAAAGACGATTATCTAGAATATGTCTAGAGCACTGGAAAGTACGGGCTCCAGACAGGTTACTAGGGATGCAGGAATAAAAAAGACGTGGTCCTTGCTCTGAAGAACCCGCGCCTCGTAGGGAGACTGCCATGCCACATCAGTGACGAACCACACGTGGAGCCACGAGAGTCCTGGTAGGGGGCACGGTGCTTGGAGCACAGGGGAACCGCATGCAGGCCTCGGCCAGCTGGTGTCAAGCTCTGTGGGTTCAGCGGCCCAGTGGGGTCGACACAGCCACGGCAGCTTCCACCTGCCCTGGAGAGCAGCAGCCACGAGGGCACCGGGTCGATTGCGCAGTTATATCGGTTCTTGGTTTTCATCTCATTTTCCTGTTAAAACTAGACCCAGCCTCCAACTCCAGCCTGGTTAACTGGGACTGTGACCCTCCGTGCGGTCCCAGCTGTCCTCCCAGCGGAGATGCCCCCTTCTTTCTGCATGATCCCCTCAGCCCAGACGGCCTGCCTTCATCTGCAGTTCCGACTCCCACCCGATGCTGAGAACAGCCTCCTCTCAGAAGCCACCTTCGGTAGAACCCTTAGACGCTGGCCTGAATCCAAGTCAGGCGTATCTATGACATTTCATTGGGAAGAAAGCAGACTCAGAGTCCTTGTCGAGATGGGAGGTTTGCGCTGTCGTTCTATGTATTGCCTCTGTGAAGCCCGGCCGAACAAAGAGAATTCAAAGTATTTATACCTTAAAACGTATGTCCCCTAGAGCAGCATGTTTTGGGGTAAGACGGCCCGCCAGGCTTAGGGACCCTTCGTGAGTAAGGGGAACCAGCATGGGCATGAGACGCCTCTGCCAAGGACGCCTTCTGCAAGGATGGTCCAAGGACTCGGAACGTGCTCTGCTTTCTTTGGCGCTCAGAGGGAATTACCGGCTCGCGCTGTTGTGGAGGTCCCTTTCACTGGCCGTACAGGGCCTGAAGCTCGTCCAGGCTTAGTGCTGGAAGCCGTCAGTTGGCCCTGAGAGAAGAGGCGGATCAGAAAAGAAAGAGATGAAGGTTCTTAGCAAATGCAGTGTGAGCCCTGCAGGTAATGCCTCCTGCAAGCACCTGGCTGACTGGCTGGGACCGACAGATCCCTTTTTGAACTGTGAAACTGTGGTGCTTTCAGACGGAATTAGAGGGAATATCAGATTTTTCAGACACTACAAGCAAGATCCTCGGTGGTTACCTGGGACCTTGGCCCTCAGTGGATGAGTTAGCTCAGGTTAAGTGCCACATAAGGGAGCAGGGAGTGGGGGTGCTGTTTGGCTGGGGTCAGAGAGGCGTCTCTGAGAAGAGTCCTCAGAGCAGAGCTCTGAATGAGTGAGGGGCCAGCCCCACAGACACCTGCTGCTCTCAGTTTGTTTGCAGAAGCAGCCAGGCGCCGAGACAGGAGGGACTAGGCATGTTTGGGGGACCTAAAGGAGGCTGGATGGCTGGAGGAGGGTGGGGGGTCGGCCCTGTGGTCGGCCAGGGCCACAGAGGGGGCAGGGGCAGGAGTGTCTCGGCTCGTAGGTGTGAGGGGAGCCCTTGGGGACGTGATGGGGTTCACTGGATGCGGAAATCGGCCAGGGAGTGGGCGGGGTTCTGAAAAAATCACGTGATCCAGTAGGTCGGTCTGGTT
>NW_006436294.1:7030260-7032176 GCF_000325575.1 Pteropus alecto
GCGTGAGCAGGGAGGGAAGGGGGCCATGTCCCCGTGGGGCCACGGTCCCCCTTCCCTTCCCACGCTCGCCTCCATCCGTCAGCATGGGAAGATGTCACCGTGTCCCTTCCAGGGGCGCGTCAAGCACTCGCGAGCTGGCGGCACTCTCCTTCCTCTCTGTTGCAGATCGGCTGTTCCAGAGCTTTAATTACGAGCTCAGAAAAGTGAGGAGTTACGTCTAGGGCGAGGCCTTTCTGCAGAATGGGGTTACGAAGAAAGGAATTCTGGGCCAGAGAATTGTAGCCTGGCCTTGCTCCTTAGCCCTGACTGGCTTCCCGTGGTCCTTCCTCTCCTGGGAACAGAGAAAGATGGAGGAGCCCACAGGCCAAAAAAAGAAGACACAGCCCAGAGGAAGACGCAGACGTGCGAAAGGACATCGCTGAGCAAGAGCGGGGGTGCGCGGGCAGGAGGCCCCGCGGGGGCGCCGCTCCGGCTCCAAAGCGCAGACGGGACCCCCACCCGCGTCCTGGAGATGAGAAGCGTCTCTTCGCGCCTTCGATGCTTCGTTTAAAGGTGACCGTGACGGGGTTCCCAGATTCATTCCTCTTCAGAGAAAGAAACCTTATGAGTGTAGCGAATGTGGACGCCTCTTTAAGCACAAGACAGATCACATTCGCCACCAGAGCGTCCACACCGGAGAGAAGCCCTGCCAGTGTGACCGGGGTGGGAAGGCGTTTCGGCACAGCTCTGACGTCAGAAAACACCAGAGAATTCACACGGGAGAAAAGCCCTTCCACTGCGGCTCGAATCCCCTGAAACATCAGAAGCCCCTCACCGGAGAGAAACCATAGGAACGCGAGGAATGTGGGAAGCCGTGGCCTACAGCGCGTGTCTCCTCCGCCATCGGAAACGGCACCGCGGAGGAAGCACTGAGTTGGGGGAGCTGTCCGCTCAGCACCTCCCGCTGCCGCCTCTGCCGGGAGTGGCGTCCACGCTGGCGCTGGCCCTCTCTCCACCTTCGAAGACGCTGGCCTGAGTGAAAGAAAACACAGGACAAGTACTGCACGGTTCCCTTTCGGCGAGGTCCCTGGCGCAGGCACACGCACAGACACCGGAAGAATAGAGGTTAGCGGGGGCCAGGGAGGGGACGCCACAGCTCAGTGGGTGCAGTTTCTGTTGGGGAGGCTGGATTTGGGTATTCGTAGTGGTGATGGGGGCACAGCATGGTGAATATTTAATGCCACCGAATTGTACCTTTACAAATGGTCAGAAATTTAAACATTAGGGTTTTTTACTGCAATGAAAAAGATCACTTGAATTTGACACGCTCTTAAACTGCCACTTTAAAAAGCTCTCATCCATTGTAGAACAAAATGACATTTTCTGACACGTTGAGGATGTGCATACCCTGCTCACCCAGGAGTCTCAGTTATCAATACGCCTCAGAGAAACGTGCTGCGCGCACCCAGAGACACCTGCGCCGATGCCCACAGTGCACGTGGAATGTCAGGGAGACTGGGAATGACCTAGGTGCGCGTCTTCAGTAGACAGATAAACACGCGTTGACATCTGTGGGTCCAGAGTCCGTCACGGGAGACACAGCAGGATGTTTATAACGTGCAAAACTAAACAGTATCGTAAAACCAGGGAGAGCGGCCAGAGACCAGCCCAGTCCAGTCCAAACTGGACAGAGCGGTCCCTCTGGCGGTGGGCAGCCCCCTGGGGCTCGGGTGTTTGGGCATCTGCTTCCTAAACTGGGCAGAGGGGGCGTGGGTGTCTGGCCCACCGCTGTCATTCGTCATATACGCCCTGAGTTCGTGTGTGTTTGATATGTTTCCCAACTTTCTTAAGTTTTTAAAAACTCAGAAGCTTTCCTTGTGACGCTGCTGCCCCGTCCGGGTGGACAGCCTAAGCTGCGCGCTCCCCCCATTCCGCTC
>NW_006436294.1:7032415-7034101 GCF_000325575.1 Pteropus alecto
TCATTGCTCGTCCTTTTCAGATGTGAGAGCAGATCACCCCAAAGCAAGAAGTTCCCAGTGAAATATGTGTTCAAAGGAACCTCAAAACGAGAAAGTTCCCACGTTCCTGAGCTCCGAGGGGGAGAAGAGGCCAGGAAGGAAGAAAGGAAACTTCATCAGTCCGGCCTCCCAGGCTGAGGGACAGATGGGGACACGGGCGTGGGAAGGGCTGTCCCTGCGGAAACCCACACTCGAGGGCCATGCCTGCGGACAGGGCGAGCGGGGGGCGGAGCTTCATTGAGAGCCGGTGGAGCAGGGAAACAGGAAGACGGAACAAGCGCGGGCAGCCTGCGCCTGGCTCGCCCGCCGCCTCACAGGTCAGGAAATGCCCAGCGGGCCGACATTCACGAACGTCTGTCCTCGCCCGTCCAGGAGGCACCGTCGGCCCTCCTCCAGCTGGCTCTAGCAATGGGCTCCAGGTAGAAACACCTGCAGGCTGAGAATGTCCCCACGAAGGGCCTTTTCAGAACACAGGCCTTCGGGGCGCCTGCCCGCTGTCACCAGGAGGCTTAGACCAGTGACCCTGACCCACCGCAGCCTGCAGCAGGCTCCACCGCGGTCCAGCGCAGAGAGTGTGGGGGTGGCACCAGTGTGACCTGACGTCAGGGCGAAGGCCACAGGGGACCTCGAACGAAAGTGGTGACGCCTGCGGATGTCCTGGGGACTCGATCGTCCTTCGTGCCAGCTTTCCGTGAGCCGTGCCAGCGTCTGTCCCTACAGGCCTCATCCCGCCTGATCTGAGGGCAGATGGGAGCCGGGCCGCGGGGGCTCTGCGTCCCCTCCACATGGGCAGGGCTGGCCACTGGCTTCGGCCTCTGGTTGCTCTTGCACCAGGGTCCCCTGCATTCCTGGAAGGCTGTGGGCAACAGGGTGTTACCTGGGCTCTGTTTCTAATGACCTTCCCATGTCCGTCCCCAATTTGGGCACCAAGATGTGATGGTTTGTTACCTCTGCAAGTGAGCCAGACTCCAAGGTGCACTGCGGACTAGATGAGACTGGGGGCCAGCCCCGTGACCTCAGCACCAGGGAGAAGACCGTGGTGCTGGGGACACTTGGACATTTGCTCTGGAGCAGGACAGAGAGGTCATGGTAAGGGCAGAGGTCTCCATGAGCCGGGATGAGGGTTAAAGGGGGCGTCTCCGAGGCCCAAGGAAGCAGCATTAGGACCAGAGAAGGAGCAGGGTGGGGGCAGCCACGAAGAGGACAGGGTGGCCTCCGGGTCCGGTGCCCAAGGACGAGGCTGTGCTCCTGGCAGCAGCCTATACCTTTGAGAACCTCTGCACAGAGCTCGGAGTCCACTGTCTCCTGGTCTCCCCCTCAGGCTCCAGCTGCTTGTTCAGGGAACTCCGGGTGGTCCTCTTGACCAGAGGCCCGCCGGGGTCAGGCTTAGCCACGGGCACGGGGCTGACACTGCTGCCCACAGTCACCTGCAGACCCTGGGGACATGGATTTCTGAGGTCCGAAGCTGCCCTGGGTTGAGCACCCCGGGGCGCGCCTTGGCTCCGGTACTGGGGCACCTGGTGTCGTCCACACGCGGGGCTCCCCAGAGCACCCTGTCACACCGCGCATGCCCCGTGTCACTGCAGCCACACCCACACCCACGTGGCATTCTCGCTTTATTTCTTTTTGGTGTCCGTGTCTCTTGGT
>NW_006436294.1:7034148-7035877 GCF_000325575.1 Pteropus alecto
GTTGGAAAGTGTGTCGCTGGTGGCTCAGTGCGGCCCAAGAGGGCCGTTGGGCTGTAGACGCCGTCGCACACAGCTGGTGGTCTTGGGCCTGTGGTAGTGCAGACACCTTAGCCTAGTGTTTCCCACTAGGAAAACTTGCCAGCTCATCAGACTTGTTGAACTTGTACTTTGTGATCTCTTGCTCCTTCAGCCCTTTTGAGGCAGGTGTGCTCTGCACCTGGGGGGTCACCTGCCTCTTGCTGGCTTCCTGTGGCTTCCTGTGACTCCCTGTCCCTGTGTTTCCTAGCCCGAAGGTGCCGCCCTGGTCCCCGCATCGCTCTCCAGCTGCCCTGGCCCTCGTCCCTTCCCCTTGCTCCGCTGTCTGTTGACACCTGGTTTCTCTTGTAATAAACATCTGTCCCGACCCCCTCACTGCGTTCTGTTGATCTCCCTGCAGCTTAGGGTACAGTGGGGATTCCTCAGGGAGGTGCTGCTGCCTCCCCAGGAAAGAACAATGGTGCCGTCACCAGTCCAGGGTCTCGCTTTGGCCAGCGCAGACATTCCAACAGAAAAGGAGTTTACTAACTTAGGAGTGACTTCCTGCAGTGACCAGATACTGTGGCCCTCTGCAGACACCACCTTCGGGGCCCTCCACACCTGGGAAAGTCCAGTAGGGTTCGTGAGCTGCTTGGTGCCTGCAGTCCTAACCCTGGAGGGACCTGGGAGCCACCAGGCCTGCTTCCTGGGACCCTGCAACTGCCCCCACCCGACCCTTGCTCACTCCGCCTGCCTCAGAGCGGCTGTTCTCGTCACAGGATTCTCAGAGAGACGGGACACCGAGGCTGTAAGCAGGAAGCAGCGTTTATTGATGCCGGCACTGGCTCAGCAGATTCTTATCCAAAGGCTGGGCCCCGATTGTAACATAACAGGCAGCTTTATACAGTCGTGTCATTCCTACACAGCTACGGAGATAAGGAAGAACATTGGTTGGCAAGTGGTGAATCAACAGGCATGAGTGGAGAGTCCTTGAAGTGGGGGAGAGGGCGGTCAGGAGCCAGCTCGGTCACCAGGAAGAGGCCGGGCAGGGTTAGGCTACCACATTCTCACAGGGTCGAGTCTGCCTCCCAGAAGGGTTCGTTGACAACGTCTAGGGACATTCTTGGTTGTCACAGCGAGGGGAGGTGCTACTGGCACCTGATGGGTGGGGGTTAGAGAAGCTGCTCGCCGGCCCCCAAGTGTGCAGGGAGGAGGGGCGAGTTCCCCTGAACTCAAGGGAAGGGCTAGAGAGGGTCGGACAGCGAAACCAGCAGGAACTGCCCGCAGGTGTCAGCAGCTGGAAGGCGAGGAGAGGCCGCTTTCGGGCGAAATAAGCGCTTAGCGACATGCCCGTTCAGGCCAAGGGGCCTGGCAGGGCCGGATGCCGGGCCGGGTGCCGGGCCGGGTGTCCCCGAAGGGGCGGGGTGCAGAGGCTGGCGGAAAACATGGTGATTGGCTAGAACCCGCGCTCCCCCAGGCTCCTGCGGCATGAGAAACCGGAGAGCGCCCCGCTTTCCACACGAATCCAGCTGGGCGACACGGGGTGGCCGGGTACGACGAGGATGAGGAACAGACAGAAAAGGCGCACGGGTGAGGGTCAGGCCCCCCGCCGCCTCTGTCCACTCTCGTGGACGACACATCCAAAACGGTACTCAGCTGTGCGTGTGTTCGCACCCCGGGCCGCGGGGCCACCGAGGCGGCGGTCCTCCCTGCT
>NW_006436294.1:7036156-7043417 GCF_000325575.1 Pteropus alecto
TCGTGTCCGTTCGCAGGGTGCCTCCGCACGCGCCCGGAAACCCTAGGGACGGGAGCCGTCATGTCCACTTTGCAGACGGGAAACTGAGGCTCAGAGAAGTCCCTGGACCGAGGTTCGCGGCCCGCGAGCGTGAGCGCTGGACCTCAGGCCGGACAGGCTGCTGTGCCGCCGAGCGCCCCGAGGTCGGGCCCTGTCCCACGGGGCGCAGACTCCAAGCTGAGGAGAGAAGGCGGAGGCAGGTTTGTACCTGCGTTGCTGGCGTTTGTGTCCCCTCCACCTTCAGCAAATTGCAGCAGCTTAGGCGTGGGACCTGCGCTCAGAGTTTGTACTCACTCCCTCTGGGCGTCCCGCGTGACCGCCACCTCCGCTCAGCCCGCCAGGGTGGGGCTGAGCGTGCCCTTACCCGGAGGAGCCCCAAGAAGTTAGCAGAAACTTCAGTTGTGACTTAGGAGGTTGAGGACCTGCACCCTGCCCCACCCTGCGTCCACTCACCGGGCTGACCCTGACCCTTCTCATCATTAGGGGATGAGGCTTGCCAGGGCCTGACTCAGAAGGCGGGGGCACTGGTGAGAACCCTGCTGGGCTGCCTCCGCGCTTCCTTGAAGCAGGTGTTGTCTGCCACCCTCGTGAGCAGGCACTGACTTGTCCTTCCTATGTCCCGTTGTTTACCCCCAGGTAAGGAATCCTGTTTCATCGATGTGAAAAAGACCCTCACATTGCACAAGCCATTCTTGCAAACCAAATTAAGCTCTTTGATGCCAGAGGAGGCTCAGAGCGCTGTGGGGGTGCCTGGAGGTGCCCGCCTGCGGCCTCTGAGGGCTCTGTGGGGTCTGAGGAAGAGGCTTTTCCTTTCTCAAACATCTCGTTAAGATCCACAGAGACCGTTCATGCTCCAGCCGAGGAGGTCCGGTCTCTCGCCGTCCCCAGCGCCGGCGGCCCCCAGCCGTGGTACAGGAGGTTTCTCTTGGAGAGCCGCAGAGCTTCTCTGGGCGAGGCTGTGGGTTGGGAGGACGTTCCAGGTCATTTGGGGACAGAGCTTTTCAGTGTGGTCCCTGCAGGTGTGCTGGTGCTGGTCACGTGGAATAATGTACCAGAGACCCAAACGGCCTTTCGCCCCAGGCCCCACACGCCGCCCCTGGGTGTCCTTGTCCTTCCCACCCAGCTCGCCCCGCCCTCACTCATCCCTCTGACCCCCACATCCTGCTGTGGTTTCTGTCTCCCCAGGTCCTGGGCGTGCACATCTTCATCAGGCCTTGGGGACGATGGCAGCCCTAGGGGATGGTCAGGAGCCCCCTCGTGTCCCATCCCCTGTCAGTCTCGAGTCCCTGAGGACACCTGGAGCCCACCACCACGAGGCCCAGCTCTACCTCCGCAGTCACCAACACGGTACTTGCCTGCCCGCCCCCCACCCCCCGCCGGCCTGAGGGTGGGACCCAAGGCAGCCCACGGGGCCCTGGGGCTCTAGCACCCTCAAGTTTGGGTCGGGGCGCAGGCCGCATTGGTTGAGGCTGGGGGCGAGCTGCATGAGCAACGGTTCCCTAGGGGCCAGCCCCGCAGGACTGCGTTTCTCTGGGGGAGGAAGTCGGGCAGAGAAGAACAGCAGCCTCAGTGCCCGGGCCCCGTGTGGCGGGAGCAGGTCAGCTCGTCTCGCTCTCCGAACCTTTGAATGTCGTGTCCAGAGTTCTGGGCAGACCGGTTTGGGCGGGGGCCCCCAGGGCCCTTGCTCCGTCCCCCAGGCAGAGTCTGGGGGTGTCCAGGTGTAGAAGTAGCTCAAGACTGGTCAGGGAGGACGTCCACGCCCCATGGCACGTGGCGCCCCCGGGCCCTGCTTGTGCTTAGACATCGGGAAGTCCCGGGGTTCCATCCCTGCCCCACGTGCCACAGGAGGCCTGGCCTCACCCCTCTTACAGCCAAGGACACAAATGAGCTGGTGACAACCAAGATGAGGGCCCAGCGTGCTCCATCCCATTGCTCGGGGTTCTGGCTCTTGGTGGTCTCGGTTGCAGTGAGGGACGTGATGGCAGCTGAGATTCGTGGAGCAGCGGCCGTGCTGAGTCCCGGGCTCTGGGCAGACCCCTCAGGCGGCACTGACAGAGCGGCCGGGGCGTGGCTTGAGGTGGGGGACGGATGGGTCCACGACTGGAACAGGAGCGCCGAGCTGCGCCCTGTGCTGTGCCTGGCTCCGGGAGCCTGCCCGGTCCCCAGCCCGTCCCTGCGGTGAGCCAGGCTGGAGCTCATGGGTGGGGTTGGACTGGGAGCTGCTGGAAGGCGCCCGGACACCACCCGGCACATACGCTGCTTCGGCCTTCGCTGGGCCAGTGCCGCTGCCTCCACGGTGCTTTGGGGGCCTTACCCGGGGCTCTGAGCCCCACGCCCCTGGGAGCCGTGCTCCCACCCTTTACACAGTCAGAACCTTGAGGCCCACACTTCACTTCCACTTTCTCCATGTCACTCTCACGACAGCTTGGCAAGGTAGGACCCCCCGTCCCCACGTTTTTGACGGGGAAACGGAAACCCGGACATGAGCCAGTGGAAGCCAGGAGGACTCAGACCACATTCGTGTGATGCGGGCCCATGCAGCAAATGGTGGGCCGTCCTCTTGGGCTGGGGGGAGGACCAGCAGGACCCAGGGCTGGGGAAGGGCTTCCTGGGAGACGTGCTGACCGAGCCAGTCCTGCAGGATAGGGGTCTGGCGCCCAGGACGAAGTCCCTGAGCCCATGCCAGGTGGGCTGCCCCTGACCTGGTCTCCACCAGCAGAGACCAACCACAGGGAGCAAGAGCCCGGAAGGCTGGGTTTGGGTCCCTTGACCTTCGTCCAAGTGCACTAAAGTGCCCAGGGCTTTGCCCACAGTGGGAGGGAGTGTGGGCCGCACAGCCAGCAGCTTCAGCCCTCCCTGTGCTGTGGCAGAAACAAGTGGGGACTGGCCCTCAGGGAGAGAGGTGGGCCGCTGGGCAGGCCCTTCTCTACACGGCACTGGGTGGGCAAAGAGGTGTGTTGGAGGGCGTGACCTAGGAGCAGGGGGTGGGGGCATTCTGCAGGCGACCCAGGGAACCCTGGGCTGGACTTGAGAGGAGGGGAAGATGAGCCCCAACCTCCCTGTGCCCCCAGGATCCCCCGGCCATAGCCCCGAGGTGCTCTCCCAGCCAGCACAGGAGGAGGAGCTGTCAGACCTAGAGCTCCGAGACGTGGAGGAGGTCCAGATGGGCGGGGATACCTGCTGGTCAGGTGAATGAGCAAAGCCTGCTCCGGGGGCCGGCCTGGGGGCACATGTACACGTGGGTGCCACTGCTTTGGGCACCATCCTGGATCCTGCTCGTCCCTGGCTCGGAGCTCACTTCCGCACCCCTCTTCCCCTCCCCCACTGAGTCCCACTCCCGTCACTGACAATTCCTGAGGCTGCGAATCACCCAGACACCTCCCCTGAGCCCCAGACCCCCATAGCCACCTGCCTTTCGGACTGTAGCCTCCCACTTAGCACCCCGTCCCCCAGTCAGCAGCCAGGGAATCATCCTGGGCCCCTCCCCACTCCCACCTGGAGATTCTGGAGGTATCGGGAGGTTCCTGGGGGCAGGGGAGCTGGGCCAAGAGGCAGGTGCGACCTGCCCTTGATCAGCCCTGGGGGGGCTCTGGAGCAGTGGCCTCACTACTGTGGGGGTCTGGGTGGTGCCCTCTGAGTCTGACCCGTGTTGTGCCCTTGTGAGGTCTGCTGTGGGCCTGGTGCCGGCCCTGTGGCACCTCTCTGCTGGTCTTGTCACCTAGGACAGCATAGTAGGGCTCCGTGGAGGGACAGACGGGGTGCGGGGTGCTATCGGCCTCTCTCATTTCTCATTTCAGATTCCGAGCTGGGGCCTGAGCAGGCTCTGTCCTTTCGCCACCTGCAGGATCCTGGAGACGCGGTGGGCCAGGACGGCGGGGCGCTCAGGACCTTTCTGAGGAGTCTGCCCCGTAGGCGTGGGGTCGGCTTTGGGCAGGAGACCGGTTTGGAGCAGCCAGCAAGCCAGCTGCCGGTGGCCATGTCCTGCCCCCAGAAGAGGGGTGCCTGGCGCATGACACTTGTGCCACAGGGAGCCTCTGGGACCGAGGGTGACCCCGAGCTGGGGGACAGCTTCGGCCGCGGCTCTGGCCTCGGGGCCCAGCAGGGCGGCGCGCGGGGCGGGAAGCCCCACCGGTGCGAGGCCTGCGGCAAGAGCTTCAAGTACAACTCGCTGCTGCTGAAGCACCAGCGCATCCACACGGGCGAGAAGCCCTACGCCTGCGCCGAGTGCGGCAAGCGCTTCCGCGGCTGGTCGGGCTTCATCCAGCACCACCGCATCCACACGGGCGAGAAGCCGTACGAGTGCGCCGAGTGCGGCCGCGCCTTCAGCCACAGCTCGCACTTCACGCAGCACCTGCGCACCCACAACGGCGAGAAGCCGTACGAGTGCGGCGAGTGCGGCCAGGCCTTCAGCCAGAGCTCCAACCTGGTGCGGCACCAGCGCCTGCACACGGGCGAGAAGCCGTACGCCTGCAGCCAGTGCGGCAAGGCCTTCATCTGGAGCTCCGTGCTCATCGAGCACCAGCGCATCCACACCGGCGAGAAGCCCTACGAGTGCGCCGACTGCGGCCGCGCCTTCCGCGGCCGCTCGCACTTCTTCCGGCACCTGCGGGCGCACACGGGCGAGAAGCCGTTCAGCTGCGGCGCCTGCGGCAAGGCCTTCGGCCAGAGCTCGCAGCTCATCCAGCACCAGCGGGTCCACTACCGGGAGTAGCAGGCGCAGGCGCAGAGGCGAGGTCGGGCCTGGAGAGGACGCGGGTCGCAGCCAGGCCTCGGGCAGGACGTGCAGAGAGCGGGCGCGGTTGGCACAGCCGGCACCCCAAGCCGAGTGTGAATAAATTCTTTTTAGTTTAGTTGTTGAAAAGCGGAGCCTTTCCTGCTTCCTGTCCCTGAGGGCCTGCCTCAGAGAGGAGTGATGGGGGGCCTGACGGTGCCCGATTTAGTCTCCTGGGGCCTCGAGGGCTATCCAAGCTCCCTGGGGAGTGAGGCTTGGTGGCGCCATGACTTACCAGGAGACACAGGTGGTATTCCCAGCTGCAGAGACCTTGGCTGCTGGCGCTCAGCCCGGTCAATCAGTCCCCTCACGGGTCTGGGAGAGTGCGTGGACTTGTCTGTCAAGCAGCAGACCTGCTGTTTGCCCCCCGTGCTTCGCGGTGGTCCCCAAAGCCAGCGGACTTCAGCAAAAGGTATGTTCTGTTTCTTAACCCTGCCCATGTGTGAAGCAGCCCAGCCTTCGCAGCCACCTGCCGTCCCAGAAAGTGGGGGCCAGGGTGTCTCCCCTCTGACAAGTGCAGGCCGTCTTCAGGTCTGCCACGTCTTCCTGGTCTCTGTCGGACTGGGCTGCGTGGGGACGGCACGTGCCCACTCCCTGGGCCTCCTAGCCCGTGTGGCACTGCTGAGTGCCCGGCCACACCCAGGGCTGCAGCACCGAGCCTCATCTCCCCAGGCCACACTCCCAGGGCCACCATGTGCTTTGGGCCGCCCTCCCTGCACCCCCACTCTGGGTGAGATCCGCTCCGGGAAGAGGGCTGGAGACCAGGCTGTCTCTGGACATGAGCCTCATGGGTCAAGGCTCCTCGAGTCTTCCTTGCTGAGGTGCAGTGGCATCCCGGGATTCGGTCCCCTTAGCCTGACAGACAAATGGCCCTGCTCCCTTCTCCCCATGCCTTCCTCTCTCTAGTACCGTAAGGCAACAAGGCAGCCTTTGGGCCGCGGGGCTGCATGGCCGTGAGCAGGGCCTCCCGGGCTTCACGGGGCAGCGGCGCCAGCCTGCAGCCTGGGCTCGGGCCCGCACCGTGACTGGACCTAGCGGGCCTCCTCACGTGCTCACTCCAAAGTCATGGCCAAGGCATTCACCCCAAAGTGAGAGAGGGAGCTGGGACTCTGCGGAGAATTTTCTTGGGGTTGTGGTCGGAAAGGGGACGCGTTCTTTGGGGACTGTGTGTTCTCTGAGAGTAGCTTCTGAGGCACCGTGTGCAGGCAGTGGCAGCTGACGCCGATGACACTCGGCCTGCACGTGTGCAGATGGCCGTACCACCCCACGCTGGTGGCTCACAGATGGGAGCGGAGCCCCTTCCATCTGCAGACCCTGGCAGGCCTGCGTGCCTCGCCCGCAAGCTGAGTGCAGTTCAGCTGGGTCGGGAGGGAGGCTGAGCCCTGTCTCCTGTAGCTGCTGCGGGCCCCACAGAGAAGTCCAAGGGAGGGGCTTCTCTGCAGGACCTTTTGTGCCTGGATACGTTTCCATCCATTTTTCACAGCCTGCCCTCCCCTTTGTCCTGACAATGTCCCTTCTTAGGATGGCTCTGTGCAGCCACCGCCTGGCGTTGGGAAGTCTGCAGATCTCAGTCAGTCCTGTGAGGCACTGGTCATAAGGCCCCTCACCTTACATCTTCTGGGACCTCGTTTCATAGGGTGTGAGAACCCACTAAGGGACCACCCGATTACATCTGGGGAGCTCGCTGAAAACCAGATTCCCAGGCCCCAGCCCAGGGGGAGACAGAGTCAGTCGGCCTGGGGTGGAGCCAGAAAATCTGGGTTTAGTTCCAGCACCCCCAGCGATGTTGACTGTGCCAGATTCGGGAACTTCTGGTCATCCAGCCCCTCAAAGCACGTGCTCTTGCTCGGGTAGTTGTCCAAGCCCTACTGAGACGCCGCCTCCGCCAACTGTTCCCAGCTCTGTCCTCGGGGCCTGTCATAACCTGACTGTCCTCACCCACAGGAAGGGCCGTCAGGATGTGAAGAAGCCGTCCCGCCCAGGGTCCGTCTCCCGTCCCCTACGGTTCTTTTCGAAGCACCCAGTTCCTTCCGCTGGTTGCGGGGTTTGTGGATTTGCTTTAGCAGTGGACGGTACTGTTCTCACCCCAGGCCACGCCAGCGTCCATCACCCCCTCCCCTAGACCGCTGCAAGAACCCACACCTCGCCTCCAGGGTTCCTCCCCCGCCCATGGACCGGAGAGAGCTTCTAGAGTCGTAAGTTAGATGCCCCTCTCTTGCTTCCCAAAACCGTTCCCACGGCCTCAGGACCCTACACACCCGGTCCCCTTGCTCATTCCCTTCCAGTCTCTGCCTCAGGGACAAGTCCCCATCGCCCCCGTCCAACCCAGCACCTCGGACAGCTCTAGGCACGCGCCGCGCCCAAGTCTGCGCCCCGAGCTGGTTCCTTGGGCTGGTCCCCCAGGCCGGTCCTCCTGGCCAGTACCCCAGGCCACTTCCCCGAGGACGGTCC
>NW_006436294.1:7043753-7064533 GCF_000325575.1 Pteropus alecto
TCTCCGCGCACTGGGACGCATCGGCCGTGGGCCACGCCACGTTCCCAGGCCGTGCCGAAAAATTTCCGAAAGAGTCGAAAATCCCCGCAAGGCGGACTTAACCTTTGCGAGCGCGTCCTAGAACGCTGGGGCAGACTGGGGACAGCACCCCGGTCCCGGGCACGCCCCGTCCCCGCCTGGCTGGCATTCGTTTTCCTCTTAAATAGCGCTTGGGAGTTTATTTTCATTGTAAGAGTCATTCATGCTCTTTAAATAAGATTTGGAAAGTGTTGGAAAAATAGACCCACCGCCCCACCCCACCCCCCAAATAAAAAATCAGTCATCGGCAAGGGCAGGGAGGGCTTGCGCACATTTCGGCCGGTCTTTTAGGCTCTGCTGGGTGATTTCAGTCGTTGCTGTTTAAACAGATTGACTCAGCGCCTAACGTCACCCCTAAAATAACATTCGTGTTCTGGCAGTCTCGGATTTGCCGGGGGCGGCACCTTAGTGAATCCCCCCAGGCATGAGCGGTGCCCGCATCCCGGATTTACAGGTGGGAAACTGAGGCTCAAGCAGGTCTCACCAGAGCCGCGGTCTGAACCCAGGTGTGGAGTGCGGTGGCCGGTACTGGGTCACCATGCCTTCTACCTCCCTTTTCTGTGCACCAGCCCCTTCCTCCGGAAACCCAATGTCCTCATCTGCAAAGCAGCCTCTGGCTCAGGGGTATTAGACGAGGCGATTCACACGGCGCGGGCTAACGGCGAGCGTGCGGGTAGTGGACACCTGGGACTGAGCAGCGAGGGGCACGTGGCGCCACGTGGGGCCACGGGCCAACCAGCAAGAGTCCGGCGCCCCCACCCCGCGCGACACCACTGAGCCTCTCAGCCCCCGGCCCTCGCCAGCAGAAAGGGGACTACTGCGCTGCCTCGGGCCCCATGAAGGGACCGCGGTCGCAGGGGCAGCAGGACGAGGCTGCCGTGCTCCCTCCCCGCGGATGGTTTCCTCCTGCTCCTCTGCATCGCGCGGTTTCCTGAGCTGCTGTGGCCTCCACCCCATGACGCTCCCCTTTCTCCACTAGCACTGACTTCGTCCTTTCGCTCACTCCGCAGTCAGCTCGGTCACCAAACCCAGACCTACTTCCCGGCCATCATCCCTGCATCTGGCTGCAGGCGATGGAGCCCAGGGGCGACAGGGGAGATAGGCCCAAGGCACGTGCGTGGGAAGTGGAGACTGGCAGAAGGGCGGGGATTCTGGAAGGGGGCGGGATGGCGACGGGGCTGCTATGAAGGTGATTAAGACAATAGCCGGGAGGCGCCTTGCACCGGAGCTAGGAGACTTGGAAGAATCGCAAAGACAGGCGAGCGCCCGGGTAGCTGCCCGCCCCGCGGCTTCCGAGCAGCCAAGCGCATAGTCCTCCGGTGGCCCAGAGGGTCACCAGAAGTTTCGCGTTGCTGTCGCCAGGAAAGCCGAACACACACATTCCAGAGGTCCAGAACGTAGCCGGATTTCCGCCCCGCAACCTCCAGGGCAGCCGGGAGCCCAGTCCTCCGGCGGCCTAGAGCGTCGAAGGAAGTCCTGCTTCACAACCTCCAGGGCAACCGAGCGCACAGTCCTCCGGTGCCCCAAAGCGTCGCCATAAGTTCGCATTTTGGTCGCCAGGGCAGCCGAGCACACAGTTCTTAAACGGTCCACAGCTTCGCCGAATGTACCGCGCCACAATCTCCAAGGCAACCGAGCATTCAGTCTTACAACGGTCTAGAGCGTCACCGGAAATCCCGCCCCACAACCACCGGGGTAGCCGAGCGCACAGGCCTCCTGCGGGCTAGAGAGTCGGCGGAAGTCCCGCCCCGGGGCCTCCAGTACATCCCAGCATGCAGCCCTCTTGTAGTCTAGAGCGTCGCCGGAAGACCCGTTCCACAACTTCCAAAGCAGCCGAGTGCAGTCCTACGGTGCCCCAGAGCCTCGCTAGGAGTTTCGCGTTGTGGTTTCCAGGGCAGCCGAGCATACAGTTCTTTGGCGAGACCAAAATTTCGCCGAAAGTTCCGCGCCACAGTTTCCAGGGTAGTCGAGCATGCAGTCCTCCGGCGGCCTAGAGCGTCGCAGGAAGTCCCGCCCCACACCCTCCAGGACAACTCAGCACGCTGCCCTCTAGCGGTCTACGCTGGAAGTCTGCCCCGCTACCTCCAGAGTAGCTGAGCACCCAATCATCCAACAGTCTAGAGCGTCACCAAAAATTCGTATTATCTTTAGTCCGGGCTACCGAGCATACAGTTCTCTAGCGATCCAAAGAGTCGCCGAAAATCCCGCGCCACAACCTCCAGGAAAGCCGAGCACGCAGTCCTCCGGCGGTCTAGAGCGTCGCCGGAAATCGCCCCACAACCTCCAGGGTAGCCGAGAGCCCTCCGGAAGTCTAGAGTGTCGCCGGAAGTGCCGTCCCGCAACCACCAGACAGCTGAGCTCCTAGCCCTCCGGAGGTCTAGAGCGTCGCCGCCGGAAGTCCCTCCCTACAGACTCCAAGACAGCCGAGATAACAGCGTTCTCGCGGCCCAGAGTGTCGCCGGAAATCCTGCGCCGCGGCCTCCAGGGCAACTAAGAGCAGCAGTCCGGCTGTCTAGAGCGTCGCCTGAAGTGTTCGCGGCGCTTGTGGAGGGGTTTACGGCGCTTCGGGGAGGGCAGCAGGGGCTGCGGAGGCTGCGCGTGAGTGATGGCCGGCCGGCTGAGGGGCGGCAGACGCTGGGGCTCTGTCGAGCGCGGCGTGAATACAGGGTGTCTGGCTGTGTGTCTCTCCTGCGCTCTCACTGAGAAAGAGCCGCAGGTGCGCTGTGGAAAGTGGAAGTGGGAGGACGCACGGCAGTCGCGGCCGCGGGACAGCCTCCCCGCCACGGCTGCGACGGCCGCCAGGGGTCGCTGCATGCCCAGCTGCTGGCCTGGGTTGGCCTTCCTTGTTCTTTATTGAAATTGCATAGTTCCCGAGGTTGTTTCTGTAAACAAGTTGGAGATGAAATTTCCGTGTCGGCAAATCGCCAAGATTCCCAGTGTCGGGAGGTTCCCGGGGTTGGGATCCCAGTGTGACTTTGGGGCCTTCGGAAGTCGTCCCACGGCCGCCAGCGGAGGAGCGGTGTACGCGGTCCCCGTGTCCCCCGCTCTTCTGGCTGGGAACGCGCTGTCCTTTTTAAGCCTTCGCAACTTTCAGAGTAAAAAATGGCATTTTAAATTACGTTTCTTAATTGCAGATGCGGTAGGACAAACGCAGGACTTGTGTTTTAAAATATATTGGCTCCTTTTTTTGCGGGTTATTCGTGATTTTTTACCAAATTTTTGTGCTTTCTCAATATGCAGCGGACTTGAGCCTTTACCTGCGTTGCAGATATCCACGCCCCACACACACCATTTTCCCCCCATTCGTTTTGTTTTTTATGCCGTTTTCTTCTGTAGTTAAATGTCATACTTTGATGTCAAGTTTAGCAAAGTCATTTCTCATTTCAAAATTGCATTATTTAATCTTTTAGATATTCAAGTCTTTATAATCACCAGTAGCGTTGAAGGACCCGGGGCTAATTCTGTAGTCGTTTTGAGAACTGGTCGCGGCACCGGGCGGTTCGTGATGGAGCGAGGTGATAGTGGCTGATGCACACCCGTCTTTGCCGAGTCTGGGGGTGCAGGGGCCCAGCATCCCCTAGAACACTTAGTCTCTGGGGTGTCTGTCCATTTTTACCGGCGGAAGGAGCCGGCGGTTGGGGCGGCTGCTCCAGGCCCCCCCCTCCCCCGGGGCGGCTCTGACCTCGCCCCAGCTCCCCCAGCCGTTTCCTTCCCTCTCCTTCCTTCATCCACGCAGCTGTCCCCACGCTTCATGGTTCTGTGGGGCATCGAGCAGACGGAAACCCTGATGGACACTCACACGGGCGAGGGGGGCGGCCGGGCCCGGGGAGTTGGGGAGGACTGTCCTGGGGCTAGGGAGTTGGAGACAGCTCAGGAATCAGGGCTCCCTGAGTCCCCCCACTTACTGCTGTGCTTGCCTCGCTGGGCTCCATTCCTGTGCTCTGCTGGCCACACCCTGCAACCCCCTTTTCTCCAGCTCCCCTGCAGACTTCCGAGGACAAGAATAGGGATTCTTGACTTTGTTTCTCCAGGGCCCGGGCGTCGGCTGGCCTGGGCTCAGGCGGTGACCAGGAGGAACGTGACCATCTGGCTAGCCGCCCGTCCACTGACCATGCCCCCTCGGCTCCAGCCCCTCCATTCTGAGGGTTCGAGGCCACGCGGCAGGGCTGTCCGCCGAGCCTCATTCGGGTCGCTGTGGCTGCTCTTCCCATTACGTGAGCAGCACCGACGGCAGCGTCACTGTCCCTTAGCAGAGGGACACGGTGTTCGAAGCTGGGTCCCGGGCCCCTGGTTCTTGTTCCGCGTAGACCCTGGGTGGGACAGAGCCGTGGCCGCTCGGGTCCCACGCGCACACGCTCCCTACCTGTGGCTCGACGTAACAGCCTGTCAGGGAGCCGATGGAAAACCTCGGTGGGCACCGGCCTGTGCCGATGGCCCGGTACAGCACCCTCGCCCCCACCTGGCCACGCAGGTGTCCTTGTCACAGGTGGCCGTCTGGTCCCAAGCCGAGCGTTTTGCCTGTCTGGCTACTGCCTGGAGGTGGGGGGCTTCCTCGGATGTGGGTGGCCTGCCCGGTGGTCTCGCCCTCCCCAGCCACCTCCCAGGCACCTGTGACAGGAGACGTCTCAGGAGGCTGCTGCTCCCTGGCCTTGTGCTGTCCCGCGGGTCTGAAGCCCCTGTCTGAACGGGCACCTGGTCTGTGCCCCGGAGGCAGCGGAACCGAGTGTACGCAGCTGCTTCACTGCCCCCGCCGGCCGTCGGCCCTGGGGAGCGGGTCCGGGCGAGGACCCTCTCACGTGCACAGAGCAGAACCCTTCGAGTTCGGCGGGTGGGGGGCTATCAAGGAAGCACGGTCGTCACAGGTGTCCAGGGTCAAAAGAATAAGGGGACCAGGACGTGTGCGGTCAGGGCCCTCGTGTCCCTGTGCCCCCGGGACCTCTGCTCCGATTTCCTTCTGCGTTGCTGCCGCAGGCCATCAGGCAGAACGAGGGCACATGGCCTGTGTCCTGCACCCCTGAGATGGCTGGCGGCGGGGTTTCCTCTAGTCCCCGGTGTGGGTGCGACGGGCCTCCCTCCATCCTCCCTCCACGGTCCCCCAGGGCTGGGCGGGAACTGGACACGGACTCCATTACTGTGCTGTCGTTGCCGAGGTCCCCAGTGCCATCTCGGTCACGTGCATGTCGTGCCAGCTTTCTTATCTCTAAGTGCACTCAGCCGTCGTTTCCAGTTTTCCCGGCTCAGGCCTCAAGTGTCCACTGGCTCCTGAGTGACGGGCGCAGAGCACGGAGTCGACGCCGCAGCAGGCGGCTTTAAAGAGGGAGGCGGCCATGCAGCGGGGGTGCTGGGACTGTGCCCGGCTCGGTGGCCACCTGGGTTTTTGGACCTTTGTGGGAACCAGGCAGCTGGAGAGAGGCCCAGAGGGTCCCTAGGACCTGCCGTTTATGAGGAAAGCGAAGGGCCGCAGGGCCGGGCTAACAGCATGTGGGGCGCAGGCGGCACCCAGCGCAGGGGCGGCGGGGCGCGGGACGGGGTGGGAACCCGCATGGCAGTTGCCGAGTTGCCGTGGGAGCGTCGGCGCCCATCGGACGGGGAAGCGCCAGCGCAGGCCGGATCCGTTCGCCCCCTGTGGCCACAGAGCCAACGACAGCCGCTAGAGCGTGCGACCACGGCTGGACCTTCTGCCAGAGCAGGGGTGGGGGGCGGGGTTCAGGGTGACACCCGCGCTCCTGCCGCGCAGAGGTCTGCGCACCTCGCCCCACGCGCAGTGAGCAGGTGACCGGCGTCTTGGCGCCTTGACTCCCTGTGTGGAAGCCTCCGCATGTCTGTCCCCTGCCTTGCCGGGAGCGGGGGAAGGGGCGTGTTGGGGACGGCAAGCTCTATATACACGTGGGAGACGAGGTTTCTGTGAAGGGACGTTTGGTGGTGACACACGTCCACTGAAATTAATTTATTTTCACAGCGGATTTTTCCTGAGTTGTAATTTGCACGTGGTGAAACGCACAGGTCTTCAGTGAATGGTTTCGAGATTTGACAAGGAGACCCCGTCTTGACCTCTGTGACCCCCAGAGCAGTGGCCGGTCTGAGCGGTCTGTGTTCCCTCCGCGGGCCAGGCGCACCTTACCTGCTGTCGCACCGGCTGCTGCATCGGCCCGAGGCTGGGCTCTCGCGGTTCCACGTGGTCTGGATGCATCTTGAGCCAGAGGCCAAACTGAAAAGGAAAACCATCTGCCTCCCGACGGAGACTTTTAAGGCACTGCCCATCCTGTGCCCCTCCAGTTCCAGGAGCCTGCAGGCAGCTGGGGCCCCAGCCATGGCACAGACGTCCCTACCACCCTGCCTGTCGGTGACAGTCCCAGTCCATCCTTGGCCAAGCCTGCGTGTCCCAGCCGTCGGGACCTTTCTGGAGTGACTTTCTGGCAGGCCAGGTCTTCTGAGGGCCCGTGTCCTCGTGGGATGGCCCCATTGCCACTGCTTACTCGTGAACAGGTGGGCTCTGCCCACCACACCAGGTCACCGCTTTCCTGCCCCCAAGACAGCCAGGAGGGAGTCCGGCTGTGGGCACTCGGTCAGCCTTCCCCAGGGGACGGGCTCAGACAGGCACTCGGGCCCTTGTCGGTTCAGGGGAGGCGGTGCAATGTCTGACGGGGCCCCTGCCCGGTGTCAGGACAGAGGTGGTGTGGCACATGGGCCTTCCCTGGTCAGGGCTTGGGATCTGCCCTCCCTGAGGGTCCCTTCCCCTGGCCCATCACCGCGCAGTGTTAGTGGCGTTCCACAGATGCCCACCCCTCCCCTGTGCAAAAATCCCGAAAGACAGCTGCGTGGGTGGGCAGCCGCGAAGGACACAGGAAGGGGCGTGGTGTCGGTGACCATCTGCATGACACAACAAACGCCGCAGCAGAGCATCTCGCCCAGGGTTCCCCGGTGTCGCTTCAATGCCAGACGGCTGCAGGGAGGCAGCAAGATTCCCGTTCAGAACTCAAAGTCCTCGCTGGCCGTGTCCAGCGCCCAGGCGAACCTCTCCCTCTGGATCTTGCTGTAGATCTTCTCCACGGGCACCCCAAACCACTTACACCTGCGGGAGGACCACAGTTCTTGGGGGGATGTAGGACAGAGACCAGGACTCTGGGTGATGGAGGGGGCAGCTTCCTGATGCGGGCCAGGTGTCCCCAGGGTGTGCTCAGGGACTACACTCAGGCACATAGGTGGCCTGGCCACTCCCACCCGCCATGGGCAGGCTGAGCTGCACGTATGTCCCTGCCCAGCCCTAGGCTCCCCCAAAGCTCTCTGGAGGGTGAACTGATGACAGACTCGGCATCTGACGCCCAGTCAGGCGACTGGGGGCACATGGGGAACAGAGGCCCCTCCTCAAGGCTGCATGAGGGCACACGACCTGGGCCCACGTATTGGGCGACGCTGATCCGGGGTCCGGGTAGTTCAGCTTGGATGTGCCCACTGCCACCTGCTTGCTCTCCCCCTCGACTGTGGCCCGTACGCTCAGCATCACAAGCTGCCCCTCCAGTCTCTCCAGCAGCCTCTCTTTCTTCTGCAGGAAACTCGAACAAGGAGGGTCACAGGTCACCACAGGCTCACTCCCTGGGGGGGCGAGTCCAGCGACATGGGAGGCGGTGCTTGTCCCACAGGCCGGACACTGAGCCCTCAGCAGAAAGGAGAGGCCCATGCAGACCCACCTGCACGGACAGGGAGGCCTGTGCCAGCACGGACGCCCAGTGGTCCAGCACCTGGCATCCCTCACCCACGTCACCTTCACCAGGGCCACCCTGCCCCTGAGGACACTTGTCAGGTGAGAAAACCTTCACACTCAGGACCCGCAGCCACGGCCATCGGGACGAAAAGGAGACACGCGACTAGAGAAACCAGAAGGTGACGAGGCAAACGATGTCGACGCGAGACGGACAGACGCCCGGAGGCGACAGCCACCAGGACCCACTGCAAGAGGTGGAGGATGCGAACAGGGCTCTCCAGGTAAAGCGGCGGCATCAGTCCCATTCAGAACCTCACCGGTGAGGTCACGTGCTTAAAGAAGGGACACAGTTCTTCACAAACGGAGGAGACACCTGCCAGCTTACTCCGAGGCCGGCGTTACCCGGACGCTGAAACCAAAGGCATCACAGGAAAACGAGACCGACAGCCCGTCACAGACAGCGGCAAACCCAGCGACACGGGAAGACCACAGGCCCTGACTGCGAGGCGAGGACGTCTCGACGCCTGGAGACCCGTTGGCACAGTGTGCCCACGGTCACCTCAACGAGGGCAGAAAAGCACCTAACGAGGCGACACCCATGGAGCAAACAGATCTCTGAGGACAGGGAACACGAGGGCGTCCGGGGGAACGCCCAGCAGACACCGCCCAGCAGACACCGCCCAGCAGACCCCGCCCCGTGGTGCGGGTGAAACCGGCCCCTGCAGGGGCTCACGCCACCTGTTCCCAGTGCTGTGCCCGAGAGCCCAGACTGACGGAGGACACGTAAACTGTCCCTATTTGCAGGTGGCACGACTTTGACACTGGCGAGTTCGGCAGGGCTGCGGGCTGCCAGGCCATGGGCAGCGACTGCGCTCTGCACAGGAGGTGGGGCGGCTGACGGGGCAGGCCTGGCTGTGCTTGGAAAGGCCTACTGTGGGGGCTCGGCTTCGGGAGGGTCCCTGTCACCATCACGGACGAGCACAGCTCACTGAGCCCGGACCCTTCACACAAAGCGGCTTATGCTGAGCACCTGCCTGCCTTCTGGGGGTCTGGGAGGTTGGTGGGTGCCAGGCAGAAGTGCCCATGTGACCAGCCTCCATGAAAACCCAGGACACCGGGTCTCTACTGAGCTTCCCTGGTGACATTTCACGTGCTGTCATAGCACATTGGTGAGAGAAACTCAGCATGTCCTGTATGACTCCACGGGGCCGTGCACCTGTTCCCTGAGTTTGATGGTGCCCTTTCGCTGTCCTAAGTCACAGCTGTGACTCTGCCGACACACAGATAACGTAGTTTGTATTTTTTTTAAATCACAGAACTATTGGAAAGGACGCCGGAGGATCGGTAAAGGGAAAAGCTAAAGTCTACAGCCAGCCGCCCCGACTCGAATGGCTGGGCCCTCAGGACACTCACCTTTTCGACGCGCTGTCCCCTTTTGACTTGTGGTCAGCTCTTGCCTTCCTCAGCTCCTCCTGGGCCTCGGCCACCTGCTGCTGCTTCGCCTCTATCTGCAAAGGAAGAGGGCCCTGTCGGGGCTGCCACTGCCGCTGCCCCTACCTGGTCCAGCCCCAGGGACCCATCCACAGCCTGCTAGCCACAGTGCCCTGAAAGGCCCGCCCCACAGCGCCCACCTGCCAAGTTGGTGCCAGAGAGCCAGCCTGACCGTCACTGTGGCGGGGACAGGGTGAGGCCAGGAGGCCCCGAGTGTATCACCTGCCCCAGCGAGACCCGGCCCCCTGCTCCACCGACCTCCATCCTGGACTACGGGCCTTTCCACACTGTGGGCCACGCAGGGCAGCCACCCAGCCCTGGGCAGCACCAGTTCTCAGGACCACCCAGAGGCCCCTGTGGGGAGCTGCCACATCCATGTGTACCTTGGACTGCAGGTTCTGCATCACCTTCTCAAGGCCCTGGGAGTGGCCCGATGGTTGCAGAGGAGGGCCACGGCTTGGTTGTGACAGGACTTTAGCAGCCACGCTCTTCAGCTGAAACAGGAGTGGCCGCCAGCCAACGAGGGTGACTGCTGCCACCACCAGTGCTTTATGAGGCCACTGGTCAGCAGAGGGGCCCTGTCCAAGGGACCCACAAACCAGGGCAGAGCTGGGTGTGAGCAGGACTCCACCCGCCAGGTGTCAGCCTGCATCCACTACACATTTTTGGAAACCAGGAATCAGTAAAGACTATGCCACCAACTCAACTTTTTAAATGGACAAAAATTCATAACAAATATGCAGATAAGTGCACACAAAGGTGCCCAACATCTGAGCAAACGCAAGCCATGTGAGCGCCTCGGCTCTGGGCCGACGTTTGCCTGCAGCCCCGACGAGCATGGGAACGCACGCGGGCAGCCACCCTGGAAACTGCCCAGCCGTTTCCAGCCCAGCCGACACATGACGGTGACCCAGCCATCCCACCTTGGTCCCTGCAGAGAGGGCATGTCCACACGGCAGCACTTGTCGTGACAGCCCAAGCCTGGGGGTCAGCAGGGAAATGGACACGTGGCATGTGTTCACACGGTGCTGGGGCCATGCTGGCAGGGGCCCAGAAACGTCCTGTCTCTGAGGGGAGTCCCATGGGTGCATGCTTGTGAGAGTCTCAGTGGAGCTGTTCCCCAGGATTAGTGTCAACTCAGGTGAAAAAGTTTTTTAAATGAGAATAAACAAAAATCCTTGGCACCTTATCTTCCTTGTCTTGGGAGCCTCCCCCCTAGTGCCTCTGCTCCCTGGCCCCCCAGCCCTCCCTCCCGTGACCCTGCCTCTGCAGCAGACCTGGGGGGAGGTCAAGACAAATCTAGCTGCACCCCTCTGCCTGCCTCTCCAACTGGGAGGAGAGGTGGCCAGACAGGGAACCGTCCAGAGTACCAGGTGGCCACTGAGCACTCAAAAGGGCTGCGAGGGAGCGGCCACTGCACGCACCTTTCGCCCATCGCTGAAGAAGTTTTGGAAAACTTCTTTGGTTGCATATTCGTGATCCAACATTCTTCCGTAAAATGTGGCAACCTCTTCAGCCACCAAGCTCACCTTCACGGGCTTCCCTGCAGAGGCCAGGAGCCTGCCCCTCCGTCCTCTAGCCCGCCCCGTGCCTGTAAATTAAGCCTCCTCGCAGTACACCAGGGGCGAGGCGTTCTGGACTTGCTAAAGTTCAGAAGCACATTCTCCACTTAAGAGATGGACACGCCGCGTCCAGGCGGCCACTGCAGACACCCTGGAGGGCAGGCTGGGAGCTCCGCGGGAGGTGTCCGTGGCCACCTTTGCACGCGTCCCTCCGGCCTAACGTTCCCTTTGGCTGCTACACCGATGTGGACGCCTGTGGATCAGCACGTGTGCAACCTTAAAACACGTTGTCCACATAATTACTGAAGCAACATAAAAGTTAAGGCTTCAAAGCAGAAAACTGAGCAACTGTGGGGTAAGCTTTCAAACACCGTCACCTCTGTGCCCACCTGCCCCCCACTTTACTGTCCAGCCAGCGTGTATGAGAGACGTGGCGACAGATAGGCCTGTGTTTAGGTAGAGCAGACACCAACAGTGGGGTGAGGGGGTGTTCATGGTGAAGTTCTTTCAACTTTTCTGGATGTTCAAACTTTTCGTAACCAAATGTTGGAAAAATAAATGTGCATTAGTTTGGTAATAAGGAAAAAGGCATTCACGATTAAACAGCGTATTTCTTCCCCAAAGTAGCTTTCCAAGAGGACCGAGGACATTAGGTGAACAGCCAAGGCCCGAGGGCTCGGCTCCACCATCACCGGCTCCCTGTGCCTGGCCCACCCTGCTGGCAAACGTGCCGGCAAACACCCTTCTCTCCGCGGCTGGGCCTCCCGGGCCTCCCTGGCTCCCCACTTCCTGCCCGCCTAGCCAGGCAGCTGCTGCTACAGGCGGGTCACAGGCACGTCACGGGCACACAGCTCGGTCAGCAAGGCCCCTGCGGGTCACCTGCAGCACCCCTGTCCCAACCAGGCGCCCACACGGCACAGGGTGGGCTCTGACTGTACGACCGGCCACAGCATTTACACTCTGGCTCAGAACAGATTTCTCAACCAAAAGTCACACCAGCTGAGCTGCAGTGAACGATGCAGTTGTGAGTCCTGGCTGAGCATCTACAGGGACAGGTGCGCGTGTGGCCCAGCAGGAGCCCAGGAGGTCCAGGACCTTCCAAGGAGGTGGGGGGAGGACTCCCCGAGCCCCAATGGTGGGGGGCGTTCTCCCTGCTGTCCACAGGCAGCCTCCTTGCAAGGTGGGGGGCGAGGGGGCAGTGCTGCCCAGGCCTGGCCTGACCCAGAGGAGAGGTCAGCTCTGGCAAATGCAGAGAGTGGCCAGAGCCGGGGAAACTAGCAGCACGAGAACCAAACAAAGTCCTGCTCAGCAGGGTGGACAGAGTAAGGAGCTGGGGACAAGGGACGGGGGACTCCTGAGCCATCAGGTGAGGCAGGCAGGGCGACACCCATGTTCACCTTGGGTACCTGTAGTAACCGCTGTTTCTGGTTAAGAAGCAAAGCCTGGGCACCCATAAGCAGCATCTGCAAGCACCCAGGGGCACAGATGCGGGCCCTCACCCAGAGGGTGGTCCTGGACACAGCCCACGCTGGCCACTCGAGCGTGGCAGGAAGGGGGCAGATTCGGAGGGCACACCAGACTCGGGTGCTCAAGGGCAAGGCCTGGACTGCTTGGCTGCCCTCCCGCCGGCTCGGGTAACCTCTGAATCCGCCTCTGCCTGGCACCAAAGCAAAGGTCCCACGGGTCTCCTAGGGCGGCCCACACATTGCCAGGACAACCCAGCCCACAGCAGGAGGGCGGCAGAGCCCCGGGGCATGACACCTGCCCGCCCCCCCCATCTGGGCACACGTGCTCCCCCGGCGCCTCAGGCAGGTCCTCACCGTCTGGGCAGAAGCGAACTCCATCAGGAAGGGGCTCGTATGGGGGGCAAAGTGCTGGCCTCTGGGCTCCGGCTGCTGCCATTTCGCTCCGTCCTGGCTCTTCTCCCCCGACCTACGGGACAGGACGATGCTGACCCATGCAGCTGGGGGCCCAGCCTTTTCCCTGTGTCCCTCACGGACTCCCTACTGTGTATTGGGGGCAGGAAGTCGGCTCCGGGTTCAGGGAGCCACATGAACTGCAGTGCTGCATCTGTGCCCCGCGCGTGCCTTCGGGGAAACTGAAGAGTAAGGCCACCTGTAGCGCCCGCACTCCCAGTGCACGTGCACATCCGCCCCAGCCGAAAGTGACGGTCAGCTGGCCCAGAGCGGCCGGGGTGCACCGCCCCCACGCCCCCTGCCCTCCGTGCCTCACCTGGCTGTGCGGACCGTCTGCAAGGGCAGGGGGCTGCGGGGGACATCGGTGTGTACCCCGCCCGCAGCCCTCCGCAGAGGGAGCAGGAGCCTAACCACCTGCATTCGCTCCCGAGGCCCCACCCCTCTCTGGGCCCGCCCCCTCCTCTGGCCCCGCCCCTGCACGCTGGGCAGTGGACCCGGTGTGTGGACCAGTGGCTGCGCTGGGAAGTGCTTCCAGGAGCGTCTTCCAGGCAGGTGGCTACACCCAGCAGGGCCTCTCTGGGGCGTTGTCCCCTCCCGCCCATTACCCTGTACACTGGGTCCAGCCTCCTGACTGCAGACAGGCCCACGATCCAGGTCCAGCCTGTCCCACGCCCTGGCCCAGAGCTGCCTGACCCTCAGGGACCTGAGGCTACTCCTGAAAGGTGACCCTGGGTGCAGCCCAGGGCCTGCAGAGAGTAGATGTCCCGTTTCAGTACTGGCTCGCCCATTCCCTGCCCCCAGGAGCTCCTGGAGGCACCTGGTAGGTCCTCCGTAAACACATGCTAGCCATGTTCACCAGGCCAGACATTGGAGGGCACCCCTCCACGCTGTCAGTGAGCCCTACACTGCCACAGACGAGTGAACCTGTAACAAGTGAAGACAATGGCAAAATGCCAGCATGGCCAGAACGGAGTCCCGAAAACATACCCTCCATCAGACATACCCCCCAAGCAGCCTCCCAGACGTGCCTAGGAGTCCTGTAACACAATCCCTGCTGACCAGCCTCTCACCCCAAGAGAACCCTGGGTAGCTGAAACCTCCCTCCCTGCACTCACTGGCCAGGGGTTTGACCCCCACTTCTGCAGGGCAGATGGCCAAGCTGCAAAGCCAGAGCAGGCCCTGGCAGTCGCTGTGGGCCGACCAGCAGTGGACTGCACAGCTCCACTGCCTGTGAACCTCAGGCAGGCAGCCGACCCTCCTGCGTCAGCCTCATCTGGAGACTGAGGCTAACGGGCTCGTGGGAAGGGGATGAGTGGACACAGGTAGCACCTTCCCCCCACCCCCCCACCACAGAGCATGCAGCAGACCTCGGACGCTCGCTGTGAGCACCTGGGTGCAGGTCAGCAGGTGCGAGCCCACCCCGTTCACCCTCAGTAACCTTCACCACTGCCACCAGCTCTTCAGTCCCCACGGACACCCAGGGGCTGGAAGCACTGGCACAGCCTCAGGGCTGCGGTGAGTGGGTATCAGCACCCAGGGGGCCAGGGCGCTGGGCACCACCATTTCTGAATGACCACGTAGCTGCTGGCTGGACACAGGCTAGGACAGCAGCAGCCGACGCTCCCCAGAGGCGCCCCCGTACCGGGTGTGTCTAACGGTGTGACGTAGTCTCTCACGGCCCTTCCAAGGCCGGGTCGGGAACTCCAGCCCAGGCCTGCGGCTCCTTCCACGGAATCACCGAGGCCACTGTCTTCACATTCAGGCTGCTCGGGTTCTATAAACAGGATGAGGCAGGACAAACGCCATAGATCTCTAAGCAGATGCACAAAAAGCACCTGCCCCAATCCAATAGCCTTTCACGATAAAAACAAAAACCGCACTCAACAAACTAGGACGGGAGAGAATCTCCTCCACCTGCGACAAGCAGCTCGTGCCGCTCGGAGGTGGGAGACAGGCCGCGTCCCCCAGGTCAGAGGCGGACAAGGAGGTCTGTTCTCAACTCACTATCCAGCGTGGTCCTGGAGGTTCTAACTGGAGCATACAGGCAAGGAAGTGACACAAAAGACAACCAAACTGGAAGAGGCAAACTGTCTCCACTCACTGACGCCACGGTCTCGGCACGGTCTCGTGTAAGCAAACCCGAGAGTCTACGAAAAAATTACGAGCTAATAAATGAATTCCACACGCTGCAGGAACGGGATCCACGCAGAGATCAGCTTCCTACACCTGCAACGAGCAGCCCGAGAAGGACGTTAAGGACGTCCGGGCTCCAGAGAACGTGACACCACCAGGAAAACAAGGAGGCAGACAACCCACAGAAAGGAACAAAATGTTTGCAAACCCCATATCCGATGAGTGTCCACAATATGTAAAGAACGCCTACATCTCAACGATAAAGGAACAAATGACCTCAATAAAAAACCGGCAAAGGATCTGAACAAACGTTTCTCCAGGGATGACGCACGAATGGCCAGCAAGCACAGAGGTGCTCAGCACCATCGCCATCCGGGGAAGCCGCTAAACCCACAGGAGATGCCACCGCACGCCCGCCAGCTCCGTAACCCTGCCCAGGTGTCCCCGATCGTAACCACAATTCCTTGCAAGTTCCAGTAACCCCAGTTCCCACTCGAGACACAAAGCTCGGAAAGTGTGAGTATCTCCCCCGAACGCGAGCAGCCGCAGAGTGTGGGGTTGGTACAACACGGGCCTTGCCAACTCCAGGCTGGCCGCCCAGGGGGGGACGCCCCCTGCACCCCCTCACAGATGGGGCCACCACCCAGCAGAACTGTGACGCAGTCACGTGTGGATTCTAAACTGTCCAGAACCCAAAAGGAACAGCAATTTCAGTTTAAAATGTAGCTCATTTCAAGCAATTTATCTAAAATACTCGTTTCAGTGTGCAGTCCATCTAAACCCCGAGGAGCTGGCGTGGGTGCTTTACCTCACGCTGTCTCTGAAACCAGCACGTGCTGTCCTGAGTCACGTCTCAGGCGCTCACCGCCACAGGCGGCTGGTGGCTCCTGGGCGGGACAGTGAAGGTGTCCTTGTCTGCTGCTCTGCTCCGTGCCTGTGACAGTGGGCAAGTCCTTTCTCTACCTTCGTTTCCACAGCTGAACATCGGAGCTAACGTCCCCGCTCATCGAGGGCCGGCCGGGAGCACCGCAAGCTCAGAGCAAGCACGGAGCAAGCACGGCGTCAGGGCCAGCTCTCTCCCGGCGGCAAGACCCACGGGTCAGAGCTGCTCCACGGCGCTTTCTGGAGTCTCCCTGCCTGCCCGACAGGTCTAAGGGGGCGGGAAGGACACGGCGAGGGCACACGCCTCTTCCCATCACACTCCCTGGAAGCCACCGAGAGTTCCCCGGGGGGTGGCGGTGGCATGGCAGCAGGGGGGTCCCCCCCGCCCCCGCCCTGCACACGCACAGCCCCTCTCTGCTCTCTCTCTCCTCCTGCACACCTTCCCCCTGGGTGGGTGGCATGGCAGCAGGGTGGTCCCCCCCGCCCCCGCCCTGCACACGCACAGCCCCTCTCTGCTCTCTCTCCTCCTGCGCACCTTCCCCCTGGGTGGGCCTGAGCAAGGCACAGACCCCCGCCTGCGCCCCCAAGACCCGTCCCCGCTGCTGTCGGCCTCCTTCTCTGGAAACCACGGGCTGATTGGGGTTCCTGACTCCCCGGAACAAGTCCCATCTTGGTGCCACCACCTCATTTTCCATTTTCTTCTTAGTTTTTTCAACCCGTGTGTCTCCCCCCGCATCCTCGTCCCGCACCTGCTCCCTCTCCCTCCCCTTTGTAGCTGGTCCTCCGTCCACCGCCTGCCCTTCTTCTGGGTTCTCTGCTCGGCTCCTTGTCGCCGCTGGGTGCCCCTACTCTCTGGTCCCCAGTCCTCGTCCCCGTTTCCCGCGGCGTCTCTGGGGTCGCGCCCCAGATCTCGCACGTGTCCCAGGGCCTTCCTCCTCGAGCCCTCTCGGCCTTTTCTCTTCCAACTTTTTTTCCTTTACTTTTCTTGTGTCTGCTTTTCACTTTCCCTGCGGCCTCACCCTGGCTGGTGTTTGCTCCAGTGCCATCTCCCTCCCCAAGGGTGCCTGGTGGCAAGGCCAGCAGGGCCCCATCCTCAGAGACCACCTCCTGTGCAGCCAGGGCCAGCTCCGCCCATCTCCAGCACCTCTTTGTGGCCTCGGGACCTTGCCCAGCACAGAGAGGACACCGGTGACCGCGAGTGGGACTGATGCCCTAGGCTCAGGAGGGGCCGGCCACCCCCCTGGAGCTCACAAGGATGGAGACAGGAACCCCAGAGCACACAGGGCCCTGCAGTGCGGCCCCGCAAGTGGCCCCGTACAGGGCCTTCCCCTCAGGGACTGTCCTCAGAGGGGCCACCTTTCTAGCGCCTCTGAATGAGCTTCGGAAAGTGGCCCGCGTCTCAGTCCTGTGGCCCACGTGCGGGGTGGAACAGGCAGCGCATGGGCAGCCATGCCAGGGCAGCCACCCCAAGCTCAGCCACCACCGGGAAGGGGCCCCGGAGGCGAACTATGCTGACACCACTGCCCACCCCGGCTCTGCCGACTTACGTCCAGATGGGCTCCCGTCGGAAAGTCACACACTGAGTTCACTGGCCGCCCTCTCGCGTTTGCAGGAATGGGCACCACGCGCTCACCTGGCCTCTCTTCTCGGACGGCTTTTCATGGCTGTTCATCTGCACTGGCTTGGCGCTCTGTGCAGGCCCAGGACACATACATGCGTAAATGCGTACACCCGCAGCTCACTTAGGAAGCCTGCCATTTTAAAAACGAGGAGATTCAGGATAATCTTGTTAAGGTCTCCGATCTTTTTAACAGAGCCCCCTTTTCTTCCTGGGAGGCAGGATGGCAGGGCTACGAGCAGGGAAGAGGGACGAGCGCTCCACTCTACACAGAGTCGGTGGCGCTTCAGAAGCATCCCTGGCCCGGCTCCCGCCTACAGGAGACCTCGGGGCCAGGCAAGAGCGGACGCCACGCCAGCTCCCCGTCACCCACCGCACCCACCTCTGTTCTGCTCCAATACGACTGCCCACAAACCACCAATTTAGAAAAACGGTCTTCGAAAGTAACTTTTAAGGAAGTAATCAGAACAAAAAATATATTCGTAAGCAATACCCAAACGGAGAGAAGACCAAATGTAATTGGCCTGAGCAGGCATGGCACAGGGTGCCACCTCGGCTGCCAATCCAACACGCACGTGTAAATCAGTGAACAGGATGTAATGTGACTCAGAGAAAACATCAATTAAATTCTGTATTCCAAGGCCAGGTGCTTCAGTCAAAAATGCAAACGACTATTTAAAACACAGTTCTTTTGTTAATCGATGTTGCCCCAATGATTTTTAATAAAAAAATAAAAAATAAAACAACACAGCTCGAACCACCTGATTCTGATGCAGTTCCGTTCGCTGTGAACTGAGGTGCACATCTCGTCACCGAGCCGGACTCACTGACAGTGGCACATTTTTCAAAAGCAAAAGCTCCCCCAGTTTTTTCCCTCGGGTTTTCTTTGTTCTGCTGGACAAAGGGAGCTCTTTACACTGCCATCCAACACAGAAAGCCGACGCGAGGGGTGAAGAAAGGTCGGGGGCAACTGTGTGCCTAACGCCCTCCACACTACGGTCGGTTCCAGTCTGTGTGTGGTTACGCTGGTCGCTGCCATGTTTACAATGATTTCTGACAAGATCATTTATTTAAAACAAAACCAAACCCCAGAAGGACAGACGGCAGCTAAGGAGGGCCAGTCCTCAGGACGGGAGCCTCACCTCTCGGTGCTCACACAAATGTGCAAGAGACCGATTTCCTGCTGCAGACAGCAGCTCACGTTACCAGCCAGGCTGCAGCCTGCCTGGAGTCTCAACTTCCACTTCAGCGGGGAAAGACGGGGTTAAAACAAGGCGTGCAGGTCCCGTTTCCACCGCAGAGGCCAGACTGGAGGACAGAGGGTGATGTCGCGGGCCCTCCCACCGCGCCCACTGCAGGCCCTCTGCCTCCCCACTTCGCCTCCTCCAGAGGGACAGGGCAGAGGACAACCTGCTCGATGACGAGATCGTCCTGGCCTGGAGCTTTGTTCCAAGTGGAGAATGTACTTTCCTCTTTCAGGCACCGCTACAAGTGGCGAGGAAACAGAGAGGGCACTTCCGTGTCACGGTAAATGGTTAAACCTGCCGTTAAGACACTAAGACGACCACCGCCAATGCGTCCTGCATGTGGCCCCAACCTGACACTCAGGACCTAAGCAGATCAGGTCCAGACCACCTGACGTCCCCAGCCAGTGGTGCCTGGTCCACCAGAACTCAGCAAGAGGGCGGCGGCAGCCACGTCAAGGACCCCGAGTAGTGAATGACCAAACCCGCCCCTCCCGGAACCGACCTCCATCCCCGCACACAGTGTGGAGGCAGCGCGCTTTCTGAAATTTGAAGTGTAGTTTATGTGAACACGAAATGCGTGTTTTCAGAGTGATCAGAATGACGTGGAAGAAAAGGGTTACGGGTGAAGGAACGAAGACTGGAGCACGAGGAGCCCCCTCCCGGAACCGACCTCCATCCGCGCACACAGTGCGGAGGCAGCGCGCTTTCTGAAATTTGAAGTGTAGTTTATGTGAACACGAAATGCGTGTTTTCAGAGTGATCAGAATGACGTGGAAGGGTCACGGGTGAAGGAACGAAGACTGGAGCACGAGGAGCACGGAGTCCACGACGAAACGCAGAGCACACGCCGGATGCAGGCCTGGCCTCCCCGCATCGGCCCTGCTCATTTTGGTCCAGCTCCTTCGCTGTTTCTTTGAGCTTTCTAGCTTCATCTGCTCAGTAGTTTTCTCTCCCTTTCATCAAAAAATACTTTCATGCGACTCCCAAAGGAGAACATGCAAAGCCAACACTGAAAGGACATCCCTGACGGGAAGAAACACAAACGGCACCAGAAAGCGGTAAGATCGCCTCCCCCGCCTCCCTGCCTCCCCCGCCTCCTCCAGCCTGGTGCCAGACTCCCTGAGCCGCGCCCGCGCGCGCACGCGGCCCCCATCCCGTTTCCCACCGGTGTCGGGACGGGGCCGATCACACTCGGCCGTTCACAGGAGCTGAGCTGGCCTAGGAACGAAAATCGCGATTCACCCAGCCAAGGTGTCATCTGTTAGCTCATCCTCCACCCAGAACCGCTGCAAATCGGACGCTTGACCATGTCCCATCACCTCTTCTTTATCTGTACTCGTGTCGCCCCAACGGCAAGAAAACATACAGGGCTGCGATGCATTAGAGGACCCCAGGGCAAGTGACAGGTCAGCTGTCATGAGCCTGGGCCCATGCGGCGGGGACATTCCATGGCCTGCTGCGCCTGTGCCAGTGGTTGGCTGGCCAAACCCACATCTAAAACACGGCAACAGCTAACCCACGACCAAGAGCACAGCAAAGCGCACCCCCTGTGAGGTCTATTGCTTCTGACAGCCAACAGATGGCTCTCGCTCCGGACCCCCTCCTGCTTCACTCGGGTCTCTAGCAAGTCAGTTAAGAAGTCCTGAGCATTTTCCCAGGTTTTTGGTGTCATCGTTAAATACCACAATCACGTATTCTGAATGCAGGCACACACTCCAGAAAATAGCCCGTTTGCCAATTCGAGGTGAGCACTACGGCTTTAGCGACACCAGACCGAAAGGAAAAGAAAAAGCAGCTCTACACCCGAGCCGCTGCACGACGAACGCGCACTCCCAAGGTGGCAGAGGGAGGCGGACGGGAGCTCGGGAAGTGAGGGGCAGCTGCACGCGGCAAACCCATCCCCAGGGTGCCGGGCAGCAGGAGTTAGGGATTCAGGTTCCGGGGCAGAAGGCCCCTAGCAAGGGGGTGCGGTGGAGAGCCCCCCCCAAGGCGTCGCTGTGGAAGGGGGAGGAGCCTCAGGGGGCCCCGGAGGGTCCTGCGCAGAAGGGGGTCATGGGAGGAGAAGGGCAAGGCAGGGAAGAGGCACCTGACAATGTGACGCTGAGGGGAAGCGGGCGCCAGGGCCCTGGCGGGGCGGAGGGCAAGGTCGGG
>NW_006436294.1:7064880-7071814 GCF_000325575.1 Pteropus alecto
CAGGCCGGGCGGGGTGTGGATGTGCTCGTGAGGACCCGGGGTGCGGGGGGCGCTGTCAGGCTAGGAAAGACGACAGCGCGCTTCCGTTGCATTCTGGAGGGAGAGCTGGGCCTCCGTCCAGTGGAGACGGCAGTGACGATGGCCCGCTGAGGATGGCAGGAGGTGAGAATGAGAGAAGTCGAGGATGGCACCTGCTCGCACGGCTGGTCGGGCGGGACTGTCTTGTGACCTTAAAACCCCGTCACCGGACGAGAGATCTGCCTGAAAATGTACACTCAGGGGAGACAGAGGAGGCGCTTACGCCCATGCTCCCTTTCTTTACAATCCAGTTTTACAAGTCGTATTGCCTTTGTTTGAGGTTATTAGAGATGCCATTTTCCTGCCTTCTTAACAAATGGACGTTAGGTAAATAGCTGTTTTCCTGCTTTGGTGAATAATGGCTAGACGGAAGGCTTCTGTCGTGTAGACGGCCTAAGAGTGTGTGCTGCGGAAACTTTGCATAAAGATGGCATCTAATCTACGGATGTGCCCGGATTCGCTAGAGCCTCACAGAGGCTGAACTCATTTTATTCAGAACGCCACAGGAACAATAACCAAAAAAGGACACCACGAAGGCAACATCTATCATATGCTTCTTTAAAAACCCCATTGTCAGCATCAGCGACAATGGCGTTACCGCTCAGTCACTGAGATTAAAAATTAGTCATACGTGGAAAATAGAAACGGGTTTTCAGGGAGAAGGAGGCTTTGGTTCCACTGAATAATGCCCCCTTTTTTGCTTGGTAAATAAATGATGCATATTTTCCAATGATGCATATTTTCGAGGGTAGCTGTGTCTCGGTGGTCCCAGATTTGGAGTAAGAGCCTTTTGGCAGTTGACTGGGCAAGTGTCAAACATATTTTAGAAATTACGTCCCAGACCACCTGACGACGAGGTGTTCAGTAGTGACGGCAGAGTTACCTCCATCCAGAATCCAAATCTTTCTAGATTAGGTCACAAATGAACAGGAGTCCTTGGCATTAATTTTTTTCTTGTACGTGTCACAAGCTATCGGGGAGGCACAATCCTCATCCGGGCACTCTCTCCCCCCCTACAAACCCTGGTTCAGCCCAGCTCCCCGCCTTCTGAGTAAACACGCCAGCTGGGCCCCTACCAGGAAGCCCCGTCCCCAGGCCTTAGCCCATCCTCCTCCTGTCTTGGGGCCTCCATCACCACTCCCCAGGCCCACTGTCAGCTGGGACCTTCCTTCCCGTATCAGCCACACCTAGAAACAGTCCCCAGGGAGCGTCTGCACCCTCCCAACCCCACATGTGCCTGCCCGTGTCCCTGTCCCTCTGCCTTTTTCTGTTACTGTGGTCAGACTGTTCGTCCCTCTGCCGGAAGCCCCTGGCCTCCCCTGACCACAAGTAGGTGTCCTGCCAGTTCGCACTCCCTAGAGCAGAGCTCCCAGACGTGGGTCCACCTCCTTCCCTCCGGTTCGCTTTTGATCCCCATCCACACGCCCCACTGGGACGGCCCCCAGCAAGCGCAGACCCCCACACGTGGGTCTGCCCGCGGCCTGTGCCTGCAGAGCGCCCGGCCGTCCCCAGCCCGAGGCGGTCCTTTAGCAGGGGGATCTGTGTGGAAGGCCGTGGTGGAAAACTCCTCTGCCCGGGGCCAGCCCGGTCCGTGTGACTGCAGACACCAGACGGCTGTGGGGCCACCCAGACACCCTTGCCTCGTGCCATGCTAAGGATGAAACCAGTTCCCCAAAATGGCCAGAAGAACGCCCATGGAGCCAGGCCCCTTTGCCAGCCTACAAGGACAGTAATTTGCCCCCACCATCCTTGGACTTCATCCCCGAAAAGTGCCATTTCCCCAGAAGCCAGCAGACAAGCCACCTCCTGTGCTCAGAGAGGGACTTGTCCCTTCCTCCCTGTGTTCTTGCTTGGCACCTCCCTGCCTGGGTAGGTTCTAGAGTGTGATGGGCACTCAGCGCCCTCCCATTCCCTCCCACCATGTCCCCTGGGCTAGGTGCCCTGGCAGAGGGGACTTATGTTCCCAAGTGGCTTTTGATCTTGTGCCCACTGCCAGCCCATGCTCTCGGTGGCTCTCCCCTCCCCCCGCCCCAAATGACAGTGGACTCGTCTTCAAATAAGAATAAACATGTGTGCCTGTTCTCTGGGGCCTGCGACAGCGCCGAGCCACCCCGTGACTTGGGTGGGATTGATGGCCCCGTCTTACCAGCAAGCCGGGCGCATCTTTTACCGACTCTGGCCTCGGGTGATGGATGGCTTTCTCACGAACACAACACTATTGCTCGTATTTACAAACACTTCGTTTCTCACGTTGCGCTGATGCTTCTCTGGCACCGCTTGGTGACACTCCCACGACTGATCTGTCGCCGGCTGTCGCCACCATTGATTAAGGCTTCCTGTGGCCCCTGGCCGCCCGTTCCTCCACGCGCCACAGGGCCGCAGGCGGGCGGCGCGCACGCAGCGGTATGCCGCGTCCTCTGCGCGCCTCACGGTCGTTTGTTTTTCAGTTTACATCATGCGCCCTCCGGGTACAGTGTCCACCAGGACGCCAGAACCCGAGCGTGCCGCTGCGGCCAGCAGACGAATCTCACCGGCCCTGGGCCTGCGAAGCCTCCTCCCCCGCCCCTCGTGTGAGGGTAAAGAGCATTGAGACTCGGGGCAGGAGAGGAAGCCCGTGTGAGTGCCACTGCTTCTTACCAAGTCGTCCAGCACCGAGGACTGAACCCAAGGACCCCAAACCCAAATTCTTCAGCTCCCCCTGGGGAGAGGCAGTCATCAAAGCAGCCGAATCGAGGCCTGGTGAGAATGTTCTAGAATCAACGATTTTCTCCACATTTCTCTATCTAGACCGCCGCCTCCTGATGGCATTTTTGGTTCACTCGTGGCACTCCCCATGGCCCGTCTCCCCGGGGCAGAGGTTGGACGCTGCGAGTGGGCAAGTCGGCAAGTCTGGGGACAGCCAGGTCCTTATCTGGGACTCATAAAGGAGCCCGAGCTCCCTCCCAACTCGGGGTCTGGACGCTCGCGCTTGCGCCGAGCCCGTCGGGCCAGCCGTCCGCAGAATAGCGACCGGCGAAGCGTCGGGCCGGCCCCGTCGCGCGTCCGCCTCCCGTCCGGGTGGCCCGTGCGCCCTCCAGCTGCTGCCCCCTCGTCCGCCTTTCCGCACCAGCGGTCACCTCCCCGCCTCCCTTCACATCCACTCGCTCGGCCTCCAGTTTTTTTAACGTCAAAGCACAGCAGTCCGTCTTTACGGAGCAGCAATACGTAAAGAAAAAGGCCACCGTTTCTCCAGCCCGCGGGCCTGAGGCAGCCAGACGCCACACTTAGGGCTGTAGCCTGCCACTGACTCATGCTTCTGGGAATTGCACAGACAGGTGCACTTGGAGTTTCCTTCGTGTCTCTTTAAGATACCAGCATGAGACTTGTTTCACTCACTGCACAATATCACATGGACTTCATCTAGACCATTACATGAAGCTCATTCTAAAACAACCTCGTTATAACCCAGAGCATGGAAAGGCCATTCTAGAATTGTCCAGACCTCTGTTGGGGAACACTGGGGTCGTACCCAGGTTTTTGTTTTATTTCGTTTTGTATTAATTCTGACATTTTTACTTCAGAAACCTTGATATCTAAAAGCAGGCCCACCGAAGCTGAGGGACGCGTGTTTTAGGTGTTAAGCGCTTCTTCCAGAGGACTTTCCGAGAAGGCTTCGTCCCTCCCTCCGTGGACTGCCCACTGTCCTGCATCCTTGTCAGCACTGCGTGCCGCCGACCTTTCAGATGTCTGACTGTCTGATAGCTTACAGAGAGGTCCCGTTGTGCCCAGGCCGGCCTTTCCCTGGCTCCCAGTGTGAGAGAGGACATCTTGTGGGACATTCTTGGCGGCAAGTGTCAGAAAAGCCCAACTCGAAGTGACTGGGGTGGGCAGATTGTTCTCTCGCCAAACAGAAGTCAGGGGAGGAGCAAGGCCTGGGCTCCCCGCCGCTCTCGGCCTCCCCCACGGTCACAGGCAAGACCACGGTGCAGTCCTTGGTGTCTCACTCAGTCAGGAGAGCGTCTGGCCACAGGGGAGACATGGTCCCCTCCTGTGGGACAATCCCAGGAGTTCCCTGAAGACCACCCTCTTCCCACTGGCTGAAACTGCACCCTAAGCTCATGGGTGTAGATTCATCGTTGGCAGAGGGACCAGGACGAAGGCGACCGATGTAGATCGTGGTGTCTTAGTGGCATTTGGAGCAGGACAGTGACTATACGGGTGTGCCTCAGCGTCACGGCCATTTCATATCCCAGCCCCCCCCCACAGTTCAGGCACCCTTTGCTTAAGCACTGTGGATCTACACCTTCTGGGCTGAGACCGGTCAGGGGCGAGGCGTGTGTCTGGGCCCGGCCACCAGCAAGGTCTGCCACGTGTGGGGGGTGGGCGAAATCGACCCACGGCGAACCGAGCGTGGCCTCTCCGTTGGATTCTGATGTTTTCGCTCGGAGAGCTGCATGGGGAACGCTGCCGCCCCTCACAGGAAAGAGTCACTTGGCCAGCAGGGAGAGCGCCGGTGCCCCGTGGGTCAGATGGCTGGCCGCCAGACTCCGAGAGCTCGGAGCACCCTTAGCAGTTCATTCTGTGTTTGTCGGGCTGGTCTTGTTTCCTCTCCCTTGCCTTGGCTCAGCTTGGATGGTTCTTTCGGTCTGGTACAGAGTCACCCATTTTCTCTAGATCTTCCAATTAGCTTCCACAATGTTCTCTGGCAGTTTGCGAAATCTCCCCGGGGCGTGGGGCTTTTCCTTTTGTAAACTGGTGTGTTTGTGTTTTTGCTCTGAGGTCAGTCCCTACTCACAGCCGACCCACACGCATTCTCTCTCCGCAGATGGACGACGTTGGAGGCAGCCGTGCGCCAGCTGGAACAAAACATCCCGCCTTCCCGGCAGCCACGTGTGGCGGGAGGCACGTGGCACAGCTCTGAGGGCGCCGGGGCTTGTTTTCTTCCCTCCTTGATGCTTCTTTCCTCCTCACCTCCCTGGAACTCAGAACAGCCCAGAGGCAGAGTCACCACTCTCCACGCGGGGCCGGTGAACCGGCGCCGATGCCACCGTGGTCACACCCGAGCCTCGCGGTCCACCTGGGGGACGGACCCGAGTGGGGGTGTGGGGAAGACAGTGAACAGCTCGCTAGCCCGGCTCAGCCTCTGCACCCCGATCTCGTGCGGGAAGAGCCAGACCCCAGCTCGGACGATCTCTTTTTTCCCCTCTGGGGCCTCCTGGGGATTCAGCGGCCTTTTTCTTTTGTCCCTCACGCAGCTTTTTTGCTATGTGACGGATATTAGCTTTTAATCATTAGTAATTTCCTCTTTTTTCTTTTGATTTGGTTAATTCATTTAATATATATTTTAGCAAGACTTACCTGAGTTTGCAGAATTTCCTTTGGTTTATTCCATACATTTTATAGAATGTTATTTATTTTCTAGTTACTCCTTAGCTAATGCGCTGTTGGTTTTTTAACTTTAATTCAAACCTTATTTAGAACTATCTTTTCACTTCCAAATGGTTATGTTTTATTTTGGCTGTTTTTCGTTGTCAATTTCTAGACATCCTCTCTTTAATAAAAAACAAGCTTCGGGATCCCGTTGCTATTGAAGGCGCACAGTTTCACGAGACCCGCTTAGCAAAACAGCCACCTCCCCCGGGGCCCCAGCGTCCCTCCCCGAAAACAGTCCCTTAATGACTTTGAGCGACTACTTGTTATTGAATTCCACAGTTCTGAACAACAGGCTTCTGCTTCTGGAATTTTATTTTCTAATTTAGGCCTCATGTATTGACTTAGTCTTAGGAGGATGGAGGCTCAGCATCTTTCACCCTCCACGTCCACTGCCTTCCTCCCCTGCACCTCTCCCTCCTTCTCATAGAGTCATGCTATAATTGCCTTGGGGGTCAAGATGCTGGGACATCTTGGTGACATCACAGTAGCAATGACAAAGAAGCACAGAGCTCAGTCAGGTAATGCTGTGTTTATTTTTTATTTCCTGCACAGCGTTTTATGTTCCCTGGAGTTAGCAACCATCTTATTTTGTCGTTGTTATTGTCGCAGGTGGCCCAGGCAGGCAGAGGAGCTTAGCTTACAGGATTTGGCCGCTCTGGGGAAAGGCAGGATCAGGTGTGCCTGTGGGGGGAGAACCAGCCCAGGGCTCAGCGGAAGGCGAGGGGGGGGTGATGGTTAGGATGGGCAAGGCTGGAACTTCAGAGGAACGTGATAAAAGATTAGCTTCGGTTACTATTCACGCCCCTCCAGAGAGTGTGTTCTTGGGTGAAGCGAGCCCCACACGAGCTCTGAGTGGGTTGCAGAGTCACCAGGAACGTAGAGAAGTTAGGAAGGGCCCCGGGTGGAGGCGCATTGCTGGGGTAACCCTGCGGGGAGCGCGGGTTCTGGAAGCAAGCCGGCTCTGCAGGCGGGCTGGTCCTGGAGGCGAGTCGGTTCTAGAAGTGGGTTGTGGAAGTATAGAGGGTTCTGGAAGCAGGCTGTGGAGGAAGGACGGCGGACCGTGCAGACGGCACCGGAGTGGGTCTCTGAGCGGAGACGAAAGCGGGCATTGTTTCAGAACCCGCGCCAGCGCTCGCTCGGCAAAACCGTTAAAAACCCCATTGTGAACGTTTTGGGACGAGCCCCTTGAAGGGTCCCTGTTGCCGGAGGACGGGATAGCACTGCGCGGTGGCAAACGCGGAGCCTGCACCGGGGGCTGCGCTGGGAGGCGCGCGGAGGCAGCGTGGACCGGCGCCCTTTGAGAGTTAACGTTTCACGTTTCTTTTTTCCCTTTTTCCCTAACTTTGCTGCAGGCTAAGCCGCCAGCGCATGCGCAGTACAGGCCCCGTGCCTGCCCCTCAGCGTCGGGCCGGGCGGTTGCCGGGGTGACTGCATTCCCCCAGGA
>NW_006436294.1:7072316-7093264 GCF_000325575.1 Pteropus alecto
GCGCAGGGCTGCGGAGCCCGCGCTGCTTCTCCCGTCCGAGCGCAAAGCGGGACTCCGGGGCGGCACCCTCCCACACCTCGCTCGCCCCGGGAGGCAAGCCGGGCGTACCGCTGGGGAAACCGAGGCCCGGCGGAGGGCCCGAGCGCGCGTCGTCGGCCCTCGCTGGCTTCTCTTGCCAGTCCCGGGTCACGGGTCACGTGCGGGGAAGTGGCCGCAGGCCCCTCCTGTGCGACCCAGGAATGGGGGGCGAAGACCAGCTCGGCGTCTTCTCGACGCTCCGGGCTCCCTTCTGCGGCGGTGTCCGGCTCTGGGCTGTGACGGCCGCGGCCGTCGTGTCTGCTCTTGCGCCTGCCACTCCTTCCCCAGCTTTCCTTTCCACTCCCGCGCCCCAGGGCTGTACAGTTTTGCCCCGGGGCAGCCAGCTCTGTACTTGATAAAACTTTGAGTTGCCCGCGGCTGAGATCCAGGAAACGGCGGGGGAATTTCACAGCTGCGGAGTTCGTCCTTTCCCATTTTCCCGTACCTTTGCCTTCTTGCGATGTCCCTAACCCTGGGGCACTGACCGCGGACAGTGGACCATTTCCAGGAGCACTGGGGAAGCTCCGGAAGGGTATTGGGGTGACCTCCGGGATCCGCGTCGGGAAAGAGGGGGCATTGCAGCTGAGGCCGGAGAGTCCCCTGGGGGTCACCTCCAGGCTGCCGTAGTGTTCATGCCAGGGACCGGGCATTCATGTCTCCAAGGGCATTCAGTCTGTCTGGTGCCACCGCACCTGCGGTGGTATGTCACCCCCCTTCTCCCATGTCAGACTACGCAGTGGACCTGGCTGCTCCATTCAGCTTTTGTGTGCCTGGGGCCCCGGCCTCCAGGGAGAGGTAGGCAAGTGTCGGCTGGGACATGGGCTCCAAGTTACTGACCATGTGATGCTGCCCAGACCCCTGGAGGGGCAGGCTCCTCCCTGCCCGCCCCCAGGAGATGCCAGGGGCTGCTGTGAGTGTGTGGGGAGAGCACTGGCCAGTGGCCGCACAGAGCAGGCAGTGCAGGGCGAGGATTCTGCTGCCTGCCCTCGGTGAACTCACTTCCTCGCAGGGCAGCCAGCCGCAGGTGGCCTTTGGAGAGAGCACGTGTTGTTTTGGGTGGAACGTTCGGGAGGTTGTTCGCACAGGATGTTTCAGAGGACCCAGTAGACGACACTTTCAGGCTCTGCCCAACCACCACCCTGGGAAGGGGCGGAAACTGTTTCCAGCTGTCTCTCTGGGATGACCCAGCATTTGGGGTGTCCTGACTTGTGTCCCGACAAGGAGCCCCTGGCCTGGGCGCTGGTGGGCGGGCACGGACCCCAGCTCTGCTCAGCCCAGCGACCCCGCACACCCTCGCACACGCCTCTTTTCTGTTGCCCAGGTGGTTCTTCCACTTGGAGAGTCTCACGTGACCCCTGCCACCGGGCTGGAGCGAGGCTGGCCCCACACGAGTTACGATGCTCAGTGTCAGGCTAGGCCAGCTAGCCATGCCCATGAGAGCCACGCCCGGGTGCAAGGCCCCTGTAGAGCGGTGTGGGCAATGTGTCTGTGCCCATGAGAACGGTGTCCAGTGGGCACCACCTGGCCCTGGTGTCCACTGGGGGCTCACCGGCACCAGGTAAGTGCCCACTAGAGAGCAGCCTGGCCCCAAGGCTGATGGGCACCAGCAGGCAGAGCCAAGGACTCAGAGAGGCTAATCTGCCAGCGGTGGGGGCCTCTCCCTGGGAACCAACAGGCAGGGGGAGCCTGCAGAGCGTGTGGGGCCCTCGCTGTTTGTTCCCGGCCCGTGCTGCTGTGACCGCCTCCCCTCTGTCCCAGACTGGCCACCGCCCATGCCATTTCCTTCTGTGCTGCTGGGGGCCGCGGGCCTCATGCTTCCGGGCAGCCGGAGCCGCTGGACCTGTCCTGTCAGGGCCGCCACGGTGGGCGGGGAGGGGTTACTTCTCTGTTCCCCACCCCTTTCTGCCCAGGCCAGGTTTCCCGATAGGAGAAGCCCCCTGTGAATGCTGATGACCCAGTGTCTGCGCCTCTCCCTGCTGGGGGACCCCTTCACCACGGCCGGCATCACCAGTGTGGACGTGAGCAGGGCTTTCAGGCCGCTGCCCTGGAGATCGGGCTCCCATACCTCCCCACCCACCCAGGTCACTCAAGCTGGCCTAGCCCCCTAGAGGGGGTGTTAGTGTCAGGAGACTGAGGGGTGCTTCAGAGCTCAAAGTGGACCCGGCTCGGGGCTGCGGCTCTCCCCGCTCCCTACACACTCCAGGAGCACGTGACACCGGAGAACAAATGGCCATGCTGGTGAGGACAGCCTTGCTGAGCTGCTGGCCTCTGTCCAGCACAGGACCACCCCACCTCAGGCAGGCGGCCCTGGCTGCTCACCCAGAATGCTGCACACCTGCCGGAGGCTGGCAGTGGACTTTCCAAAGGAGAAGGCTGTGACCGTGGCCACGACCTGGATCCTTAGGCCTCTTGGAGAGGAGACTGCCCGTGTCCTCAGCTCGTCCCCTCCCGCACAGAGTGGGTGTAGAAGGCAACTCGGAGAAGGGGCTCAGGCCAGCAGAGCAGAAGGAGGACAGCTGTGTCTTGTCTCGTCCCCTCCTGGTGCCACCCTGAGACCAGCCCCTCTACCACCTACAGATGAGGGTCTGCCCAGTGTCCCACAGTGGGGAGTCCACCATTGTCCCCTCTCCCCACTTACCTCAGAACCACTGTCAGCCTCCTGTCCTCTAAGCCCCAGAAGAATGCTTCCTTCTACGAGAAGTCTTCCCTGATTGACCCCTCTCGAGAACACCAGAGTCTGGAGAAGTTGGGCCATAATCCACGGTGGCCATGGCCCAGTGGCCCTCTATAGGAGTGGCTGCGAGGTCTTCTCTGGGGTGCCCCCCAGAGGGCTGGGACGAGCTAGAGCCCCCAGAGGGTCTGAAGCTGCCCCACGTGACAGGGGCAGGCATACCGAGGAAGATGAGCCACGCTCCTCGGCTTCGAGGGGAGCGGAGGCCAAGGTCAGTGCTGCGCGAGCAAAGCCTCCCTCCTGCCCCTGCCGTTGGGCCGGCGTCCTGTGGCACCGTGTCCTCATTCCCACTCTGTCCGCGCGCCAGATGAACACCTGTGGGGACACCGACCGAGGGAGGTGCATTCCGAGCAGTCCTTCCTGACCTGTGGGCTGTGACTGACCTAAATGAGAGGTCCCTAAGTGGCCAGGAAGAGGCATGGAGACCGCGGCTGTACTGGCCGGTCCCGCTGGGGCCCCAAAAGCCTTTCCCACCCTGCCTCCCCTCGCCAGCCACTGCAGAAGGTTCTCTCCCTCCCTGGCCAGAGCCTCCGGCCACCCCACCCACCACGTCGCCACTGCACATCACTGCTCTAAGCCACCCGAAGGCTCTCCACCTGGGGCCCCCGAATGGACAGGCCGAAACTACTGCCTGTGTGCAGTGAGGGGCTGCCTGGCAGCCGAGCGACCGCTGGCCTGAGGTTGGGGCGTCTGCCAAAGGGTCCCCTGGAGTCAGCAGCCGGCTGAGGTGGAACCCAGCCCAGGGGCAGCACGGGCTGAGCACCGCAGGGAGGAGTGGGCCCGAGAGGCAGCCTCCAGCACCCTGCGGGCCCCGGTCGCCCCCCTACGCCCACCCCCGCCCAGGCCTAACTGCACCCTAGAATAATGCCGTGGGTGGGGCGGGTTCTGGGGCAACAGGGTGAAGTTCCACAGTGCAGAGGGTGGGCAGCGAGCCATCAGCCACCACCTGCCCGAGGCTCCCAGACCCCCGCCACACCGCTGTCGGGCCCCGCAGAATCGGCAGCCTCTTCCCGAGGCCCCGGTGCCAGCCATAAGGCCCCTCCCGCCGCACTGCTGCGCATCCCCCACGGTGCCCAGGCTCCCGGCTGCTCATCACTCAGCCAGGCGGTCCCCATGGGCGAGCGTCCCTGGCCCACTCGGTCACGGAGCGCTTGTGAGCTGCTGGCAGAGGGTGGCCTGGCCTATGACCTGTGGCCTCCCTACAGGGCTGTGACACCCAGGCGAAGACACAGCATGGCCACCTGCAGAGCCACAGGGCCCGGATCCACCAGCAAATGGACAAGGTTCTACGGATGCGGGCGGGGGCCGAGAACCTCTACAGGTGAGCAGTGTCGCCGTCCCTGCAGGTGACCGTGACCAGTGCAGGCTCTCAAGAGGCAGGGCTGGGTCTGGGGCAGCCATGCCCCTCAGCCCTGTGGGCCTCACTGGGAGGAGCAGCTCAGGGCCAGCCAGATTCTGTACTGGGCTGGAGCAGAGCTGGAGGGGTGTTCATGCCGGCGTGCAATGTGGGGCCCCCCGATACGCCTGTGGTGACCGGGGGCTTCTCAGAAGCCACTGCTTAGCTTGAGCTGTGGCAGGTGACCAATATCCTGAGGTTGGGGACCAGGGAAAGGGTCCCTCAGACTGAAGAGGCCCCTCTCCCTTGGAGCGCACGAGCTGCGCACGCTCAGACCTTCACAGGCCTCCCAGAGCCTGCTCGCTGGGTGACGACCTGCACCACGGCCCGTGAGTGCAGTGCCAGCCGGGGCTCCAGGGCGGCCCCTCCTTTTCCTTAGCAACCTGTCTTCGCTGTCCACCCCATCCCCGCCCCCAGCCTGGCCTTCCTAGGGACCCACAGCCCCTCCAGCTGGCACCCAGATGGAGGCACAGAGGGTCTGACCCCACCATTCCAGGGGAGTTGGTTTGGGGTGTCTGCGAAGGGCACAGCCTGCATCCTCGGGGAGGGAGGGGTGCTGGAGGGCCCGAGTCAAGGTGTGCACACACGAATGGGAATCTGCATGAACCTCGGAGACTTGGGGGAAAGGGCAGTCATCTCACGGGCCCTGGACCCCACTACTGGCCCCTGGGGCTGGGCCCGTCAGCAGGGGCCTCTGGGAGTGGGCTCTGGAGCACAGGCTGGACAGGGCTGCCGCATGGCCCAGGGCCGTGTGGCCCACCTGCCCAGCCGGGGCTTCACCTCAGCCTGGCTTCCCCAGAGCCACCAGCAACGCGCGGGTCAGGGAGACGGTGGCCCTGGAGCTGAGCTACGTCAACTCCAGCCTGCAGCTGCTGAAGGAGGAGCTGGAGGGGCTCAGCTGCAGCGTGGACGCGGATGGGGCCGGGAGGTGAGCACGTGCCGGGGGCTCGTGTGTGCGTGTGCGAGGACGCAGGCTGGCCTGGGGGTGCGTGTGCACGCGTGTGTGCATGCCGGAGGGTGCCGCTGAGGACCACAGGTGTGTGGGCGTGCGAGAATGCGTTTCAGTCGGGAAGAGGTGTGTCACATGTCGCAGGAGCAGCAGGGGGTAGACTCCATGGCCATGGGGCACAGCAGGGTCCAGCCTTAGTCTGCACTTGCTGCTTCTGGCTCTAGTGACGGTATCACTGTCCCCATGATCCCCCTGGGGCTGAAGGAGACCAAGGAGCTGGACTGGTCCACGGCCCTGAAGGTGAGTGCTGGCCTGTGCGCCCTTCCCTGAGCTCTGGTCTGGGGACGCCCTGCGCTGGGGTCTGGAGAGACCCTGGAGGCTTCTTGGGGGCGGCTGTCTGTTTGAACAGAGGAGGAAACTGAGGCCGAGTGCGGAATCTGACTGGGGGGTGCCCAGCCTTCCCAGCCGGGGGGAATTCTGCGTGGGTGGGCTTTGGAGAAGAGTCCCCTCGGGTGGGTGTGGCAGAGCTGGCCGCCGGGTCCCTGACTCTCTGAGGGTCCCACTGGCCGGGGGCTGCCCCCTCCAGTCAGAGCCTAGGCTGTGAAAGCCCGCCGGTTCCCAGGGTCCTCGGGGCTGGCTTGCCACTGTCCCACAGGCCCGGAGGAGAGGCCTCGGTGTCCTGCCCCGCGGGGGTTGATGAGGGAATTCTAGCAGAAACAGCACCCCATCTCTGCTCCCACATGTGCGCTGGTGGGGATTCCCGAGGGCCAGAGGTGGGGACCCACATCAGCCCTTCTCCAGGGGCCAGGGCCTCCCCCACTGTGGGCTGGAGACCAGGGAAGGCCAGCGCCTGCTCCCCCGACCCCAATCAGGAGCTGATCTCCGGGCACTTCGGAGAGGACAGCACCTCCTATGAGGCGGAAATCAGGGAGCTGGCGGACCTGCGGCAGGTGGGTGGCCCGCCCTAGACCGGCCACGTGCAGTTCACAAATGAGGCTCCGTCAGTAACGGAAAGTGGAGCTTCGTGCAGCCGTTCACACCACAGGAGTCCCCGCCCCGGGGCAGCTCCGAGGACAGTCGGGAGATGGGACGCTGTGGGCACACGTGCGCACCCACACACCCAGGCCCACAGACGGCCGTGCCTGCAGGCCGCTGCCAGCCCTTTGGGAGTGGCTGCTCCGTGCCTCTCCCCTCCCCAGGGACCCTGCCTAGTTCTCTCACCCCAGCACTGCACCCCCTTGTTCCCTCCTCAGCCTCCCGGGGTGGCACGCATGGCCCGCGGCAGCCCAGGGTGACCCAGGTGCTCCCGTGGGGCTGCAATGTCCGAGGGGGTCCCAGGGCGGTGTGTGTTGCGGGGTGAGCCAGATGGTGGGGCCCAGCTGGTCCTGCCCGCAGGCCATGCGGACACCCAGCCGGAGCGAGGCAGGCCTGGAGCTGCTGGCAGCCTACTACAACCAGCTGTGCCTCCTGGACGCGCGCTTTGTCCCCCCCGGCCGGAGCCTGGGGCTGCTCTTCCACTGGTAGGGGTTGGGACGTGTGGGGTGCCCTGGGGCCCAGCCGGCCTCCCCTGCCTGCGCCCCATTTCTGAGACTTGCAGCTTGTTGCCATGGGACCCCGCCCAGCCTGAGCCACTCCTGCAGGTACGACTCGCTCACGGGGGTCCCGGCCCAGCAGCGGGCCCTGGCCTTTGAGAAGGGCAGTGTGCTTTTCAACATTGGAGCTCTCCATACCCAGATCGGGGCTCGTCAGGACCGCTCCTGCCCCAAGGGCGCCAGCCGGGCTGCGGAGGCCTTTCAGAGGGCTGCTGGTGAGGGCAGTGCAGACCCCAGACCCACGGCCACAGGCAGGCTGCGTGTGTCTGCCCGTTCCAGGCACCCGCTGTTCTCAGGGACGGAGCAGGGGGTTGGGAGGAGGGTGGGGCTAGGCCCGCAGGCCCTGCTGGGGAGCAGTGGTGCCACCTGAGCCAGGGCTGGGTGTAGGGCAGCCCTGCTGTGCCTACCTGGAGCACCCCCTTTGCAGGAGCCTTCAGCCTCCTGAGGGAGAAGTTCTCCCACGCCCCAAGCCCTGACATGAGCCCCGCCTCGCTCTCCATGCTGGAGCAGCTCATGACCGCCCAGGCTCAGGAGTGTGTCTTCGAGGGCCTCTCATTGCCGGCCCCCGCGGTCCCCCACGACTGCCTGGCCCAGCTGCACCTAGCTCAGGAGGCCGCCCAGGTGAGGACAGAGGGCCCCTGTCCCAGGGGAGCCCTGGATAAGCACCTTGAGCCCTTGTCTGGGCCTGGCCAAGCTGTGCTGGTTTAGTGGCCCAGGGACCTCGATTGGGCCCCAGGCAGGGGACCGGGGGGAGGGGGCAGAACCCACAACAGAGGACCCAGTGTCCTGGCTATATGCTGTGGCTGTGTCTCCTATTGGTTTCCAAAGCTGGCTGTTGTCCTGGCCCCTGTGGGGCCGGTCAGGGCCCAGAGTCCTCCGTCCCTGCCTCGGGGGCAGCACGATCAGCAGGGCACAGACCCTGAGTGGGGCTCAGTCTGGGACTTGTGGCAGGGCTGCTGGGACTGCGTCTGGGGCCAGGCCCCAGGGCAGAGAGAGTTCGAGGCTGAGGCTGCTGGGTGGGGCCTGGCTGGGCTCATGCTGGAGTCCCCAGGAGGGCCCCACTGCCACATGTACCGGCAGGTGGCAGCCGAGTACGAGCTGGTGCATAGGACCATGGCCCAGCCACCTGTCCGCGAATACGTGCCCTTCACCTGGACCACGCTGGTGCACGTCAAGGCCAAGTCCTTCCACGCCCTGGCCCACTACCACGCGGCTGTGGCCCTCTGCGGCGGCCCCTGTGAGTGCCCTGCCCCTCGGGCCGTGTGCCTGCGGAGGCCCTGGCGCGGGGCTCACAGCTTTCTCCCACCCCCAGCGGCCCCGCCGGAGCTCCTGGCTCTGCAGCAGGTCTTCCGCGGGCCCCCGGCCCCGTCACTGCCGCAGGAGCCAGAGGAGCGCAGGAAGCTGGGTGAGGCGCTGGGCTGACTGTCCCTCCCACGGGGCAGTGGTGGGGTAGCCATCCGCCTGCTGGACGCCCCCACCTGCCGGGCAACACCCGGAGCAGGGGCACACGTCGTGGGAGGCTTTTGCCCGGCCCGACCGTCCACACCTGGCAGCTCCTCCTGGGCCTGCCAGTGGACCGCAGGACGAACCCAGAAGCCCTCACCTGCCCCCATCTCGTGACGTGTGGGGGTGGGGGGCCGGGGGGCTGCGCGTGACGAGCGCGTGACGGCTGTCCTGTGCAGGAAAGGCCCACCTGAGGCGGGCCATCCTGGGCCAGGAGGAGGCGCTGCGGCTGCACGCCGTGTGCCGCACACTGCGCAGGGTAGACCTGCTCCAGGCCGTGCTGGCCCAGGCGCTGCGGCGCTCGCTGGCCAAGTACTCGGAGCTGGACCTCGAGGACGACTTCTTCGAGGCCACCGAGGCCCCCGACATTCAGCGTGAGCAGCCAGGCCCATCGGGGTGGGTGCGTCCTGGACAGGGGGAGGCCGTGGGCCGAGACCCCTGCAGCTGTGGGTACAGACGCAGCGCCCACAACCCACTGGGCCGAGGGCCCCAAAGACGGAGCAGGGCGCATGGAGGTGACCCCCCCACCCCCACTTCCTGCCCTGTGGGCCAGCCCCTCGGCACCGCCACACTTCCTCCTCCCAGTGGAGGTGGCCAGGCGCCACTGTCCAGGGCGGGCCAGTGCCGCCCACTCTGCTGCGGCCAAGCCGCATCCCACGGGGCCCCAGGCCTCCGGGGGCCGCGAGTCCCCGGCTTAGCCCTGCCTTCCCTTCACCCTTTCAGCTAAGACACGCCAGAGGCCGGAGGTCAGGGTCCCCAGCTTGTCCCAGGGGAAGGCGGCTGACATCTTCCACCGGCTGGTGAGCACCCTTCCCAGGTGGCTTAGGCCAGGTGGCTCCGTCCCGTGATTTCACTGCCCTGGGCGAGGCCCCCAGACAGGCCCATGACAAAGGCCGGGCACCCCACTGCTTTCTGTCCCAGGATGTAGACGTTGGAGTGCGGGTGTTATAGGCCGGGGCTTCTGCCACAGAGCAGCCCAGCTTCTGACCTCCGACGGCCCCCAGGGGCCCCTGTCCGTGTTCACAGCCAAAAACCGCTGGCGGCTGGTGGGGCCCGTCCACGTGACCCGAGGGGAGAGTGGCTTTGGCTTCACGCTGCGGGGAGACTCACCCGTCCTCATCGCTGCCGTCGTCCCGGGGGGCCACGCTGCAGTAAGGACCCCTGTCCCGTCCCCCAGGGCCAAGCCTGTGCTGAGCTGACATGGCCTAGCATGAAGGGGAAGGGAGGGACTGTGGCCAGAGGCAGGGTGGGGTCTGCGAGGGTCTCCAGAGCATCCCGTGTCCCTGCAGGCCGCCGGCCTGCAGGAGGGCGACTACATCGTGTCTGTGAACGGGCGGCCCTGCAGGTGGTGGAAGCATGCCGAGGTGGTGGCCCAGCTGAAGGGTGCAGGCGACGAGGGCGTGAGCCTGCAGGTGGTGACGCTGCTGCCCAGCACTGAGCCACCCAGCACAGTGAGCCCCAGGGTCGCTGGGGGGTGGTCCCCAGCCCCCAGTCCTCCCCCAGCCCTGGTCCTCCAGACCCCAGACATCCCCGGATGCTGCGAGGGCCTTGGAAAGAGGAGGCTGGCGCTCGGCGGCCCTCCGCAGGGTGGCCTGGACAGGAGTGACCTATGCTGCAGCCTCCACCCCTCACGTAACCCACAACATGCCCCTGACACCTCCCCGTCACACTCACCAGGCTGGCCGCGCATGGGCCAGGCCAGGGTGCTGACCCCTCCGCCTCTCTGACCTGGCTGCAGGGGGATCGCCGGCCAGCCCTGCGGGGACTTCTGAGAAGCCAGAAGGAGTGTGGCTGGGAGACTCCGGCGCCGGCACAAGCCAGCCCCAGGCCTCTGCTTGGCTGGAGCTGCAAGGCCAAGAGGGGCAAGACCGTGGGGAGGCCGCCCCCAGCCTCCCAGCCCTGAGCTGCAGCACCCGCACCCTCTGGGCGCCTGGCAAGGCCGTGAGGGGCGGGCTCCCTGCATACCTGGCCCCCGCGCAGGCTCCAGCTGGTGTCTTCCCCACCCCAGAGGACCCTCAGGCCAGTTTGCCGCTCAGTCCAATGCCCAGGTGCCCATTAAAGACAGTGTCAGATGAGGAGCGTCTGAGCCCAGTGCAGAGGCCGGCACTCTGCCACACAGGAAGTGCCACTGTCACCCTGGACGCTGAGCCCCAGGGGCCGGGAAGCTGCAGAGGAGGGCAGCTTCCCAGGCAGGGTGGGAGTGCCCAGACGCTTGTCCTGGGCCCTGAAGGAGCCGACTGGAGAGCTGGGGCTCTACGGGGTGGTGTCCGTGGTCCAGACTCACACCCCCTGCAGTAGGCTCCAGAGGTCCCTCAGCCGGCCTGTCTCAACACGCCACACGCTGTCCACAGCCCCCCTAGGGGATGTGTCTGCCCCACCCCAAGCTTCTTCCTGGCCTGCAGTGATGCCTGCTAGGCACCCCTCCACTGGCCCAGCAGGCACCCCACAGGTTGACAAGGTCCAGCTCCCTCCAGGCCTCCTTGTCCTTCCCCTCCCTTCACACAGCCACCTGGGGTGCCCACAGCACCACAGCATCCTGCCAAGGCCCACCCCTGCAACACCTGTCATGTTGCCCACTGCACAGAACACAGACCCCTCCCTACTTCAGTTCCCAAGCCCCCTCATCCCGACACACCCCCTGTGCGTGGAGGTCCTAAACCGCATAGGAGCCCTGCACCTATTGCTCGCTTTGTCCGTGCTGCTCCCCACGGAACCGGCCGGCCAAGCCCAGCCCCCGTCCCAGCTTCATCCCGCCAAGCCCTGCCCCTTCACCTGGGCCACGCCCCGCAGCCCTGTCCTAGCACCCGAGGCCGCCGGTCCAGTCCGAGGGCAGGCGGTCGTAAGGCTACCTCGTCCCCCAGCGACCGGAGCCAGCACCGAGGGCGCTCCCAGCCCGCCCTGCTCCGGACTCCATGCTCTCGCCCCCGTGCGGTACCCGCTGGGCTCCTGGACTGTGCGCCCTCCGTGTCCCCGGGCTGCAGAAGGGGGACGGCCTCAGAGGTCATGGGCGGGCACACTACCTGGGTCCCGCGGAGGGCGGCTCAGGACCTGGGCCCAAAGAGAGGGGTGAGGAAGGCCGCGTGGGTGGCAAGTCTGCGGGAAGCCACGTGGAGGGTCGCTGGGCCTGAGCGGATTGGGGTTATACGCCAGGCTGGCCGTGGGTTCCTATGGCCACCAGGGGGCAGCCGCTGCTCACTCAAGCGGCCGCAGGAGGCGGGATCTGCGGGGCGGGCAGCAGGTCCGCGAGGTCGAAGGGCCCCCCTACCCCGCAGGCCGAGGCCCCGCCCTCCGGCGTCGTCCCTGCCTCTTCCCTGGGGTTCCCAGACAGGAGCAGCCCACGGGACGTGGCCCCTGCATTCACCGCCCCACTCTTGCTTTAGTGTCATTGTCGGGGTCCCCGGTGGAGTTTGGGGTGAGTGCGGGTGAGGAGGGCGTTAGTGGAGGGTTGAGAATGGGTCAGTGGGTGTGGTGAGTGTGTGTTGGGGAGACAGCACAGGCTCAGGCAGCCTCCCGAGGCGGGAGGGCAAGGCTCCCGGGCCTACCTGAGCCTGGGGCTGGGGTGTCCAGGTGTGACCCTCACCAACCCCCCTGCCCGGTGGAGGAGAATGCCCCTCTCAGCAGAACCAGCCAAGGTCACCTCAGCGCTTATTAATTTGATTAATAAAACTGTGCGTCAAAGAGGCCATTACCTGCTAATCAGGGACGACAGGGCTGGTGGGTCCTGTCTAGAACACAGTGACTCCGCCGCCTCCTGCAGCCCCTCTGGACCCAAGAGGCGCACTCAGAGCCATGGGAGGGATGGGGGTCAGGAGCTGTCACCTACCTCTCACACCAGGCTGGGGGAGGGGACCCTTCCCCAAAATGAGCCCCTCCCCACTGCAGACAACCTGGGGCGCACACCCTCACAGGCGTCTCCCAGCCCCGCCCCCGCCGGCCCCACGGCCTCCTGGCTGAATAGACAGCGGCTGACCGGTCCAGGGCACCGCTCTGGGCCTGGCACAGCCTGCAGCTTCTCCTCGGTGGTCCGCGATGCCTTGCGCCGCCCCCGGGAGCAATGCCGCACCCTCTGGGGCACGGACCTGCGGGAGAGCGCCGGGGCCTTGCGCTGGCAGCGTGAGTGGGCCCCGCCGCAAACGCCTCAGCACGTGTGGCGCAGGGTGGGGTCGGCGCCTGCCCCGTGTGTGCTGGGGGCCCGTCCGGCTGGGCGGTGGGGGGCGGTGTCCACGAGAGCCTGCCGGGCGGAGGGCTTTCCCGGGAGCCGTGTTGCCCCGCCTGGGAGTGGCTCGTGGGTGTGCCCGCCAGACCGCCAGGGAAGTTGGTCTTCCCGAGCGCCTGTCCCCAAAGCAGAAGCTCCGGCCTCGATCCTGCCCGCTGCCTGTGCTCTCTGCTCACCTCGTTCCTGGCTGGCACCTTCTCAGCCTCCCCCAGTCAGGGCCGCACTTTATGTCTGGGCTTCAGACCCCATTTTCTGGACCAGCAACATCCCCGTGTGTCACTGTGTCATAGACGGGCCGTGCCCATGGGCAAGGACTGCACCAGCTCATCCACAAACTCAGAGAAGGTTCACTGACCGGGTGTGAGTGTCCCACCCTGTGTGCCGTCTGGGGAAGGAGGGTGGGTGCCAAGGGCCGCTGAGGCGGCAGCAGGACGCTGCCCGGCTCCCCGGCTCCAAGCGCAGAGCGGCTCGGGGTCCAAGTGCCGTCTGGGGCAGGAGGGTGGGTGCCAGGGGCCGCTGAGGCGGCAGCAGGACGCTGCCGGGCTCCCCGGCTCCAAGCGCAGAGCGTCTCGGGGTCCGCTCGGGGAGGACCGGGAGAGCGCGGGGCTGAGCCCACGGATGCGCAGACGGCCGCGGGGGGCCCCGGGCTGTCCACACCCCGCGAGCGCACCCCTGAGGCACGGCGGCCCACGCAGGGACGTCTCGTTTTCCAGCGCGGGCCCCCCGGGCAGGGAGTGGGGGGAGTGCGCACTGCGATCCTTTCTGCTTTGCCAACAGAAAACCGCGGAGAGGGGAAAAGGCAAACTCCGTTTCGCTTGGGTCAGCAGCGAGCGGCGCAGAGATTGATGAGGGCGGCGCGCGCGGCGGAAGGGGGCCCTAAGGAGGCCGGCGGGGCGGGGGGCGCAGTGCTGGACTGAGAGGGGGGCGGGGACGCCAGGGCCACCGGGCAGGGGTCTCCTCTGCCCCCCTGCCCCTCCCAATTCACTCTCCCCCAGGCGCCCGACCTCCCCCTTCCCCTCCAACCTCTAACTGCCCAACCCTGACCCCATCCCCTTGCCCGCTGCCCAGCCCGGCTCTGTGCACTCTCCTCTCCACTTCGCTAAGTGCCAGCCCCTGGGCTGAGCCCACAGGAGGCAGCGCTGGGGACCCACTGCCAGTGTGAGAGGGGGTAGGACGCCCCAAAACTTCACAGCCTCCCCCCCCACCGCGACCCACCCCCCTTCTGGCAAAGACCACCCAGGGTGGTCTCAAGGGCCTGGGGATCCAGCAGTGGGGGGCACGGGAGGTGGTAAGTGGGAGAAGCAGCAGTTTCCACCCAGGGCGCCCGGGAGAATGAGTCGTGGGGGGCCTGCCCGAGTCTGGGTGAGGGGTGGGGACCGGGGTGGGCTGGAGAGTGGGAGTGTCCTGCAGGGGCCTGAGCCAGAGCCAAGGCAGGGACTCTGCTGGGGACACTGCTGTGCTGTCTTTGAAACTGTAGTGGGCTCAGTGTGGCCCCCCGAAGATTCGGCCACCTGGAACTGTGACCGTGCCCTGGTTCGGGAAAAGGGTCTTTGCAGCTGCAATCACGTCGAGGATCTCGGGTGAGGTCACCCTGGGTTACCCAGTCACCCCGATCCACTGACACGTGTCACTGCAAGAGACAGGCGAGGCCTGTGTGGAGACAGGCAGGTTGCAGCCGAGGATGCCGGGGCCCTAGGTGCTGGAGGCACAGCGGGGTCCCCTGTAGCTGCCTTCGTCTCGGACTTCCTGCCTCCAGAGTTTATGGCAGTTTGTCAGAATGGCCACAGGAAACCAATACAGCCACCTCTCCCAAGTCCCCGTGTGTCTGGGCCTCCATTTGTCCTTCTGTAGGATGGACACAATCAGGCGGGGCCTCAGGGTCGGATCAGAGCGGGCTCAGCCCAGGCCGCCTGAGAGAAATGCCACCCCATCGGGAGGGCAGCCCCACTCCTGAGTCACTGTGGCCCGAACACCTGCATTTCAGGGCTGTCCTGCGGAGGCTGAGCCCCCGCCCTACCCCACTGCCCAGCCCCCCTCGGCCCCAGAGCCTCCCGTGTCTGGCCCCTGGAGGCTATATGGCTTTGCGGTGCCTCACCCCCTCTCAGACTGGCTGGCTGTAGGTCCCCAGTGCTGCTGCCTCCTGTGGGCTCAGCCCAGGGACCTGCTGGTGTGGGCTGGGGCTGGAGATGCCAAGGAAAGTCTGGGGGGAGAATCCGCAGGAGGAATTAGGGGTGGGGTGGGAGAGGGCAGGGCCACATTCCAGAGAACGGAGGCTGGAGCTGTGGGGGGGCGGGGGGAGAGGGAGAAGGGGAAGGGAAAATGGTCAGCTCTGTGTCCCCCAGCAGGGCCAGGCCAGACCTGCTGAGGGTTGGAGGTTGGAGTTGCAGGCAGGGGTGGGCCCTGAGGTCTCTCTGGAGGATAGAGGGGCCCCAGAGGGGCAGGGACCCGCTGGTCAGGTGGCTGGGGCCCTGTGGCGGGGGGAGGGTAGCCATGCCTGGCCCAAGGAGACCCTCAGCTAGTGAGAGGAGGCTGGACCAGTGGTCTGGGAGGCTGGCACTCGAGGTCATGCGCTCTGGGGTTGGGGCCTCCCCCTGCCTTGACCAAGAGGAAGGCCTCGGCAGGCCGCCCTGCTGAGAGTGGGAACTCCCTGACTCAGTTTCTCCTTTGTCTTCCGCTGTCTCCTCAGGAGCCCTCGGCCTGTCGGGGCCGAGGCCCACCCTGGGCCGAGGGCCGTGTGTAATGCAGTGTTTACCTGGGGGTGACTGGCAGCCCCCCAGGCTCCTGTCTCCCCTCCCCCTCGGCCCCTGGATGGGTGAGCCAGACGTGCATTAAGGCAAGAGTGACTTATCGAGCTGTCAGGGGGAGCGTTTTAAGACAGAATTATAGGGGAGAGGAAAAAGATTTTTACCAAATTAATGAAAAATCAATCTGGCCTCAAAAATCCATTAGCCTTCGTAATGCGCCGGCTACAGGCTGAGCCGCACAATCCGATAGCGGCTGTTAAATACCCCGCCCCCTCCCCGCCAGCCATGCATTACCCTGCGGTGTTTACTTCTGAGAGTGACACCTGCACCCCCACACCCCTGGGCGTCCAGTCTCCTGACCCGAGACCCCTGAAGCCTCAGCCCTGGACCACTGTCCTGCCGAGCGGGCCACTCGCCCCCCGAGCACACAGGCCCGGTGGCCCCCACAGACGGCGAGGCAGTGTTCTGGGGAAGCCGGTGTGGGCAGTGGCAGCCTGACAGCCGTGGGGACGAGGGTGGGGAGGCGCTGACTGCTGGTGCCTGTGGCCGCACCGGCAGAAGGCTGGTGTTGGCTAAGCTGGGCGCAGAGATGGCCTTGTGCTGTCGTCCCCCACAGTGCGTGGGCCCCCCACCCCGCGGGGCGGAGGCCGGACCCCAGAGCAGCTGCTGGGACCGTAGGTGCCCAAAGCGGGGCCTGCACCAGGGACGGGGAGGCTGGGTGGGTGTTTGATCAAACTGGCAGACCTCTCTCCCCTCTGCCGGAATCCTGCCCTAAAACTCCTGCCCCTCTCCCTCTGTCCCCTCGTGGGGCAGCGAGGCCAGCACCCCTCTCGTCGCCTCGCTACCCGCCTCCCGGAGGGGCGCTCTCAGACCTGGACTCGGACTGCGGCCTCCACCTGGGCCTCTCTGCCCGAGGCCCCTTGCTGACCTTGCTCTAGTCACAGCTGAGTGGCCTCTGGTCCCTCTGGCCCGCACCCCCACCGTCCCCCTGCCTGTCCCCTGCCCCACCACACGGCATTTCACGAGTGGGCTCTTCCCTGAAGCTGTCACTCCCAAAGGTGCCACCATCCTGAGTCCTCTTGGGTCTCTCCCCGTCAGTCACATCTGAGCCTCTGCTGGAGTCCTGCCCTGCCAGACGCTGGCTGCCCAGGCAGACGGGGCGACACCCAGGAGGTTGGGTGCTGCAGTGGCCGAGGCCTGGGGCCGTGGGTGGAACAGAGCCCCAGGGCTGGGCAGTGGAGGAACCTGCGGGCCTGGGCCCCCACTTCGCCTCCTGACCTAGGCTTGCTGTAGGAGGCAGCTCGGGGAGCCGTGGCGATGGCATGGGGCACTCAGGGGCCCTCCCACCCGTGTCCCAGTGGAGGGCCACAGCCCTGAGGGGTGACCGTGCACCAGACCATGAGCACACAGGACGGCGGGCAGCACCAGCTCCCAGCCCTGTAGCACGGCCAGCGGGACAGTGGGCTCGGCGGGCTCAGGGCCTGGCTCCAGCTGCCCACCCCTCACGCAGCCCTGCTGGAGCCAGGCGGTCGGGCTGAGCTGGGCTGCGGTCTTGCAGATCAAGTCCCAATTCATTAGCGGTGTAGGTTGGGGCTGGAGGGGGTGTGGGCGGGGGGCCAAGGCCCGTCCGCGGTTTTCCGGGTGGCCTGGCCACCTGGCTCCCGAGGCTCCCAGACCCCACCAAGCAAACCTGTGTCCGATAATCAATCTGGTAGATGACACGTGCCAACCACGAATTGCTCAGGCTGATGCAGGTGAGCGGGTGGCGAGGGGCCGGGCGGGAGCCAGTCCAGGGTGGCCTGAGCCTGGTGCCGCCTCTGAGGGGTGCCCAGGGGTGGTGGGGGCCCAAGGCACAGCCCAGCCCTTCTCTGTCTGGGGACCGCTATCTCTGGTCTCCCTTGGGGTCCCTGCTCCCCGCTTCTCCCCATCCTGGCCTGTGTCGCACACAGCCTCGGGTCTGGGAGGACCTCGCCTCCCTGCAGCCCAGTCTCATGGGTGTACACGTCCCCACCCTCTGTCCCCTCCCACCTTGGTCTCTTCGGGGGCACCCGTCCCTTCTCCATCTCTGTCCTTTCCCACACCCTCAGAATGGCTCGGCAGCGTGCCCCGGCCCACAGCCCCGTCCCCACCTCACCTGGGGTGAGGGTACCCTGCCCAGCGGGGACAGCGTGCTGGGCATCCTGGGGCCCCCGCCAGGCCAGAGTGGAGAGGCTGGCCCTCTGTGGCAGGAGGGACCACAGCTCGCTCTGGGGCCAGGCCTCAGCGCTGCCCACCGGGACTGCCAGGCCAGTGTCAGGGACCCCGGCCCTCAGGGTGGGCTGAGCAGAGCACGCTGGGGGGGGCGGGCGTGCCTCCTGCGTCCTCGCTCCCAGCCCCTGACCGCGCCGGGCCGGCAGCCCCCACCTCCCCCGGGGCCCGGCCAGGCCAGCGTCTGTCCGATCAATGGCCAAGCACATCCTGAGCCCCTGGCGGATCTGCTGACCCAGACGAGCCGCCCCACCCCGTCCTTCCTCGTCAATAGCAGATCGTCCGGCGCTGTGCTGCCCTCAGGCCCCCAGGGAGCCCGGCGGGATGACGGCCGGGCTCTGCGGCCACACTGGGGTGAAGCCCTGAGAGCAAGGTGGGCAGTCAGCTGGAGGCTCCCCAGCCTCACCCCGCGCCCATCACCCAGTGGCCTCCAAGGCCTCCCTCCCGGGACTCCTATGCTGGCCTTTGGGACAGTGTGTGACCTCCAACCTCTAAGGTGTTGCCTCAGAATCTCCCCAGGGCCCTGGGAGGAGTGCCTGGGCCAGACCGGAGCCTTTTGTAACAGGCAGGGCTGCCCCGGAGGATGGGGACTATGGAGGGCAGGCTCCTGTCACAGGGGTGTCCCCTGACAGGCCAGGACCCCACCCGGTCACAGGGTTGCCACCTGCCATCCCCAAGAAAAGGAGACCGACCTCCCCACTGCCCCACGTCTGTGAGCAGGGCTCTGCCACGTCACGGGGGCGTCTGGAGGTCAGCCAGCCAGGGCCCAGCCTGGCCCAGAAAGGCTTGGAGCTGGCTGGTGACAGTGGGCTACCCAGCCCCTGCAGGCCCCGCCAGGAGTGGCTGAGGCCAGGTCAGGGGGCTGAGGCCAGGGGCTGTGGGGCTGGGTGCCCGAGTTCGTACCAGCCTCAGGGCCCCTGCCCGCCAGCCCGGCCCGCGCTCTCTGCCCCCTGCAGCCCTGCTCTCCTGTGCTGCGTCTCTGTGCTGGGCCCCTGGGGCCGCCCTGCCCCTGCCTCGCCCCACCTCCTGCATGACCCGACTCCCCACCCCATCTCAAGCACTTCCCAGGAGTCTGGGGGAGGGTGGTCCTGACGGAGAAGCCCCCACTTCGGCCCCGCATCCCGAGCACAGCTGCTCAGCGGCAGTCCTGGCCACTCACAGCAGGAGTTGGCGCGGACGGACAGCTGGGCTTCGCCGCAGGTGCCCCTGTGCTGTGGCGCCCGGGGCTGCGCGCTTCATAATACGCGCTGTGCAGCTCAGTCTAACGGGCAAATACCCCACAGGGAAGCTAAAGAGTCAGCACCCTCGGGACGGGTTTGCTGACCCCTCCGGAAACCCCAGGTCTCTGTTCACGGGGGAGCCTGGTCCCCCAGGTGCCTCTCCATTCAGCAAGCTCCCACCCCGATCGCTGGGCCCAGGGGCCAGGCGGGAGCTGTGCAGGGACGAGCATGGCCTCTGGTGCACGGTGCACACGCCCCAGGATCCACTCACCCCAAGGGGCAGCAGAGCTCTGCCTGGGAAGGGGCGCTGCAAAGGGTTTCAAAGAACTGCTACAGTTCTCAGAGGGGTTCAGAGACCCGTCCAGGGTCACACAGCGTCTGGGCAGGGCTCGTGGACTAGACGCTCACTTCTGACGCAGTGTGACCGGGAGACCCCAAGGTCAGGCCCAGCCTCCGCCACCACCTGTGCCCTCTGTCCGGGAGAGAGGCTGTCCCCCAGGACTGGCGAGGCTTGGGGCTGAGGTTTGCCTGTTCTTGGAACCTGCGTCCACGAGCGTTCCCAAAGGGGAAACTCGATCGGTTCCCCAGCCCGTGGCTGCCGCACCCACTGCGAGAACAAGCAGTTCCGTGCACCTCGGAAAAGCCGCCGGGAGGATCGATGGCCGAGAGAGCTGCCCTCCAGGTCCCCAGGGTGCTGGCTGTGCCGGCCAGCCTCCGAGGACAGCCCTCCGCCTGCCAGCCGGGCGCGGCCCCCCAATGCCAGGTCCGCAGCGCCCGCCGCCTGCGCTTCGTCCTGCAGGGGGCTGCGACCCCTTGGAGTGACCAGCCTGGGACAGAATGGCCCTGATGGTCAGTCTCAAATCCCCCTGCCAAGGCGACCTGTCCCAGGCCTATGACCCCCCACCTACCCTGTAGCCACAGCGAGGGTGACACTCACTGGGGCAGGCCACAGGGGGAATGGTAACCGCGGAGCTGAAAACTTCAATAAACCAGCTAAGAGTCAGCGGCTTCTTACTGTCACCGTGCCACTTTTAAACAGTTCGGCGAGAAAGCGTCCCTCCCCCAGTGGACCCACCCCTGCCCCCAGCGCTGGTCCCCAGCCTCCTTCAAACTGCGACAGCCCCCACTGCCCTCCTGAGTCTGGGTCTGGGGGAGGCCTACCCTGCGGGGAGCCGTGGTCCCAGCCCGACCTGGAGCACCCCAACACCACCCTCCTGCATCCCCCAGGGGCCCCCTGTCACAGCCACCTCACCCGCCCCCACGTAGGGCCTGGCCAGGACAGGAACAGAAGGACCGGGTGCCGTGTCCGTCCCGTCTCTGGGATGTGGGGTGGGGAGCAGGCCTTAGGGCGCGGGACACAGGTGCTCAGATTCGTTTTAATGTCATTGCGGTAAAACACGCCTGATGGAAAAGTCGCCTCTCAGCCTCGGCCGCGTGCAGGTGGGCGGCCGCGAGCGCGCGCACGCGGCCCCAGGGCCTTTGCATCTTCCCCACAGAATCGCGCCCACCCCTCAGCCCTGGCTCCCCTCCTTCCTGCCTCTCTGAGCTTGGCCTTTGCAGGGACCTCGCCAGTGGGTGCAGGGGAGCCCCGGGGGACCCCACGCGGACGTCGGTGGAGGTGGGGCTTCAGCGGTGCTCTGCAGCAGACGGAAGTCTGGGGGGCGAAGGGTGTGACTGTCCCCAAGTCCTTGGCCAGCACCCCCGCGAGGCACATCTCCGCCACCTCCTCCCCCGCCAGGGCGGGAGAGCCCACCCAGGAACGGAGGGGGTGGGGTGGAGCCCCAGCCTGCAGGTGCCCAGACCCCGTGCTGGCCCTTCCTTGGAAAGGAACTGCCCTGCCCTCGAGGGCTAGGGGCCGGAAAAGACCAGAAGCTCCTTCAACACCCCCGTCCTATTTGTCACGGGCCCATTAAGTGGTGACAGCTGCTTCCTTATCTACGTAGCTTGCGATGGGGCCCCGGCCCCCAGGTCCCCATCAACCAGGAGCCCTGGGGTCTGCATTGCCCCTGCTTGATCTGGCCTGGGGGACCTCTGAGGGCAGCCCTAGGCCGTGACCCCCAAGAGACTGGGGAGCTGCCCCAAGCCAGGAGGGGCAGCCTCTGGCCACCCCCAGTCCTACATCCCAGCCCTGGGGAAGCCAGAGCAAATGGCTGGGCCAGAAAGGGCCTGGAGGCTGACCCTCCCTGTCACCTGGGCCAGAGGGTGCGTGGGAGGCTGGCCAGACCCCAGGAGGTGGGGACAGGTGCTGGCCGGGGAGCGGGGCTGGCGGCTC
>NW_006436294.1:7093299-7098267 GCF_000325575.1 Pteropus alecto
ACAGCCGCTGCCCGGCCGGGACTGCCCGGCTGGCTGTGGTTTATTTATACGACGTGGATTATTTATTTATAGGGCGCTCACTGGGCGGTGCCAGGCCTGGCTGGGAACTCCCAGCTGCCAAGGGAGGCGCCGAAGGCCCCGCGGCAGAGGAGGCCCTGCAGAGGTGGCCATGTGTACCGCCCCCCACGAAGCAGTCCCCGCGTGCCCCCACGGGGAGGCAGGGCTCCACGGGAGAGGGCCACGGGGTGTCGGGCGCTAATATGACAGCGGTCCTCCAGGACTACGTCCGTTGCGAGTCCACGCCCTGGGCCTGTCTCCAGTGCTCTTGGTGACCTGCCGGTCAGCACTTTGGGGGGCGGTGGGGATGCGTGGGGGCTGAGGCGCATGGGCCCCGCCGGGCCCTCAGGTGACAGGACTCCCTCCTGCCAGGACCTCCAGGTCAGACGCTCCACTCAGGGGTGCATCTCACACAGGGAGGGTCATTGCTAGTGTAAACACACCCCAAACTGAGCATGGACACACTTACACTCCAGCCCTGCTGTTGCTGATCCCAAGTCCCAGAGAAACGGGGCCCCTTAGGGTTCTGTCTGCTGAATCCACTGAGAGAAGGACGCCCCCCCCCCGCCCGTGTGGGGTGCGATGGGGCTGGCCCTCACCTGTGCCCCTGCTTCCTCCCCTCCCTGTACGTCAACCTCCCACTTGCCCTGTGCTCCCAGCCCCTACCCTGCTGCCCAGATTAATTTGAGAAGGATAATGTTTATATTAACCATTCATTTATCGATGTCTGCTTGCTGGGTCAATGGCCAAATTTATGGTCTCACAAGACGGACCTTATCGAGCCAAGCACCCTCCCTCCCCCACCAGCCCTGGGTGAGCCGATGCTGTCAACACCACACACTGACCTTGGGCTTTCCAGTCTCCGCTGGGGGCCGCCTCCCAGGACGGGCTTTGGGAACAGGGGAGGAGAGCTGGCAGCTGGGTCTCACCGCTGCAGCCCGCCATCGCGACAGCCCTTGAAGGAGCCGAACTCTCCCCCACGGCCAAAGCTGGCACTGCTCACAGGCCAGGGGCTGATGCAGACAGGGTGAGCAAAGGCGCACAAAGACTGGGGCCCTGGGAGACGGCCGACCACAAGGCCACAGGGCACCTGCCCGTGATGGGGACCAGGCGGCAGCGGCCTCCAGGAATCAGTTATGAAGGGCAGTTAGTGTACCAGAGAGGAGCTGTTGGACTGGCCTCAGGCCCCTGTGGAGACAGCACCCAACTCCCCATGGGCCGAGCACAGGAGCCAAGGGGTGCAGGAGGTCTGAGAGCTGGCCGCCCACTTCATCACCTGACTGCGTGGACGGCCGGTGCAGACGCCTGTGTCGCCCTGAGCAAAGGCAGGAGCACTGAGGTCCTGTGGAGACAGACTGGGGTGGGGTGCAGGCCTCAGAGACACCGGTGCCTCCAGGCTGGCCCCACAGCCCAGGGGCGGGCAGGCTGTCCCCTCCCTCTGTGGAAAAATCCTTCATTCTGCAGGGACCGCCGTGCAAATGTCCGGAGGCAGGAGCGCGTCCGCAGCGTTGGGACGGAGCGTGGGGGAGGCACGTCGAGGGCGCGAGGCCGGGCTGCGACTGATTTGCTGTGTCTGGGGGTGGACAGCAGAAGGCGGGTTCTGGTGTCTCTCGAGCTGGGGTCACAGGCGTGGGAGAGGACGGCCTGGTGGCCGGGGTGGTGCTGGCCAGGGTCGGGCAGGAGAGCTGGTAGGAGCTGCTTCTGCTGGAGACTCCTCCAAGGCTGCACCTTGGGCCCATCCCCTCGCCGAGCCCCCAGGTCCTCCTCATGGCTTCCCCTCTGCCGTGCTGTCCCCAGTGACCACCAGATGGTGTGAGGAGCCTGGCAGGCAGGGGGCCGGGGTGCCGGTCAATGAGCTCATTTGTCGGTGGGTCAGGCGGGGCCTGGGACGGCCAAGGCGCTGATTAAGACGCCACACTTGAGTTAGAGCCTCCTGCGAGCAATGATGGGCGATTGATCAGCTTGTCAGGGGCGAAGAGCCCAGAGGTGAGAGAGACAGAGACAGGACGGGGGAGGGGGAGAGGGGGGAGGGCGGCGTCCGGCCCCACCTGTGACTCCAGAATCCCGGAGAGGGCTGTGTTCCCTGGGCTCAGAGGCTGCCAGCCCCCCCTGAGGTCCCCCCGCTCCGCCCCTTCTCATGGGAGCAGGGCGGGCTTTTTCCCTATTTCCTTTCATAGATACAGACAAATATGTGAAACGAACGAGCTTTTTAAAGCTGTTTTATGTTTGCAGGGAATATATTCACAGGCAGCTTCCACATACCTCCTCGACCCCTTTCCAACATCTTGCATTAACGTGATCCTCTCGTTACAATGGATAAGCCAATTTTGAGATCGTCGTTATTGTTATTAACTAAGGTCCGTCGTTGACGCCACTCTCGGTAGCGCACATTCTACGGGTTTTGACACATGTGTGACACGTGTCCATCACGTGTCAGACGAAAGTCTTGCGGCCCTAACATCTCCCGAGCCCCACCGTCTCGCCCTCCCGTCCCTCAGGCCCGCACCCACTGACCCTGTCACGGACGACGGAGTCCATGGCCCGGCCTTTTCCGGAACGTCACTGGGTTGGAATCACAGCGTGTGGCCTCAGCAAATCGGCTTCTTGTCCTTCGTCACGTGCGCTTAGGTTTCTCCGTGTCTTTCCATGGCTGGAGAGCTCATTTGCTTTTAGCTCTCAGTCACGTTCCATGGTCCGGATGGACCACAGTTCACTAACCCGTCACCTGCTGAAGGACGTCTTGGTGGCTCCGAATAAAGCTGCGGGAAACATCCGTGTGCAGGTTCGCGTGCGCACGTGGGTGCTCAGCTCCTTCGGGCGGCTACCGAGGATTCCGTTTAGCTTCGTAAGAGACTTCCAGACTGTTCCAAAGCGGCGGCACCACGCGGCACCCCGGGGCGACACGTCCTGCCCGCACTGGTGTCGTCACTGTTTTCTCCATGTTTCGAAATAATCTGCGAATGTGGCTTCTGGATCTTTCAGCCCTGGCCATCCCCGGTCGCCTCCCTCCCACGCAGCAGGAGCCTCAGCCCCTCACCCCTGATCTGCCACGTCCTCGTCTTTGCCAGCGGTGGTCAGAGCACCATCTCTGCTTGGTCCTTGCTGTGACATGTCGATTCTGTCCACAGCTGGACACGGGCTCACGCATTCCTGTTCCTGGAGTCAGTCCCTCCCTCCCTCCCTCTCCGTGCTGCTCACTTACTCCTCTGTGTCCCCGCCCTGTGTGGCTCGTCCCATACTTGATGTCAGCCGTGTGAGACTCCAGCGGGCTTTCCCTTCCTTCGGGCCTGTGGTCTGCCGCCTGCCCCTTGTCCCGGGGCAGCCCTGCTACTGTCCTGAGGCTGCTTCCCGGGGCCTTTCCTGTGCCAGAGCCCCCTTTTTCCTGGAGCCCACATCTTCCTCCTTGCTGGTCGTCTCTTGGGCTTGCTGTCTGCTCACTGTGTCGGAAAGGACACAGAGAAGGCAGATCTTCGGGGACTTTGTACACCTTAAAATGTGCTTTTTCCACACCCCCCCTTGAGGGTGTCGGGGGCCCCAGAATTCTGCCTGGACACTGGCTGCGAAGGGCGGCTCTGCTGTGTCTCCTTTCTGATTCCTTCTTCTTGGGTGACCGGCCCCCGTAAAAGCTTTTAAGGTTTTCTCTCTATCCTCAGCTTGGGAAGTTTCGTGCTGGTGTGTGGCCTCTGTCAACCCACGATCCTGAAGTGGGACACATCTCAGGTGTCAGCAGAGCCTAGTGGGCCCTATCCCCTCCCCAGGGGACAAGCCGCGGGGACCTTGGGACCCGCCGGGGAAGCTCTTGCACCCCCCGTAGAGGAAGGCCGCCCCATCCCCAGGCCACCCACTCCAGCAGCGGCCAGGGTATAGGTGGACGCCTGGGCAGTGCCAGGGCTGGGAGTCTGGCGTCTTGGTGGGCAGGCGGGAGGCGCTGGGGGTGCCCCCACCCCCCAGCAGCTGAGGTCACCTTCCAATCTCAGCCAGCTGCATTATTCATGGCCAGCACAGCGCCTGAAACCCAACCCCACAGCTCCGGTTCCCTCCTCCGGCCTTAGGACTATTTTCCCAAAAGCGGAGGGCGCGGGGTGGGGGTGGAAGCTGGGGGCCCCAGCGGGAGTCAGACACCATGGGGGCGCTGCTCACAGCTACCTTCCCAGGGCCCTGCCTCCGGCTGCGGGTCACCGGCGACGTCCCTTCTGACCGCTGGGAAGCCCTCCCTCTTCTCCACTGTCCCTCCCTCCACCTTCCCAAGGCTCCTGTGATCCTGCCACATGGTCAGCCGGGCCCCGGAGCAGCCCCCCCAGACCCCCGAGGGCATGTTCTGGGCAGGTCCCTGGCCTCCAGGGACTGTTCTAGCACCTGCCTGGCGCCCTGCTTGGGAATCCGCAGTCATCCACGACACCAGTGAGGCCGCCGGCCCCTGTCCCCTCCCGTCCCGCTGAGGTCTCGTCTCCCACACACCTGCCCCGTTGACGGGCGTCCCCATCCGAGTAGGTGGCAGGCCCTCTGGTCTCAGGCCTGCCCCCCGGCCTGGAATGTGCCCCTCCGACGTGGGGTGGGCACTGGATAGGGCGCCAAACGAAGCCGGTCACAGCACCTCCACCAACCATGCCGGGCGGGACCCCTGCAGAACCGGAGCCTCAAGGAGAGCAGGAACCTGTGGGGTCCCCTCCCCGCCACCCCACCCCGCTCAGCCCTTCCGCAGCCCCGCCCCAGCCCAAAGCTGTGACTGGACCCACGTTCTCCACTTTGGTCAAACGGATTTGACTGGGGAACTTACCGAGCTGAACTTCGCTGCTTTGGGAAAACAGTAACCACTGGCTGGAATTGATTCTATTTGTTTTAATAAAAGGGGACTGGCCCCAGTGGTTTCTAAAAGAAGGCCACACCCTAGAACCCCTCCCAGCCCCGCCC
>NW_006436294.1:7098321-7100545 GCF_000325575.1 Pteropus alecto
GTAATGAGCTGCCCCCACTCAGATAATCGAATAATTCCTGGCTGGGCTGTCATTTTGGGAGCCTTGTCGAGGTGTCCCCATCACAGCTAAGGGTCATTAAGTGGCCCCCTCAGTAACAATCTCAGGATATGGCCCCCTGGCCCTCTAGCCACTTCTGCAGCCTGACCCTGTGACCTTGCCTCATTGCCCACAGTGGCCGCTCGCGGCAGCAGCCCCAGAGCCTGCTCCCCTCAGCCCCCCTTCTGCAGGGCTGCTCTCCCGCAATGACACTGCCACCATCTTCTCCAGGGCCCAATGGGACACAACCTCTCCGGGATCCCTCACCCCATCCCCCAGGCCCCCATCCCTCACCTCGTCCCCAGCACCCAGCACAGGGGCCACCCACTATGGACAGGGGCCCAGGGGCCGGCCCGGCCTCCCGCAGGGCTGAGCAGGAGAGCTCCCGCAGGCCCCTCCCTGCAGCCCCTCCTACACCTCCCACCGCCTCCCCAGGCGGCCTGTCGCTCACAAGGGAGCCTTCCTGAGACCCCCCCACTCCCCAAAAGCCTCCAGTCCACCGCCCAGGTGGGGACAAGGTGAGACTGCAGGGTGGTGGGCCCTGGGCTCTGGGGACCCCAGCCCCGAGCTCAGTCTTGCCCGAAGCCCACCCAGCTCCCCACCTCCTCCTTGGTCTTGCCCCCCGTATTGGCCTCACAGGTGCTCATGGACAAGTGCTTGGCTGGCTCTGAAAGTCGGATAGGTGGGGGGCCTGCCTCTCCAGGGACCCTAGAGCCATCACAGAGGGCCAAGGCCACTGTCCCGGGACACCCACCCTCATCCCCAGGGAGGTGGCCTGCAGTCACACACTGGCTGCCTATGCCCCTGTGCATCTGTACCGCGTGCCTCCCACCTCCCCACCCTCCCTCCTGGGAGGAGCTGAGATGGACCAGAGGGCCTGGCGTCCACTCCCAAGAGGAGGTCGCCGCCCCACTGGGATGGCCTGGGTGCTGGGCCCTCACCGAGGCTCGGGCAGGGACTCTGTGGGGCCAGCGGGTCCAGTCCACCAGGCAGGTGCCTCTCCTTCCCGGCAGAGGACTGGCCACCAAACTGCCTGCTGATTCCTCCAGGAGCCCCTCCCTACAGCAACTCCCTCCTGGCTGAGCCAGATCTTCAGGAAGCTTCCAGGGGACTGGGTGGAGCCCACCGTGCCCACCCCGTGCTCGCTGACTGCCCTGGGCTCAGGCCAGGCAGCTTTTCCTGGGGAGCCCTGCAGCTCTGTTCTTGGCATAGGGAGTTTCCGTGGGGACAAGCCCCGGGAGACCAGGTGCATTTTCCACTTTCTGACAATGAGACAGGGTGACGGGTGAGTTAATCGGGGCTCCCAGAAGCTCAGAGCGGGAGGGAGGGGGTCCTCGCGGGGCAGGGAGGGCCGCTTTAGTCACGTTTCTGTACCTACATTTCTTATGCTTTTATCTGCAAGAATGTCTGCTCTCTACTTTCCCCTGTGGGGTCCTGCGCCTTCCCGCCAAGTCCTTAAACCACTCCGCCCACCGTCGCCCCAGGCCTGAGGGCCGAATGGCCAGCCCCGGGCAGGCGGAGCAGCAGAGGCGGCGAAGGCCCACGGGGACAGAGGTGGGGAACCAGCGCTCATTCCAGGCCGGGCCACCCCCATACCCGCAGCTCCGAGCGTGCACGCGCACTGGCGCCCCGACGCCACGCGCCGGGGAGGAGTGACAGCTGCGTCTGCCTGCGCGGTTCCCACCTCGCCTGCCCGCGCGCGCTGGGACAGCCCCGGGCACCGGCGGTGGCAGCTCGGCGTGTCACCTCCTCTGCCATCCGCGCAGCGAGCACGCGGCCCCTCCAGATGCGCAGAGCTCAGGGCCTCAGCCGGCATCCCGGGCGGCGGCGGGGTCCGCCCGCGGCGGTGCCATCTGACGCCCCCTCCACCTATCCCCGCACCCCTGCCCGCCGCCATCTGTCGGCCGTGGAGCCGCGCCAGGCCGCGGCCGGGCCCGCGCCCCATCCCCCACGTCCCGCTGTCCCTACCCCGGGGTCGGACGCGGACCCCTGTTACTCCTCCCAGGGTTGGGGCTGGAGGAGAAGCAGAGGGAGGGGCGGGGCCCTGACCGCCACCCGGAGCCCAACGAAGAGCCATCTGGGTCCTCCCCAGAAGTCTCTGCTCTGGGGCCTTCTCGGCCAGGTTCAAGCACCCACCAGCCCTGGTCCCCACCTGTGTCCCTGCCCC
>NW_006436294.1:7100622-7104502 GCF_000325575.1 Pteropus alecto
TGATCAGCGGAAGAACCAGCCTTCCTACCCACCCCACTCCTCACACCAGGAGCCTGTGGGGGCGGGGCCGCTCAGAAGGGCGGGATCTGGAGGAGTCCAGGTCTGGTCACAGCCCCCTGCCCGTCCAGCCACCATGTCCAGGTCCCCTGTTGGTCTGTGGCTGCTTGGAGTGGGGCAGGGGGAGTCAGAGTCCAGAGGAACCCAGGGGGTCACAGGTGGGCCAGGGCCCTGGAAGGGGCATTGGCCCTGCTATGGGAGATGAGCACACGGCCCTCGTGGCCAGGAGCCATGGTCAGGGCTGGTGGCCAGAGGCTCCAGGTTCCGTCACAGAGCAGCTCAGCTCACACTGGCGAGCCTTTGGGCCGGGATGCTGAGTCTGTGGTCAGAAAGGGACAAGCGGCCCCTGGTCCAGGTCCCGAAGATGCATGGAGGGCATCCATAAACACAGAGGGGCCAGGGCCAGGGCCGGGGACGCGGAGAGCAGATGCTCAGGGGAGGCGGGCTCGCTGCCAAGGTTGCCCTTCACCCTCCTCCAGTCTCAATCAAGCCGCTAATTAGCATCCTGACCACTCAATTAATTAGGCTGCAGTGCTTAATTATGACAGAGTGCGTCTGTGGGGGTGGGGCAGCGCTGTCAGCCCCCCGCCCCAGCCCCCCAGGAGCTGAGGTTTATTGACCAGAAAAGACATATGAGGAGACCCTGGCCAGGAGGGCAGGGTGGGGTGCAGCGTGAGCAGAGGGGCGGGGGAGGCAGGCGGGAGACCCTTGGCCCTGTGCCGGGGCCGGGGGGACAAACTCCCACACTGTTGGTGGTTTCCCCCAGGTCCCTGGAGGTGAGTCCTCCCCCACTCCACACCTCTGGCCTCTTAGTTGCTACCTGTACGCATCTACCTGCAGACTTCAGTTACCCGAAGTTGTCCCAGGCAGGTGGACGCATGGCCTGGACCCTCCAGACCAGAGGCCATACCTCTGCCCACCTCTCTTCCCTTGGGGCCTGGAGCAGATGTGTTCGAGCCAGCTCCTCCCTGCAGCCTCTGTCTTGGGCCAACAGGGACACCGGGAGTGCTCTCCTGACCTGTTTGGCCACGCTGTTCAATTCATTCAGTGTTCTCCCTGACCACCAACCACAGTGGCCGGGCCTAAGGCCCTCTCTGAAAACCCCGGCCTTCCTGTTTACTGCTTCACAAGCAAAAATAGCCAGTTTGGCACTTGCGTTTTTTAGAAATTCAAGAAGTCGTGTCTTATGATGGTAATGGTGATAGTGGTGGAGACGGCGGTGGCAGTGGCCATGCCTGTGACGGTGATGGTGGTGATGCCGGTGCCGGTGACGGTGATGGGGGTGATGGCGATGCCTGTGACGGTGATGGTGGTGGGGGTGGGGGGACCGGTGATGGTGATGGTGATGCCAGTGGTGGTGATGGGGATGGGGGTGGGGGCCGGTGATGATGGTGACAGAGGCCAGAGGCCCTTCCTAGGGACTCTCCTCACAGGTCCAAGCAGCGATGTCCTGACTGTAGCCGGGTGAGTCTGAAGGACGGTGTCTGGGGACGGTGGAGCAGGGCGTGGGCCCCAGGGTCCTGGGAGAATGTTTGGTGGGGGTCAGGGGTCCTCAACAGAGACTCAGTGGACTCCGGGTTCATGTGCGTCCTGAGACCTGGGCCTGACTTCACCATCTGCATGGGGACCACAGGATAGAGCTCTGCCTGACCTCTGACAGCCACCTGAGCTGGCCCATCCCAGGCACACAGTAGGGCCCAATCACTGTTGGAGGCCCCAGTGCCCTCTGCCAGGCTGGCCTGGGCTTGGTATGTGACAGGAACCTGGAAAGGCAGAGAGGCAATACCGGGCAGGGAGGACGTGGGAGCTCTGAGTGGAGGGAGGGGGTCTCCCAGGTGTGTCTGAGGGGCTGGTGGCAGCTCCCTAGCTCCCTGACTGTGAGGCTGGGGCAGAAGTCCCTTGGTGTCCGCCCTGCACCACCCTGCAGTGGATGGGGCTCCCCACTGTGTGCCTGCGGGTACAGCAGAGCAGGGCCCAGAAGTCCCTGCCGGTGGAGCTCATGCCCCAGCAGAGACGGAGACCGGCCAGGGACAGTGTGTGACGCCAGGGCCCCCCCGACGGGACCCTCTGGGGAATCAGAGTCCAAGCCGGACCCAGATGGGAGCCCGCAGCCTCTGAGGAGAGCGGGGAGGGGCGCTCTGCCCTGGGGTGTGCAGCCCCATCCTGGCTCCAGTGGGGTTGCTGCTGGGCCCCGCCCTTGGAGGGAGGCCCCGTCAGTCCTGGGAAGCTGAGGGCCTGGAGTCTTGGCCTTGGAAGCCTGTGTCCCCCAGATGGCAAGCCAAGGAGGACCCCTGCACCAGGGGTCATGGGCTGGGGGTCGGCCCCAGGCCAAAGGCAGAGCTGCCAGGGCTGAGAGGGCTGGAGGCCCTGTGCCCCCACCCCCTCCATGGTGGGCACTGGAGTCAGATACAATTACTCACTCGGTGCATCATAATTACCGCACATGGCCCATTAGAGAGAAATTATCATCAGCGCGATATTAGCAGACGGCAGGGAGATGAAGAAAAGCGCTTATTCTCCCATTGTCCCCGTAATGGGGACGAGGGATGGGGAGGCAGCGTCGCCCCCTGTTCATTAACCTAACAACCTCCCCTCTGCCTGCGGCCACGGCAAGTCCAGCAGCCACAGCCATGGGCCTGGGCCTCAGCCCTGCCCCCTGCAGCCCATCCGGGCCACCGGCACAGAGTCGCGGAGCCACCCAGCCCCTGCCCCGGCCTCTCAGGCCCCCTGGAAAGGCCCGGAGCGGGCCAGACCTCGGCCCTGCCCACCCCGGGTCAGGAGAAACGCCTGCAGCCCCTTCGGACCCCGGAGCCCAGACTTCTGTTAGATATATGGTGGGGACACAGGCATCACTCCTCAGTCTCCCCAAAAGCCACCAAAATGACAGAGAGGGACAGAGAGGTGCAGCTGTGGGACAGAGATGGGGAGAGCGAAAGGGACTCGTAGTGGTCAGTGTGCCTGTCTTGAGGCGTGGAGGAGACCATGATGGCCAGTGGCAGTGGGCGCCAGGTGGACCCAGGTGCTGCTTGCTGGATGAGGGACCCTCCAGCAGCCGTGGGGCAGAGAACTGGCCAATGGGGCGCTGTCCGGCCCCGCTGCACGCCCTGCCCTTGTGCCAGGCCCAGGATCTGGCCGACTCTGGTGGCAGCAGGCAGACCCCAGACTTCAGTCTTGGGGAAAGGCAGCAGTGGGCTCTGAGGGACAGTGGCCCAGGGAGCCCTCAAGGGGGCGGGTGAGGGCAGGGACACAGAGGGAGGGTCTCAGGACTGCTTGAGTGCCCAGGCCCCCTGAAGCCCGAGGGCTGACACAATGGCCCTCTGGGGTTCCCGTGAGTGCCTGCTCTCTGCAGAAACCAGTGGATGAGGGGCCAGCCCCTCGGGCATCCACGTTCACCCACCCACCCTGCCATGGCTGTCTCCTCATGTCACCCCAAGCCAGCCTGAGCAGCAGGTCCTGTGACACCTCCCCTGCTCCAGTGGGAATGCTGCAGGCTCGGGAGGCCTGAGCTACAGGGCAGGTGACAGAGGAAGAAATCCAGACCTTGCACATGGCAGTGGCCTCCAGCTCCTCCATCTCTGATCCGTGTAGAAGCAGAGGCCCCTGCACTGTGTCCACCCCCACTGGGCCTGTGACCTGCCCCATTTCCTCCCTGCCGTCCCTTGCCACCATCTCCATGGGCCCCTCTCTGCAGCCACATGCACCCCACCTCCCTCTGAACCCAACTCAGGCCAGGCCACGCACCCCTGCATCTGAGCACCTGCTGCTGCTTCTGCCTGGGGGTCCTCCCACCTGCTCCCGCCCTGCCTCCCTCCCTCCCCTGCTC
>NW_006436294.1:7104611-7105749 GCF_000325575.1 Pteropus alecto
CCCTCCGCCCTCCTGGTCTACTTTCTCCCGTGCAAGTGTCACTGTCGACTTACTCTGTCATTTACTTGTTTAACTTGCCAACAGGCTCTCTTCCCAGGAGAGCTGAGCTCCCGCGAGCCGCCGGGGCACCAGCGAGCGCCTGCAGTTCACGGCTCTCACACCCGCCGCCCTGGAGTAACAGGTCCCAGCTCCGTGCTTCCACGCGTCCTGCGGCAACGCAGCCAGAGCGTCTCACACACACAGGCACACATCTGGAAGTGCCATCGCTTGACACCCTCTGCCTCTCGCACTGCAGTCACGTGCCCCACCCTGGCAAGGCGCATCCCACCCTCCAACTGCGGGAAAGGAGGAAACCTTCAGGCCTGTGGGTGCAGGTCACGGCTCCCCACATCGGACTTGCAGGACCCCCTCCGCCACCCATGGCTCTCTTCTGGCCACGCCCCCAGTCATTTTTCAACTACAGGGACCCCTTGAGGAAAGGGAGGCTTCAGCCCTATTGTGGCCCCAGGCAGTGGGGGGTGGAGCTAGGGTTGAACCAAGGTAGGGGGAGGGGGCTCCTGAGATGTCCCTCAAAAGAAAACCATCAAGTTGAGGCCTGTACCCCTGCCCTGTGGCTTCAGGCCAGAGCGCCCTAGCGACGCAGGTTCCCGGCTGGGCTCAGGGAATGTTCAGCAGATTCCGGCGCTGCCCTTGCACTGCTTTCCCGGGGCCTGGGAGCCAGGCCCGCGAGCCCGGAGGCTTCCTGGAGGAGGGGGTAAAGGAGAGCGGGGGAGAGGGAGAGGGGAAGGAGCAGATGAAGGAGGGGAGGACCAGGTTGAGGAGAGGTGAGCGCCCCAGCGGAGGGAGGACTGGCCAAGGCCCCGCGCACCAGGCCGGCCGCTCCTGGGACCGAGTCCGGTTGCGGGGGTCGGATTCCGCCGCGCCTGCCTCCGGCCCAGTCCTCGGCCCCCTCTTCTCCCGCCCGCCCCCCCAGCTGTGTCACCTCCCAGCCGGCCTCAGGCTAATGGGCTGTGACAACCCAAGCCCTGAGCAGCTGAGCGGTGTCACCGTGAATTAGGCAGGCGCTGAGCCCGCCAACAGCGAATTACTCGTCACTGCTCGGCTGGCGCGGGGCCAAACGCGTGCGCGCGCGGCCACC
>NW_006436294.1:7106124-7108630 GCF_000325575.1 Pteropus alecto
CCAAGCTCGCTGTCTCCCTTCCTGGGTCCTTGCGCTCTGGGGTCCCCAGGAGCCGAGTCCTGGACCCGCCTGCGTCCCCTGCGCACTCACCAGTCAGACCCCGGCTGCCCCGCCCTCCCAGGCCAGCGCTGAAGTGTGACAACGGGGTGGGGGACAGACCTGCGCCCTCTCCTGGGGGAGCGCTGGCCCTGCACAGCCTCTCTAAGGACCCAGGGGACGCTGTGGCTCCTTCGTCTGTAGGCACCACAGCCTGTGCTGGGCTGGACTCTGGGGGAGCAGGGACACCGAGGCCGCTTCCCCGCACCCAGCAGGGCCCCCCGGGACCTGATTGGACTCCGACAGTGGCCTCAGGAACTGCTGGTCCTCATCGGAGCAGCAGGCAGGGCTGGGCCTTCCCTGTCCCTCGCCCGCTCTGGCTTCCCCACGGGCTGGAAGCTCTCACGCGTCTGCTTCCCAGAGCGGCTGGAGGCAAGAGGCCCAGGCTCTGCTGGGGTCCGGCCAAGGCCAGTTTCTTCCTGGCGTCCCCAGGCCTTGGGCCAGAGAGTCCTATGGTCAAAGCCAGTGGGTGGCTTGACCCTTCCTTGGGGTCTAGGAGATGGCGTCAGCTCTAGACACCCAGCCCTGGCGGGTGGGCAGGCCACTCCGCGATGGCTCCTGCCTGTTTGTCACCTGCCTGTCTGTGGGGCAGAACATGTCACAGCTCCCTGTGTCCTTCTGGACCAGCCCAGGACCCCACAGACCCAGCCTAGGGCTGGCCTGGTACCACTGAGAACCCTGGACACTGAGAGCCCAACTGAGGCAGGGGCTGGGGGTGGACACAGCTCCGTCCTGAAGGGCATCTGGGCTCTCGTTGGTGGCACCAGGACCCAGGTTCAGAGTGTCCCTGGAATCCTTACCAGCTGGAGGACAGGAGGAGAAGGTGCGGAGCCCCTCGCAGATGTGGCAGACGAGGCCCAGCTGGTACCCTGTGTGGGGGGTGGCATGAGGCTGCCCCTCGGGCCACCGGTGCTGGGGTGTGGGGTGCTGTGGTCGGTCTCAGCTCAGACAGCTGGCGCAGGGTTGGCCGATTCTGGGAGCTCCAGGGACACTGAGGACAGCGCGGAGGGAGAGAGCGTGGGAGGGCCCTCCGTCCTGGGCTGGCCTGTGGCGGGAAGCAGTGCTTGGGACGCGTGTGCAGGCGCCTGCCCAGTGCGTGCTTGCCTAGAGTGCATGGAGTGTGCACGTGTCACGCCTGTGTGCACACCCCGGGCCTCCCCCAGGCCCGCCTGTCCCAGCAGTGCAAGTCCACACTCTCGGCCCCTTTGGCCTGTCCTGTCAATCTGGGAGGGGGTGACTCCTGGGAGCATAGGTCCCCTGGCCGTCCTCCAGGCCGCCCCAACATCCCTGACGTCCTAACCACCCCTGCGATGTACAGATTCCAACCCCACCTCCTCTTCCTTCCCGGCACGCCACAGTCTGACCAACTCGTCTCCTTAGTGGGTTTATTGTCCACCTCCCTCGGGAGCTCGGGGCGGGCGGTTATTTGGCCCTGCTGTGGTCCCCGCTGGGCCTGGCAAAGAGAAGGAGCTCAGAGTGAATAAAGCAACAAAGGAATGAATGAATAGTTCCCCAAGATGGGGGTGGGAGGGTGGCCAAGGGCGATTAGGGATCCCAAGGCCATAGAAGAATAGCCCCTGCCTGGAGTGACTGAGGCATGGGAGCCACCACAGCCCCCTGAAGATCCTGGCGGGGGCATCGGCCACCCCCTCAGGGTGGGAGCGGGGCTCGGAGACCTAGTGTTGCGCAGAGGCCCCTTTTGCAGCCTGGACATTGGGGTCACCCCTGCCCCAGGCTCAGGGCTCTCTCAGACCTGACGGTGGCAGGTGGCTCCTAGCTGGGTGTCAGGGTGCCGCCTCTTCCCGCAGCCACCTGCACAGACACGCGTGCACATTCACACACATGGGCAGATGCAGACGGCCCCACCAAGCGTCCATCTGTCCACACTCCCACCTGCTCCCCTATTCCCCAGGCCCCCTGACTGCCAAGCTCGAAGTTCTCACACAGTCTCTCCCACCCCAGGAACCTCCCTCCCCTGCCCCAGTCCTGGTCCCCAGCCCCACCTGGCTGTAGCAGTCCCTCCCCAGGGAGGCCTGGCAGGGTGGGGGCCAGCCGCGTGGGAGCCAGTGGAGGCTGGGAGGCCAGTGGAGGCGTGTGCCCCTGCACCAGTCAAGCACTGAGCAGTGCCAGGCCAGGGGGGCCTCGCTCTCTGCACTCCTGGCCCCACGAGGCGCGTCCCCGAATGGGCTGTTCTACAGGTACAGGTACGTGGATCCCCCAGAATGCTTTTGGAAAAGATTTGTTTCTAAAAAAAAAACTCCGCTCCTCCCACGTCCGGCGGTAATTCCACATTCTGTTCTCCACATTCTGGTCTCCACGTCTGTTGTCTGTCCTCTGTCTGTTTATCTGCTCCGTCCTATCCTGGGGGAAACCCGCTGGGAGAGAGGGGGAGGAAAGAGAAAGAAAGAGG
>NW_006436294.1:7108653-7110412 GCF_000325575.1 Pteropus alecto
GAGAAATTAGCTCCTGGCCCGGCCGCCGGGCTCGGGCTCGCTGCAGGCCATCCACCTTCTCTGCCAGGAAGAAGGCTCCCGAATGGCCCCGAAGGCACAACGGCGAAAACAAGGGGATCCTCGCCGAGCACGGGCCAGGGGACCCGCCGAGCACGTGCCCAGGCTGTGGGTCCTTCCTCGGTGAGACTCGGCCGCCGTGCAAGGAAGCCCAGGCAGGTGGCATCCTCGGGTCCGAGCTGGCAGCGGGGCCGGGCGCTGCCCTGAGGTTGTCTGCGCTCCCTGCAGCCTCCCTGCTTAGTCCCCTTAACTCAGCCCCCCACACACGTCTCTCACACCAGCGCGCTCCCCTCCTGCTCCCCGCCTGCGGCAGGAGGCCTCAGCCCCCGGGTTTGGGGATTTTGCTCAAACCTTATTGCTCTGAGTTTTACTCTAAAGCAGAGGTGGGCGGCGGCCTCGCCTTCTCTCTGTCTCCGTCTGTCCGGTGGGTCGAGGCGGTGAGCTCGGGCGGCTGCTCATGGGGTACGAGGCCGCCCGGCAGGGAGCAGGCAGCCCCCTCCCCCAGGGAGCGCCCTTCCCGAAGGTGCCAACCTTGGCGCTTCGCAGACTCGGACCGGTCATGAAGGGAGGTGACAGTCGACTAAGTCCTGCAGCTCCCAGGTACTTCATGGCAGTGAGATTTCCAGAGGTGCCACCAGCAGTCCAGGTCCTGGCCCTTCAGGGGACTGAGGCCAGGCTACCCCTTCAGGTGGGGGACAGAGAGCTCAGAAGAGTTGGGAACAATGCATGCCACCGAGACGCCATGGCGGTGCACGTGGGGTCACCACTAAGGAGGGCCAGTCCTGCCTTGGTGGGAGCCTGGGGGCCACCAGGCGGGGAGGGCGCAGGGCAGGGGCGGCGGGCGGCTGACAGCCCTGGTTCCAGGTCCAGGGTCAGCTTCCCTCACTGCCGCGGGTAGCCCAGGTCAGCCGCCCCCCCCCTTCTAATCAGCGGAAAATATGGCAAAAAACAAAAGCCACAGAAAAACCAGCCAAGCTCCAGTGACTTTTGGATTTAAACGGATTTATTTTGTTTGTTTTCTTTCCTTTCCTCAGTTTCGTAGCAAATGAAAAAAGAACCTAACAAAACGCAATGACACAACAAAACTCGAGCTGAGCTGCCGCCGACCTGCTCCCAGGCTCCGCAGGGCGGGGTGCGGAGGAGCGGGGCCCAGCGGCTTCCCGCCCTCCCTCCCGCTCGTCCGAAAGGCGATCGGGCTTTAAAAAGATCCCACGAACAAACGAAACGCAACTTAAGTTAAAATAAAAACACTTTCTTCACCCACCCCCATGCCAGGAGATTCAAGCCAAAACCTCCTCTTAAAAATTTTTTTTTTCTACTAGAAATTCTGTGCATTACTTTTTCTTTCATTTCTCTTAAAGGTTAAAACAAGATAGATCCCCGGGGAGGCAGGAATACGGTCTGGTGCACAGAGGAGGAGCAGCGCGGGAGTCTGCGCCCGCCCCACCCCCGCCCCCCGGGGCGCGCAGCCTCTGGGTCCTGGGCTTGGGGACAGGGCGGGGCGGGCGGGCAGGAGGGCAGGAGGGCAGGCAGGGGCCGGGCTCCTCCAAGCGAGCGACACATGTGCTGGGACACGGACGTCCGAGGGTGACCCCGGCGGGAGGGAGAGAGTTTCTTTCGGGGCTTTCTTTTCTAATCGCCGAGCAAAATAAATAAAAATACTTTGAAAATAAGACGGCTTTAAAGAGGAGGAGTAAAAAAG
>NW_006436294.1:7111094-7111413 GCF_000325575.1 Pteropus alecto
CCAGGCGCCCCACCTCCAGCTTCAGCTGCTCCACCTGGCTCTGGAGCTGGCACTTCTCGCTCTCCAGAATGTGCCGCTGCTGCACCCTCTTGAAGCGGCACGACTGTGCGTAGCCGCGGTTCTTGAGCGTGCGCCGCTTCTGCTTCAGCCGGATGACCTCCTCCTTACTGAAGCCGCGGAGCTGCCGGTTCAGCTCCCGCACCGACATGGACACCAGCTGGTCGTCGGAGAAGCGCTCCTCCAGGCGCACGTGGTGGCCCGCGCCGCCGCCGTGGCCAGCGCTACCGTGGTGGGCGGCGTGGTGGTGGTGGTGGTGGTG
>NW_006436294.1:7112422-7126335 GCF_000325575.1 Pteropus alecto
CTCCCCTTTATAGAGCCGCGAGCCCGGGCCCGCCTCTCTGGGAGGTGCGCGCGCCCCCGGGCCAATCGGAGCCCCAGACCTGCCGCCCTCATTTGCCTATCCCCATGGCAACCCAGAGCTGTCAATCTCCTGCGGGGAACAACTGTAGGAAGGGGAGGTGACCGGCCGTCAGCGAGAAGGGGGTGCAGGGCCCTCTGGTGGCCGCCGTGGGGGACTGCACCAGCAGAGGACGCGGGGGGCGCGGGGGCGCGAGGCAGAGGGGAGCCAGGCGCGGGGCCCGGCCTACAATCTCCTAGGCCCTGCGTCCGCGACGGGGCGACCGGAGAGTCTTGGGGAACAGAGGGCTCCCCTCGGTGCCTCGGTCCCCCAACCACCCCGCTGGCGGTGACTCCGCAGCCCCTTCTCCGGCCCTTCCCGGCTGGCGGGGAGGCCGCGTCCAGCCCGTTAGTGTAGCGACGCCGGGACCTCCTGTCCTCCAGACGCGGTGACACTGCGGCCGGCGGGCGCTGCGCGGGGCGCGCGGGTTATTTTTAGAGCGCGGTTCAGGCGGGTTCAGGAATTCAGTCAACAAAGTTGCTGGCACCTCGGTGCGGCGGGATGCGCGCGGGATAGCCCGGCTCCAAGGGGCGCAGCTCAGGTGCGTAGGGAAGTGGGCGGAGGGGCCGACGGAAGGGGGGCACCGGGGACTGGCAGGGGACAGACGCACGCGGCATGGGGCTTGGCTCAGGAATTAGGAGTCCCTGGCCCCAGCCGCCCAGCCGCTCGGTTTGGGCCGCGGGGCTGGGTGGAGCGGGCAGGGAGGGCAGAGGTGGGAAGACTCTGCTGCCAGGAGAAAACGCGAAGGCTCGGGCTGCAGGGAGCGGCGCTGAGTCCCGCCGCTCGCGCCCCGAGACTTCAGAAAGGGCGGTGCAGCATGGGAGGGGGCCCTGACGCGCCCTCTGGGGTCCAGGGGCGGGGCGGGAGGAGCCGCCCAGGCTGCAGGCACCGCTGTTCTCTATACGCTGTTACCCTACTTGCCATTTAAAAATTCAGGGTTAACCATTTGTGCATAGAAAAGTCTGGAAGGATGTGGGCAGGAAGTCACCAGGGCAGCCTAGCCGCGTGCTGGGGGCGTTTGGCTAGCAAGGCTGGCCCTGGTTCCTGCTGGGGCGCCTATTATTTCTAATGCAAAAGGACCGTACAGTTGGGAGTGAAACCGCTTCCTAAGGTGCCATGGGCGTGGCCTGGCCCCGCTGTGCCAGGTGGGCACCCCTCCTGCCTTACCCCCACATTCTACAGGCTGGGCAGGGCCTCGCCTTCAGGAAGGGCCAGGCAGAGCGTGGGGTCCCACCCCGCAGGGATGGCCCAGCAAGGGGCAGAACCCAGACCCCGGGCCGGGTGCCAGGACTCCGGGGCACGTTTTTCGCCAGGCGCATCGCAGGGTTTGGGGTTCCCTGAAAACCCCGTGTCCAGAGGGTGGCCCCTGACCAGAAGGGTGAGGCTGCCTGGTGTGTGTGGCAGGTGCGGCCGCCTGTCTGGCAGGGAGAGCCTGCCCTGGACTGCGTGCCTGCCGGACCTCTGCCCCTCGCACCCGGCTCGGGTCTGGCTGCTGGACCAGGCGCGGCTTCGGTCCCAAGCCCAGGGGCCAGTGTGGGCCTCCTCATAGCTCCTGACCTCCGGCCCAGGAGCACGGGCCCAGAGCCACGTGGCTGTCCCACCAGGTTCTGTGGCGCCCCCAGTCTGCCCTGGTGCCTCCTCCTGTCCTAAGAGAAGCAAGCGGGCAGCTGAGGCCAGGTGGCCTTGCAGATCAGCCCACCCTGTGCCTCCTCCTCCAGGCCGGTGCTCAGCCACCCAACAAGCCCACATCCAGCCCCCGAAATCACTCACCTTGTACATGTCGCCCCTTCGCTCCTCCCCTAGGGGACAGGGACAGCCAGTGCAAGGCGGCTGCGTTCAGCACTGGGGGAGAATCATGGGGACATTCGGGCTTCGAGTCCACCCCCCAGCCCCGCCGCAGAGCAACGCAAAGGAGGGGGCTGCCTGGGGCTGAGCAGGGCCCCTACATCCCTGCTGGGCAAGCTCCCTCGCCCTCGCCTCGGCCTCGGGGTGAACTGGCTTTCTAGAAATGCACTGGGCCAGTGGGCAGGGTCTGAGCTCATGGCACCCCCAGCCTGGGAACAGGAGCCCCAGGGAGGCCCAGGACCCTCCGGGGTTCGTGCCACCTCTCCGCATGTGCACTCTGCGTGGTCTCGGTCTCGCCTGCTCGTCCCAGTGGCCAGGTGGGGAAGAGGCCACGCGCCCCTGTACTCGGGCATCGAGGGTCACCTGTCCGCCGCCCTGCGGGCTCCTGTGGTGGGCAGGAAGGGCCCTCCCGGCAAGGGGAAGGTGCCGGTTTGGTGGGGACAGAACCAGTAGGAGGTGCTAGGCTGGCCATGGGGAGAAGAGGCTGGGACGGCCCGGTCTCCCCTCCTGGCTGCCTCGAGTGGCCAGTAAACAGTGTGCTGTGTGCCCTGGGCCGCAGCTGCCCACTAGGGCAGGGCCATCCTGTCTGCTCGTGCTGGGGGGAGGAACTCGGTCTCAGTTGGCCCCAGGAAAGGCGCCGGCTTCCAGTCCAGCACTGGCACGTCCACCTAGGGCCTCACACTCGCCCAACGGTCAGCCCTGGGACCCACGGAATTCCACAGGGGCTGGGCGCGGGCGGGGCTCATCATTAAATGTACTCCACGAATCTTTATTGAACACCTACTATGTGCCAGGCTGCTGCCCCAGGGGCACCTTCCATCAAGGAGCTGGCCTAGAGATTTCTGGTTGGAAACAAATCCGCTGAACCTTGATGGTTTGAGGGTGGTCTGGGATCTCTAGTGGACAGTTCGTCCTAGGTGGCTGGTCTCTGACCCAGACAGCCAGGAGGACTTGGGAGGATAGGTGATGGCTGGAGCCATTGGTACTGTCTTCAGGCCCATGCCTGGCAGATGACAATGGCTGCTGGCTAGCCTGGCTCCATGTGGCGTCTCCACCCACTTGGTGGCTCATGCAGGCTCAGCATGGCAACTGGTTCCCAGAGGGAGCACCCGACAGAGCCAGGCTGCGTGCCCAGCGTTTTTGTGAGGTCCGCTGGGTGCCGCTGGCTGAGGTGTGCCAGCGGTCTGCCCAAGTCCGAAGGGAGGACACAGATGGTACCTGCTGTGGTAGCATCTTTGGAGCTGTCTCCAAGTAGGGATCAGAGCAGGAAGTAGACGGCGAGCAAGTGATACAGTGTATCAGTTTCCTATTGCTAGTAACAGATTGCCACGCGGCCAGCTGCTCTCTCCCAGCTTCTGCTGGAGTCCCACAGGGTGGGAGGGGCCTCTGCTCCCGGGCTTTCTCTGGGGAAGGGCCCTCCAAGCCCCCTTGGGTTGCTGGCAGGCCCATTTCCTGAGTCTGGGGCCCGGAGGCCCTGCATCTTGCTGGCTGGGGGCTGGCAGTGCCCTCTGTACCCCTCTCCGTGGCTGTCCCACCAGGTACCTGAGATAAGGCGGTGTAATCATGCCAGGTTCTACAACTGGAAGCAGGTCCCAGGTCCCACCCACTGTCACGGAAAGGGGGACACCATGGGCTGGTCCCCTCCTACAGCATGTGAGGTGAAACTTCAGCAAAGAGCGATGGACGGCCCCCCCCATCAGGGCCAAGGTCAAGGGGGCCTAGTTCGATGTGGGGAGGGACCAGGCGTCAGGTGGCCGTGCTAGGGTGGCATGCCGGCTCTGCAGGCTCCACATCCACCTGTGCTGGGGGCCCCCAGCTCAGCACGCTTGGCCCTCGGTGGTTCTGTGTCTGTCCTGTTGGCACGGGGCTTTCCGGTCCTCGCTGACAGTGCTCCACCGGGAAGTGCTTGCAGCCCAAGAACCAGTGCAGGGGTCTGGGCCGGTCATTTTTGTTCCCGGGAGGGAACTCCTGAGCGGGGGCAAGTTATGGGGTGCGGCTGCAAAAAGTCTCCGGTGGCAGGGCCCGGCTGAAGGCCTCGCCCTGGCCCCACTTCCTGCCCAGCCTTTTTTCCCTGGGTTTGGTGGCCACAGGGCTGGCACCTGCCCCATTTAGGAGGCTCCTTTGACTTACACTGAGGTGCCCACTGTCATTCTGGGGTCGCACACTCAGCAGCTGCCTCCCTGGGGAGGGACTCCACCAGCACCCCGTCTCCCGTCCACACCTCTCCCAGACCCACACCCGAAGTCCCCTCTGCACCCCTGCCCACTACTCACATGTCAGGTACCTCGCCTCTCTAAGACCTAAGACTTCAAACACGCCCCAAGAGCTGCTGGCCTGGAGCTCAGACGGGACCGCAGATCCAGATCTCCCCTAGGTGAAGCCCACCGCTCACCTCCAGCCTGGCGGCTCAGCCAGGCCCTCTCCTCCCTGCCCGCAGGCCTCAGCCCAGCCCATACCACTCTGCTGGTCGCATGACTTCAGGTCTCACCCAGGCGGCTGGCCGTCCATGCCCAGGCCACTGGTAGGAGCAGCAATGGCAGGGGTGCGGAGGTAGGGGTGCAGAGGGGCCCGCTGGGCAGGGGCCCAGCACCTGCCGCCGCGTTCACGAGGCTCGTTCTTGAGAAGCCATGTGCCCTGCCTACAGGCGGTCCATGCGAGGGCAGAGGTGAGCAGCCTTCCTGGGAGGGGAGCGTGCCCGTGGCAAAGGCCCGAGGTACCTGCTTTGTCAGGGTTGGGGGGTGACCTGCACCCTCATCCTCGAGTCTTCGTGGGCCTGGCTCTTGGCATGGAACCTGGGGTGGCCAGTGGGCACCCTCAGCTCAGAGGCACTGCTCCCTCCTCACTCGGAAACAGGGATGGAGCTGACTGGGTCCCCAAATGGGTCGCAGGGAACAGGGGGAGCAGAACTGAGCCCAGGAGCACATGGCAGCCCCCGGCAGGGGTCTCCTGCTTCCAGAGCACCCAGCCCTTCCGGAGCCTTCTGTGCTGGCCTTGACTGTCAGACCCGCTGCTTCCTAGTGATGGGCTGCAGCACTGGGGCCCAGGGCGCACTCCCTTCGCTGTGGGGGCCTCTGTCTGCACCCTGGAGGCCTTGAGCCGCCCCAGCTCAGGTCAGGCTGAACCAACCGCATCTGTCTGCCCATCTGGGCCAAGGAGGGAGAGTTGACCCCCACCGCTTGCCAAAGCCTCGGCTTTGTGGAGAGCTTTTGGAGGGCCCCTGGGGGCAGGCAGGAGGCTGAGGCTGGTCTGCAGCCCCCATTGTTAGCGCTCCGCTCCGGAGGCGAGGCTCCTGTTGTGCCCACCCACCCTGTGTCTGGGCCAAGGCTGGCATAGAGGGACCCACAGGGTGGCCGGGTGAGGATGTATAGCTGGGCAAACATTCAGCCTGGGTGTGCCTGGCCCAAGCAGGTCCGGGGCCGAGCCCAGAGAGTGAGCCAACAGCAGGCTCTGCTCAGTTCGGGCCGGGTCTCACTCTGGACCCAACCTCTGCTGTGCCAGCTGCAGTGGGGCCAGGGGCACTTGCTGGGCTCAGGGATGTGGCCATGGGGTCCCAGGCAGTGGCACCAACAATAATCACGAAATGACTTTAAAATCCTGCTCTCCTCGATTACGCGTATGCCGTCGGACATGTGAATCAACCTTGGCACCTGGCACCTTTGGGGCTGGTGTGAAACACCCTGTCTCTCACAGGGCCTGGTGGACAGCAGGGCCCCTGGGTCCTCGCGTGGCTCCGTGGGCGTATGCTGTCCCCTTACCTGCGCATGGGCTGGGCTGCGGGACCGGGGCCAGATGGTGCCGCCCCTTTAGCTTCGGCCCGGAGGACGAGCGGCCGGGCAGCAGATCCACCTCCAGGCGGGGGCGCAGCTGCAGGCAGGGCCTAGAGCGCCCACTGCCCGGGGGTGGCTGGTCAGGCAGCAGCACAGGCAGCAGCTGACAGGCACAGCCGTGGACAGGGGCCACTAACTCACACTCACCAGGTGTAGCTGCCCTCCCTTCTCTGGGGAGGAAATATCCCAATGCTCTGTGCCCTCCAGACCTTGATCTGGACCTCCCAGGTGCCCGAACTGAAGCCACAACCCTCAGCCAGGCCTCCCTGGGTTCCTCTGGAAATGGAGACACCTCCAGCGTGGGAGATGCATGAGCCTGGACGAGCTGCCCCAACTGCCCTCTGTCCCCTGCCATGGTCTCTCTCCTGAGATGCCCAGGCAGCTCCAGAGAGAACCTTAGCTTAGTGTACCCTGGCCCCAACCTGCTGTGTCCATGTCCCCAGGGCCGCTTCTGGGCCACTGCAAATCATGCTGGCTGGCGTGGCCATGGGGGACAGGGCTGCCAACCCTGTAAGCCGTCAGGGAGGTGGGGAAAAAGCCAACATTCCTCCCCAGGGGCCGTGAGGGGCTGTGCCTTCGCCCTGCCTGGTCCTGTTTAGGTTCAGAGCCAGGTGGGCAGGTAGAAGGACAAAGCAGAGGTCTGTGGGGCAGGGAGGGGGCTCTGTAGCTCCCAGGGGTCTGTGGCCAGTGGCGCCTCAGCCCAGGGCACCTCCAATCTCAGGCATCCTGGCTCCCCTGGGGACACGTGAGGACCTGTGGGAGGCCTGCAGGTGGTATGCGGGGCTGGCGGCGGCGGTTAGGACATCCAGGCAGACACAGGACAGAACCTTTATTGCTGAGCGCAGATGCCCGCCAGGCGGGAGGCCCCAGGAGGGCAGGGCGCGTCGATGCCACCGCTGCACCCACAGTGGGGATGGGCCTGGGGGTGAGCCCTGCCCCACATCCCTCAGGCAGGAAGTTGGAGGCATGTCCTGGGTGGGAGGGTAAGGACCCAGGGGTGGGGAGGTGGGGGGGCAGAGGGGCCTGCTGGGCAGGGGCCCAGCCCGAGGGAGAGGGTGAGGCCCTGGGCACGCACTGGTCAGGGAAGGCTGAGAGGCAGGAGGGTGGAGGGGAGGCCCTGGGGCCCCGGGGGTGGCTTGGTGGCAGGCGGCGCCTCCTTCCTCTCCGGGGACAGGGCTGAGGTAGGCGGGCTGGCCCCTGGGCCTCACAGCCTCGGTTTGATGTGCAGAGATTTGCCTGTTCCGAAAAGGGCAAAGGTCAGGCGCCAGGAGCCCTGCCCATGAGGACCGCCCCACTCCCAAGCTTCCTGATCTGGACAGAGCTGTTAGAAATGGGAGAACAGCTTTGGACAGGTTGTCCTGGGGTCCGACCATCCAGTGAGATGCGGGCCTGGCCTAGGGCTGAGAAGAAGGTAGGGGCAGTGGCCTTCAGGCTGGGTGTCCCCCGGGCAGCAGGTGGTCCCAGGCAGGAGCCACCGCAGTCTGCAGGCGGCGCTGTGAATAGCAGGTGCAGGGCGGCACGCAGACACAGCGCATGCTCTCACCTGGGAAAGGATGCTGAATGCACACAGGTGCCATACCACACCCTTGAGGGAGAAGCCCAGGCATGTGCCGGCAGCTGGAGGGGTGGTGGCAAGGGACACCGAGGCCCCTGTGCAGGCGAAAGGACTGCCGCCCGTGTCAGGAAGGAGCAAGGGGCCAGAGGACAGTTACGTCCTGGAGGCGCCTGCACTTGCGAAGCCTTCACCTATGAAGCCAACTCACGGGCCGTGTCCCCACTGACCAGACGCCTCTGTGAGGCTGCCCACAGGCGGGGCACTGTCCACGTGCCCCTGCGAGCCCACCTCTCCTCCTGGGTCCCCCTCAGGGCTGAGGACCCCAGTCACCTGCTCAGCCGAGCCAGAGCCTGGAAGTCAGGCCCCACTGGCCTCGGCGCCTACCGGGTGCTGCAGGGGCAGGTGGCCCTCCCAGGGCCACTGCCCCGTCCCTCTAAGGAAGGCTGGCAGGGCCGCCAGGCCAGGGGAGGTCTTTGCAGCCTCCCTGGGCCTCGCCCACCCTGCTTGCCTCCTCCGATGCTGGGGTGGCTGCTGGGTTCCTGATCTTACAAAAAATAAAAGAAAGGAACAAAAGAAGTGGCTGCTTCGGGGTCCCCCCTGCGCCCACCCAGACAGAGAGCTGGTGCCCCCGTCCTGGGTGGGCGGGTGCAGGGCCTGGCCACAGCTTCACGCCGCCTGGGCCTGCGCGGCCAGCGTCGAGCGTGCTCGGCGGAGCTGTTAGGGCTGCGGCAAGCAGCCTCCATCAGCGTTACGACCGTGAAATATGACAATAAAATGAAAGCCGTATGGTCGCAAATTTGCAGCCTGCCGAGCTGCGTGGGGTTTATCGTCACTCAAACGCGCGCAGAGCTGTAAAGTGTTTACAGAAAGGGTCGTTTGCAGCCATAAAATCCTCTTTTCTCTCCTAAACAAGGCTGAGTGGAGCCATTTACCAAGCCCCAAATGTTCATCGGGGACAGGGAGCATCTGTTCTCTCCAGGAGTGCTCGCTGATCTTCCAGAACAAATTAACAGAAATGGGTGCTTCCTAATTAAATCAGCCCTCGGCTGGGGGGTCGTGCGGGCGGCGGCCCGCCCATGGGCACAGGTGCACACCTGCCAGCCGGAGACGGCACAGCAGCGCCTGGCCACGCTGGGCTCTGCGGAACCATCCGGGCCCCGCCTGGAGACTGTGACCCAGTGGGTCTGAGGTGGGACGGAGCTGGGCTCTGGGGGCCGGCTGCCTACCTGAGTCCTTGGTGGGGGTGCTCCTGGGGCTCCGGGCTCCGGACTGGGCACCCGGGCTGGGCGAGGAGTGCAGGGAGATGAAGGAAGGCAGCTGGGAGAGGCTGCCCGAGCCTGTCGCCACCGAGGCGGCCTCCTCCTGGAGCGACAGCTCCTCCTGGTCCGAGGACAGAGAGGGAGATGGGGGGGAGGCAGAGGCGGAGGAGGGGGCCTTCGATGACAAGGGACCGGCTGAAGCTGCGGCTGATGCCTGTGGGGAGGAGGGAAGGGAGGCCAGGCCAGTAGCCGCAGAGGTGGGAGAGCTGGGCATCTGCCTGGGGGGGCGCTGGGCAGCCGAAGACTTCCTGCAGAAAGGGAGGCGAGCAGGAGTGTGAGCGGCGCAGCCCCGGGCAGGGCAGGGTCTGGAGGGGCCTGCCCAGCAGCAAGGCTCCAGGCCCCTCTGCACCCCTTCCTGCCCCAGCAGCCGCCAGCAGCAGCAGCCAGGTCCAACGCTGGCCCTTGGGCCCAAGGACAGGCCGGTGACATCACAGGACCGGTGAGTCCTGGCACCGCACCACACCACCCTCCTCGTCCACACGGGTCCCCACACTCAGGGGGCAGGTAAGCGCGATGGTGGCTGCAGCCACAAGCGTCAGCCAGGAGGGGATCCTGTCCTTGCCGGGAGGATGGAGTAAGCGGCTAAGCAGGGCGGGACTGCTCGGACTGGCTGGTCCAGCCAGGGACACCCTTGGCTCTGTCCGGCCTGAGGTCCTGGGGTGGGGTACCTCTGGAGGTCACTCGATTCTCAACTTTGAACCAAGGTTTCTTTTCGGGTCTGAAGCCCAGAGAGCTGGGTGGGGGGTAGGAGCTCCCCCAGAGGGTCTTGAGTATCCCCCAGAGGGCAAGGCTGCTGCGCCATCACCTGGGCCCGTGGCCGGCAGAGGCCTTGCTCCTGGGGCGCGCGTCGCTGGGCTCCGGCGTGGGGGGTGCGGCTGCTCGCCGGCCGAGGCGCTTCTGGCTGCGGTGGAGCAGCTGGCACTGGGCGCCCCGGGGGCAGACGCCCCTGCGAGAGAAGTCAGGGCACAGCAGCGTGTGCTTCTTCTTACACTGTGGGGGAGAAGGCACAGCTGGGCGAGGCCTCCCACTGTGTGGAGTGGCCGGCTTGTTCTGCCCGGGGTCGGGGACAAGGTCAGGGCCGAGGCTTCCTGTGGGCAGGCTGCGGCCCTCAGGCCAGAACAACCCCACCTGGCCTGCGTCCCGTCCCCATCATCCATAGGATGCGCCCTGAGCAACCCAAGGGGGCGAGGGCACTGCCCCTCAGAGACTGAGGGCACGCCTGGGGGTCCTGCCAGGCCGAGTAGGGGCTCCTGGGGTGCTCAGCTCTCCTCTTGACCGTAGCTCACCCATGCTGGTGGAAGACAGGCTGCGGGAAGGGTTGGGGTGGGTGAGACTGGGGGGCTAGAGGTCTGGCGGACCTCAGGCCTCAAGCCCGGGAGTGGCGGGTCGGCCGAGGCCACCGCACACCCGATCCACCACACCTGTTGCAGCGGCTAATTATACCCGCAGGGGGCGTGCCACGCGGCAGGTGCACGGGAGACTGAAGCCGCTGCTCCTGCCTTTCCGCAGCCCGCCCGCCCCTGGTGGGAGCTGCAGGCCCTGCTGTGTGCCCCCTTCGAGTGGAGGATGCCCTGTCCCCACCCCCTGCAGCTGGCTTGGTGGGCAGAGGACCAGGCAAAAGAGGGCCGAGTGTCACACGCCCAGGCACCCTGTCGCTCACGCTGGCCCAGGCGACAGGCGGCCGGGGACACACTGGGGAGACACAGACGTGGGCGACCAGTTTAACAGCAGCCGCAGCGCCCACCCAGTCGGGTGCACCCCCACGCAGCACTGGGCGTGCGACAGCGGCCCAGACGCGCTCCCCGCCTGCCACCTCCCTCCTGGACTCTGTCCTCGGGGCCTCGGATCGTGGCCCCGCTCTCAGCAGCCAGGACCAAGAGCCTGGCCGAGGACCTCAGGGAGCGTGCACCCGTCCTGAGCAGGATCTGGGCACTGGTCCCATTCTTGTCCCCACACCTGGCCCCTGGCTGTCACCAAGGGACTAGAAGCCCCTCTCGCTGGTGCCTGGGAGCAGGCTGGAGCTGGCAGGCCCCTCAACGCCAAGTGCACCCCATGCCAGCTGGTCCCTGCAGCAGGCCAGACCCTTTGCCGCCAGTGGAAGGCAGGCCAGGCTCGCTCGCTCACGCCTTCCTTCCATCGGGAACCAGAGCCCCTTCTGCACGGGGCCCGGCTGGTGACAGTGTCCTGAAACCCAGCGGCTCCAACCTCGTGGGCCCACGCTGAGAGCGGCAGACCTGCAGAGGCACCGAGGCACCAGGGCGGGGTCCTCTGAGGAAGGAGGGCGGCTTGGGCAGGTGGCGGGGTCAGGAAGGACCTCTGGTGAAGAGGGCCCAGCAGCCGACAAGAGCAGACCCACTGCCCGCAGATGCTCCGACAGCCAGCCCTGGGCGGGCAGCACGCAGAGATGCTGGGGCGCGGGGGCCTAAGCGGTCCGCGCCCGGCCACGGAGGCTGAGCCAGCTGGCACGCAGTGCGACGCTCCGAGGAGACGGACTGGGCAGGAAAGGGAGACGGCGAAAGGCACGTTTGTGTCTCCTCTTTGATGACATGTCGCAGTTTATGACGTGCGGGGGCACATTAAATTCATTTCGCCATTTGTCTTTTTACCTTTTTAAAGTGCCACCAGAAAACTTAAATTCCACGTGGGGCCACATCTGCTCGACCTTCCTGCTAGGCAGTGGCCGGGCTGGACAAACCCTCCTCCCGAGAACAACCAGAAACGCAGGATCGAATGTAAAGAAGTTCCTCGAATTGTCCAAGTGAGCAGCAAAGCATGATGGAAGGAAGCCTGCTTGGAATCAGACACCAAGCGAGTCTCAGCTTTCAGAGGCCTGAGAACTCCATCGGGCCAAGCTCCTGGGCGAGAGGGCAAGACCAAACGGAACGCCCCAGAACCCCGAGGACCTGGCGTTTAAGACGGTCGCTGCCAAATACCTCGTGGGTCGAACAAGGAACAATGGAAATCAGATTAACACTCAGAAGCCAGCGAGGACAGCAGCACATCTCACGACCTGCAGGGTGCAGGGAAAGCAAAGTGGTTCTTAGATGAGCAGAGGGTCCCCTCAAAGTCAGGGCAGAAACAGCAAGGTGGCCCGAAGGAAGCGGAGGGAAGGGAGTAAAGGGTGAGAACAGAAATCCGTGAAAGTCACGAAGTCACGACAAAGGCCGAGCGGGCCAAAGGTCGGTTCTCTGAACATATTAATGAATTCGTCCGGTGACTTACAGCCTTGACACACGAAAACATAGACAGTCTCATCAGAAAAAGACATAATCGAAATTTTAAAATTGAAGAATGCAACAACAGAAGCGGAAACCAATAAAATTGAAAAGAAAAACAAGAGAAAAGTCAACGAAACAAAGAGATGGCTCTTCGAAAAGATTAATAGCATTGACGAACGTCTGGCAAAATAGATACAGAAAAAAGAGAAGTGATAAATTTCCACAACAGGAACGAAGCAAGGGTCACCGCAGACCCTGCAGACGCCAGAAAGCCGTGAGGGACATTCAGACGACGCCCCCACAAACACTAGGGGAAATGGACGGATTCCTAGAAATACACACACTGCCAAACCGACCTTAGAGGGACCGGAACGTGTGACCGGACGCAGACACAGCCAGGGGACCGAAGCGGGGCCAGGAACCTGCCGGCAGAGAGGCCCAGGACCTGACGGCTCCCCTGGCGAAGTCTCCCCACACTCGAAGAAGGACGGACACCCGTTTTTCTCAAATCCCTCCGGAACCCCGAAGGGGCGGCAGCACCTCCCAGCCCCGCAAAGCCAAAACCACCTACGAGGCTGGACTTACCCAGAAAGCAACACCGGACAGAGGCCGTTCGGGAAAGAAACGGAAGCTACAGGCCAGGAGCCCTTGGGAACATGGATGTGAAAATCCTCAAGAAAACACTGGAAGACTGAGGTCAGCAGTGTGTGAAAAGGCCAAAGCAGGGTGATCCTCGGAGCGCGAGGACGGCTCCACCCCAGAAGCCCAGTCACGACTCAGCGTGGGTGACGAGGCTGGTGGCCACCCACAGGGTGAGGGCAAGAAAACTCAATCACCTCGATGGGGGCAGAAATGACAAGATCCAACGCCTTTTTATGATAAAAAGGCCAAATAAAGCAGGACTAGGAAGGGAGCACCCTCAGCACGACAGAGCCCACCGACAAGACGCCCACAGCCTGCGCCACGCGCACGGGGGGGAGGGGACCGAAAGCTTTTCCTCGAAGGAGAAGTCAAGGGCGTCCCCTCTGCCACTTTGATTCAACACGAAACTGGAAGTTCTGGCCAGAGCAATCTGGCAAATGTAAATAAATTACGGTATTAAAATAAAAAACATCCAAGTAAAAGGGGAAGAAAATGATCTGTTAGCAGATGAAGAAACCACAAAACACTGTTAGAGCTAATAAACGAATTCAGCAAAATTTCAGGATTTAAAAGCAACGTACAACAGCATTTATGTTACCAAATACTTGCAATGAACAACCTAAAAAGCATTTAAAAGCGAATGTTTTTTAAAATTTCATTTATAACACTCAGGAATAAATTTAACCAAGGAGGCCAAAGACTTGTATTGTTTTTTGAAATTTCATTTATAACACTCAGGAATAAATAAATTTAACCAAGGAGGCCAAAGACTTGTACACACAGTGAAAACTATTAAGCGTTGCTGAGGGAAATGAGGCGGTCTCGACAAGCGAGACCACGTCCCGAGTCCACGGGCCGGGACGCGTAACACTGGCAAGATGACAGTTCTCCCGGAAGTGATGTCCAGCTCAGAGCAGCCCCTATCGGCATCCCAAAGGGTCCATCTTTTTATTTATTTATTTTTTTGGTAACGAGAACAAAAAACCCATCCCCAAAATTCACAAAGACCTCAAGGAACCCCAAATGGCCGAAGAAGACAAAGGTTAAAGGATTCGCGTTTCCTGATTTCTAAACTTCCAATGCTACAGCAATAAACACTGCACGAGGAGAGACACAGACCGACCGGCTAGGACAGAGAACCCAGGAATAAACCCTCACGTGTGTGGTCAAGAGATTCTCGACAAGGTGCCAAGACCATTCCCTGCGGACGGCACGATGTTCTCAGCAGATGCTGCCGGGGAAGCTGGGCCGTCGCCCAACACCACGCACAAAAATTAACTCAAAGGGATCAACGACCTAAACGTCAGATCTAAGACCACAAAACTCTTTTTTATTTTTTACACCTACAGCACCCGGTCTTCCTAGGCGGTCTCCCATCCAAGTACTAACCAGGCCCGACCCCGCTTCGCTT
>NW_006436294.1:7126570-7128159 GCF_000325575.1 Pteropus alecto
GAAGCAGCTGCGGGGCCTCAGATCCAGCAGCTTCCGATCCAGCCGTCCCACGCCCCGCCCCACGCCCCGACCCACGCCCCGACCCACGCCCCGGGCCTCGCCAGAGGAGGCAAGAGCCGCGACTTGAAGAGACACCTGATGTCAGCGTTCCGGCGGCACCAGTCAGTGTCCATAAGCTACAACCCCAGCTCCGCCCGCAGACGCAGGGTAAGCAGAGGTGGCCCAGAGGCAAACAGGGTGCCACACACAGGAACGCAGCAGTGACGACGCAGCATCGCACTACGTGAGAGGAGCAGACACGGTCCCACTTGCGTTGATGCCCGGACCAGGCGCAGTCACTGAGACGAGGTGCGGGTTGGTGGCTGCCTGGCGGGGGTCGGGGGGGTCCAGGCCCTCAGCTCACTCGGCACTACCTGCATCACTTAGAGACTCGGTTACCCCTCCCCCGCCCGGGCTGCGCCCGCACGTCTGGCCCGCTCGGCGCTCTCCCACGCGTGATCACAAGCCGCCATCCATCCTGCCGCCGCCGCACAGCGCCCACGCGGAAACGGGCGCCATGAGCACTTCTGCTAGAAGAACTTGAATGTCGCTTTGCTGTTTCGTTTAAATTGGAGTATGCTACAATAATCGTGTGTGGCCTCTGTAGGGGTCCTACCCTCCTCCTCTACAGGGCGGTGTCCCTCCAGGTGATTCGCCAGCTCCTCAGGTCCCCAGCTCGGGGAGGTGGCAGGAGGTGGTGCACAGGAAGGGCTGTGGTCGGGCTTCCCGTGATTACAGTGTGACACTTGGGGAGTCTAGGGCGGCTGGCTCTGCACAGATAGATACTCCCCTTGCCCAAGGTCCAGCCCTACCACCCTGGGCACCTGCAGTGCAGGACCCACGTCCTCAACTTCACCGGGGGTCCCCCCAATCTAAATGCAGGCCCCTGAGGCAGGACGGTCACTCACAAGTGTTGGGGACAGGGTGGCCGCAGGCCCCTGGGTGGGCGAGTAGATGCCCTCTTGGGGTGCCAGGGACTAAAGAGGCCCATCCAGGGGTCCCCAGACCAGGGCCACATGGTCCACGCAGGCCCGTGTGGGGACGGGGGGTGGTGGGACATCACTGAGGAGGAAGGAGCCCGCTGCTCAGCTGTTGGGAACTCCCAGAGCAGCCACCCTCACCCTGACAGGTGAGGCAACAGGCGGCGACTATGGCCCCTCGTCGCCCCGTTCCCCAGTTCCCAGTGCCACCTCAGGCACCGGGCGCCGCCGGTTCGTGGTGGGTGCTGCCGGCCCGCACGCTCACCTTGGCGCCCAGCGGGCAGTACCCCTTGAGGAAGTCGGTGCAGACCTCCGCCTTCCGGGACACGTAGACGTGGCTGTAGGGACAGTTGCTGTTGCTGCAAATCCCCTTCAGGAAGTAGGAGCACACGGGCATCTGTCAGGGAAGGGGGGGCAGTGAGGGCCAGCAGACCTCGCAGCTCCGCCATGCTTGTCGGGCACCTGCCCCCCACCTGATGGTGCAAACGCCAGGACTCCAAGGACCCGCCTGCAGTCCCATGGCCGGCACGAGCCTCATGGCTGGAAACCCTCATGTGGTCCTGCCCCAGG
>NW_006436294.1:7128176-7134850 GCF_000325575.1 Pteropus alecto
AAGGCAGCCAAAGAGCCAGGGCACCTGGGGCCAGGCCAGGTGAAGGCTGCCCACCCCCCACATCAGACCCTGGTTTCCCCAGGAGGCACGGTCACACAGGCAGGACGAGGCCATGGAGGCAGGGCTGGCTCCGGCACCACGGGGCGGCTCAGGCCCAGATGTGCTGCTGCCGGGGTCCGTCCCCTGCTCTGAGCCTGCCCAGTCTCCAGGCTGTGGGGCCACACGGCACGGGCTGGGGGGCGACGGCCTACGGGGTCTGGAAATCCCGCAAGTTTTCCAGCTGCCTGATGAGTGGGAAGTAGCAGCGTCCGCGGGCTGGAGACCCCACCCTGCCCAGGGAAGAAGCGTGGGCGGTGGACTCAGTGGGCAGGAAGGAAGCCACCTGGGAGCAGCCCAAGTCCATGCACTGACCGCAGGCTGGCACTGTGGAGGCCTGGCAGGCGGCCCATGGGAGACCTGGTGGGGTACATGGAGTAGGTGGCCTGGGCAGGGCTGTGTGGCCCCAGCAGCGCCTGGCCTGCAGGCTGGAGAGGGAGCTGTGCAACCCACCCCGTCCCCACCGGGGGAAACAGGCCCAAGGGCCAGCAGGAGGGCCTCGGATCTCAACCCGCCTTACCTTTGGCCCTGACTCCCGGGCGCTGCGGCCCTGCCCCTCTCACAGGGACTAGTACCTGTCATTGGGGTCATTCATCCCTGCGGGGCTCACACCTGGGGTCTCGGCAGGGGTGGGGGTGAGGGAGAGCTTGCCCTGCTCCTCCCTCTGTCAATCAGACTCGCCCCACCAAACCCCACTGCAGCCCCCAATGGGTCCCCACGCGCTTGCCCTGGGGCTCCTCGCTGCACTTTGCGGGGCAGAGGGGAGGCTGAGGAGGAGGGAGAAAGCAGAGACAAAGGGCGATTTCCACGCTGCGGGCCGCGAAGTTTATCTTTAATTGCCTTTTAACTGCGGGCGGAGGGGAGGGGGCGGCCGGGCTGGCGGCGCTGTGCTGCAGACAATCCCTTAATGTGGCTTTTGATCTAGAGCCCAAATTAGCTCTAATAAAAAGGATAATGAAGCCAGCGCACCCCGAACGGAACTCCGCTGTCAGCAGGCCGCTGCGAGAGGGGGCCCCGCTCTCGTTTCAATTAACCTTGTTTGCTCCGCCGCGTCCACACAAATAAGAGCGACGGGAACTCGGGGCGCAGGCGCGGCGTCCGCACTGCGCAGCCCAGGGTGAGTGCCCGCCTTGCAGCCGGCGGCTAATGAACCCGAAACTCACGCGAATCTCCAAACTGCTCACAGCAGAGTTTGGAAGCTCTATTACGGAGAGAAATGCTGATTCTTCTCGAGTTCCTCAAGGGGAACAGCTGTGCAGCAGCATCGCCCCTGCCAGATCGCGCCTGAGCTGCCACGGCCTCCCCAGCCCCAGCGCACCCCACTCCCTGCTCCAAGCTTCCCAGCCAGCGCTGACCCCTGACCTCAGAGCTCCCAGCCCCGCCCACTCCCAGCAGGCACGGGGACCACCTGCCTGCCCTGGCTCTCCCCCTAGCCATGGAGACCTGCAGTGGGGTCTGCTCTCTCATTGGGGCCCACGGGGTGGGGGCCTGGGACCAGAGGACCCGCTGTGTGCCCCTGTCCCCTGCGCAGCGGGCTGGAGGCACCTGTGGGACCCCCTCCCACCCCCCCCCACACCTCTGTGCCCTGGGGGAGGTGAAGCCCTCCTGTGTGGCCTGTGGACACCCTCGGGGTCAGCTAAGGTAAATGGCAGCCGGAGGGAATGTCCCCAGCTCCTCAGGGAAGACCCGGGGGGCCGGGGCCTGGCAGGGGCCTCAGGGGACGCGCAGGGGAGGCCCGCGAGCTGCCGCTCACCTTCTCCTTGGAGACGTGGTGAGAGAAGGGGCAGGTTCCGTCCGTTTTCTTGCACGTGCCCCGGACGAACCTGTGCAGACAGCAAGGAGGGTGTGAGGCGCTGCTGAGGCCAGACACTGGGCCCGCCCACCCGAGACGCCCCGGCGGTCACCTGGTGCACACGGCCACCTTCTCGGGGTCGTGGATGTAGGGGCAGCGCTCGCCGCGGTTGCACCGGCCGAAGCGGTTGTAGTACATGCAATACTCCTGCTCCCTCCGCCGCCGCCTCTGCCGGGCCTGCCGCACGATGGCCAGGCTGCGCTGCACCGCCCGGCTGCGGGGGACGGGCGGCGTGAGGCTGCGGCTGCGCAGGGCCCCCCGCCCCCCCACAGCCCCAGGGACGTACCTGGCCAGGGAGCGACTGCAGCTGCTGGAAAGGTCCACCCGGCCTGCGGGGAGAGAGGCCACGGGCCTGGTCGCACCAAGCCAACCGCCCCTTCCCTGGCTCCGGCCCCCTTAGGGTCCCCACCCTCCGCTCAGGCACTGCTGTCCTTCCCTCGGGCGGGGTCCCTGCCAGGCCCCTTGGGGACACAGTGCTAAGGAAGCGGACCTGTAGGCCAACACCCACTCCCACCCCCGGTACAGGGGAGCAGCCGAGGTGTCCCACAGGGACAAGGTGCAGGGACTAGGTCCGGCCGTGTGGCTCCTGAAGCCACACAGCTGCTGGCCAGTGGGCTCACCTCAAGGCAGGTGGTACCAGAACAGCGGGTGCGGGGGGGCCCGCCACCTCCCTCTGCCGAGGGATGCCACCTGGCTTTGCTGTAGCCGAGAATGGTTTTTATGTATTTAAAGGGTTGCAAAGGGAAATTAAAAAAAAAAGTGGCCACAAAGCTGACCTCGTCACATCAGGTTCTGCGGGTGCGGAGGCCCCGACGGCCACGCTGGGCTCCCAGCCCTGTGGGCCCTGCTCCCCCAAACCACAGAGGTGCTTCACAGACACTCCCCAAAACCCCAAGTGCAGAGACCAAGCAAGGCCCCTCTGAGGTCACCACGTGGGACCCGGGGGAAGCTGTTTACAAAGTGGACAGTGGTGACAGGACGGGAGCACCAGGTGATGCTCACAGCAGGGCAGCTGGGGCTCGGGAGACACTGTCCTGCGCTGCTGTGAGTTCGCCCTGAGGGAGGAGGATCGAGGCTAGAGTGCAGCCCCCTGCCTGCCTGTCAGACATGAAGTAACCCCCAGAACCGAGAGCAAGGCCCGGCAAGAGCCTGCACGGGATGGCCACCAAGGCTCCCCAGGTCCTCGCACACGCACATGACCCTTCCCAGACGAGATCCGATTTCTCACAGGCAGCTGCTGAAATGGATCTGGCCGTAGGAGGCACGAGTGACATCACTCAGAAATTCTAGCGACCTGAGGCGATGACAAAGCATCCAGGCTTTAAAGGGACGTCCCCAAGCTGCCTGGCCCTGAGCTGCCACTGGAGCTGCATGGGAGGTCTGGGGAGGCGCCCTCCTGCCCCTGCAGACACCCTGCCTCCCCTTCCCCGAGGCAACCTTCCCGGGGCCACCAGCTCCCACCCAGTCACACAAGTGCTGACACGCCATGTGGCCTGTCCAGACCCAAGCTCCCGTGCCCCCCACAGGCTGGACTTCAGATGCCCCTTTCCCACATCTGGCCACTGCTAAACGCTGACTACCCCTTGGGCACTCTCGCCCTCTCTGCCCGCTGGAGCCACCCCTCTGCCAGTGTCTGTCCCTCTCTGAACCACAGTCTCAAGTTTAAACAGGGTGGCTCCAAGGCTAATAAGCGGGACCCCCGGTGGGAGGAGAGTGCTTCGCACGGTGGCTCAGACTGGTTACAGTGTAGGGGCTGGGGGCAGACTGAGGGGACCATGGTGTCCTGGTTCCCAGGCTGAGGACACTGGTCGGTCCAGATGGCACGTGGTACCATACACCTGCCAGCCGGTGGGTGACAGAGTGCAATTTGATAGCTGTTGGTGAGCGCGTTTCCCTGGCTGTCACCCAGGCTGCCTGTGACGCTGTGGCGCCATCTGCTCTTGCCAGGGATCGCGATCATTACGTGTCCGCCTGTCAGACCGTGGTCCCTAGGCCTGGTCCCCTTTGCACTTTTTACTCAAAAAGCTGCCACTGTGGGGCTCACGCTGAGAGTTTTGCCAAGAACAGGAGGCGGCTTCTCAAACGCTCTGTGGTGTTAAAAACGCACCTCAGGCAGCCGCCTGGAGAGGGTGCGGAGGCTGAAGGTGCCGAACAAGCCAGACCTGCAGCCCGGGAGGCGCGGCCCTCGAGAGAACTCGCACTTCCCAAGGATGTCCCAGAATAGCACTGCAGCCCCGTCCCCAAGGTCACTCCCCTGTCCCTGCAGCCTCTTCCCTGACCCTGCCCTGGGTCTGAGGTCAGCCCTGGGGAGCAGACTAGGCTGGCGGAGGGAGCCCCAGGAAGAGGCGTCTGGAGGGAGGGAGGCAGTGGGTGGGGCCTCGGTGCCTGGCTGCAGACAGGACGGAACCTTGTAATGGAACGTGTGACCTCGCGGCAACCAGAGTGGACGGACGGCAGAGCTGAGGCGCACAGACCCACAACCTGCCGCGCGGTGGCCGTTAGCAGCAGGGAGGAGACTGCCCACGTCTACCTCTCTCTCAGGCCTGGAGGCCTAGGGGCCAGCCCTGCAGCCCAGGCCGAGCAAGGTGGCTCTGGCAGGTGGACCTGCAACTTCTGCTCCAGCACGGTGGGGCCATGCCACACCAGGCCGGGTGCAGCACCAGGCCCCAGGCCAAAGCCTGTGCAGAGGGGTCTCGGGATTGGGCCCTGGGGCAGGTGGGCTCGGGCCTGGAAGGGCAGGGCCTGGTTCCAGGGTCCAGGAGGCTGAGGTCTGCCCACAAGGAGGCACAGCTGAGGCCTGGGCACTCCCCTGCCCCTCAAAGCCTGGGGTGGCTGGCACCCGCAGGGGCTGAGTGCCCTGGAGAAGCCCAGCACCCAGGAGGGGCCAGGAGGGGTGCACTCGCTGAAGTCAAAGATCCGCCACAGAGGAGGAGTTTCTCTAATTCCTACACAGCTGGGGGGCCCCCAACAGAGCCAGAGCAGGCCCCTTCCTCACAGAGGGGGGTGCAGGCAGCTCTGCCTCTGTCCTGCCCCCACCCTGCCCAGGCCTCGCCTCGCTTTACTGCCTGAAGGCTGGGGAGTGTGTGGGGGAGAAGCCAGTATGAGGAGGGCTACAGCTCCCCGCCAGCAGGGCCTGTGCTGGGGAGACAGGAAGCACCCCCCGGCCACTGGCCCCTGACGCTGGTCCCTCTTTTGCTCTGACTGCCACCCGCCGCCTCCACGGCAGCCTGGACTCTCTCCAGGGCTGAACTCAGGGCCCAGACGGCGGCTCTGGGTGGACCCACGCAGATGAGGTGCTGAGTGCAAACCTGTCTTTTTCTCTCAGCCTCCAGGTACCTCGCCTCCAGCTGTGGGAACCAGGGGACAATGGGGAGTGACAAGCCAGGTGGCGGGTGGCCGTGGTGGCCCTATGACATGCCTGGTGGAGGACATGAGCAGACAGGGTATCTGGTCTGCTGGCCAGTGAGCTCTGTACGATCCTCAGCGAGCAAGGACAGCAGGGAGCAGAGCCTGGGTCCTGCCAGCCAGCCAGGTCAGCTGTAGGGATCAGAAAGACAATCGGGTGTGCCTTTCACCACGGAGGCCCCAAGAAAGGCTCAAAGCACAGAGGCCACCATGCGGGGCCAACCAAGACAATGCAGAGCGGCTGCGCACGAGCCCCCTGTGGCGCCGTCTGCCCCTGTGGAGTAGGCAGAGAACGGAGGGGCCCGAGAACCCTGCCCTCAGCTGTGCCAACAGCTGTGTGGGGCCCACAGACCACGTGCACTGTTGCCACGCGGCTTCACGCTCTGGGGATCGGGGGCCGCCAGAGTGGGGGCTGCTGAGAGCAGAGGGGGCAGGCGCAGGCTGGCCTCCCTGCACCCGCTCCTCCCTGAGGCCGCGGAGGCCCAGACCGGGAGGTCGCGGGAGAGGCGGGGAAACAGGCCCACGGGCAGTGTGGAGCCACGGCCTCCGGGCCCCAGTGCCTTCCCTCCTGGGGCACCAGCCCTCCGTGCCTGGAAGGGGGCAGCGGGTGCCCTGAGTCCTGCAGACGGAGGCTCTGGGGGGCGCTTGGGGGCTCCCCCCTGCCCCTTCGGGCAGTGCGGCAGGGTGTGGGGGGCTGCCGGGCCTCTGCAGTCCCGACCCGCCTGCGACCTTCCCCTTTTTCTCTTTAGACAGAAAAGGAAGAAGGTAGAACTGGACTGAAACCATCCTGTTTTTCGAGTTAACTTATACCACAAGCGAGGCCAGGGCACTTCCTCCTCCTGGGCCTGCTTCCCCGGCTGCCGCCTGCAGACACAGCTGGAAGGCGTTGCCCATGCGACTCTGGGCGCAGCGGCCCCAGGTGTTCACTCGCCCGGCTCATTTACCATACCTGGCTCATCTCCTCTGTCCAGGAGCGAACAATGAAGAATCAGGGGCCGCCCAGCCAAGCGAGAGCCGCCGCCTGCAGGGGCCCTCCCTGGGGACACGGGCCTCAGGGGCCTCCGAATCAGCGCCCTGCCTGCTGCTGGAAGCCGCCCACAGGGGTAACTCACTGGGCCAGGCCCTGGGGCTTCCTGACCCCGCCAGCAGGAGCCTCACCTGCACGCAGGAGGGGCCTGCTGCCCCCGTCGCCGTCGCCAGCCCCGGGCCGGCTGCAGGTCTTGGAGAGCTTGTTGGCAGACACTCGGTAGAGGACCCCTCCGATGCAGCGGTAGCCTTTGCTCCGCCACCGAGGGGAGCCCGGCTGGGTTCTCCCCACCCC
>NW_006436294.1:7134862-7136032 GCF_000325575.1 Pteropus alecto
AGGGACCTGCGGACAGGGAAGTGGCCGTCAGCCGAGTGCTCCCCTACCTCCCACACGCAGGGGTGCAGGTGCCCGACCCCACCAACCAGGCGGGATCCTGTGAGCCCCTGGTGGTCCACGGGGAAGGGACATGCACACCCCCCGGACGTGACCACCGGGCACACCAGGAAGGCCCTGATGCCCCCACTTAGTGGCGCCCCCCGCAGGCCCCAGGCTCAGGGCTGCCTGGGAGGCACCAACCGAGGCCCACCCACTCCCCCTAGCTGCCCCTAGCTGCCACACCCGTGGGCTGCCATGGAGATGAGGGGCTTGGGGGCCGGACGCATGGAGACCAGCCGGCCTCCAGAATCTACAAGGGCATGGGGCTTTACCCCTCGGGGCAAATTTCAGCAGCAACTTGTTTATGCAAATTGAGCTTAATTCTGTGTCAGCTTGGACTCTGCTTGTAGTGCTGTCACTGTGGAGTCCCCGCTACCTGCACCCCACTGGCAAGTCTGGGCAAAGGGGTGCTGGCTAGCCCCATGTGCACATCGCCGCGACCTGAAGACGCCCCCAAGAGCAGGGGCCTCCGTGAGGAGGTGCCACTCGGGCCCAGCGGAGGGCTGGCTGAAACGGCAAGGCGAGGGCAGAGGCCCAGACCCTGTGGCACCTGTCCTCGGTGCCCGCTCAGGCCCAAGCTCTGCAGGTCTCTCCCCTCGGAGGCTCTCGGACCCCACCTCCACCTCACGCAGAAGGGGGTGGCACCGGGGACTGTGGTCTGATGCGTGAGTGCCGAGGGCGGCTGGGCCGGCCTGGGTGTCCGAGCACACGGGCACCACGGCAGACCTGCTCTCGGGCACGGCCCAGCCCTACCACTCAGCTCTGCCCCCCCAGGCCTCGATCTCTCCATCTGCAAGTTGGGAGTAAGTCCTGCCAGCCTGCAGCCTCTGAGGGCCCGCTAGAGAAATAACGTGTGCAAGTGAGCGGCGCCCAGGGGACCCGAAGCTGCAGTGTAAGTACAAACGCCAGGCGGGGAGCGCTGAGGCCGCCGCTCGCTGGAGGCACTTAACCCAGTTTCCTTTAATTAAAATTCAAGCTCACAAACACCGATCTTGGCGGGGACAGGTCCCACCAAGGGGCCTGGCCACTCAGCCCCGGCTGTCCGTGCCCCACAGGCTCCAGCTGCCCTGC